>NW_020173037.1:7272666-7278358 GCF_003031525.2 Neophocaena asiaeorientalis asiaeorientalis
AAAAAAAAAAAAAAAAAAAAAGATACAATAGAGGAAACTTTAACAAAGACTGAGAAAGGCAGAATCCTTTGGAGTCCACCCTGAAAGTCTTAATTTCCCTGAACAAACACCATCATCTCACAAAAACACAAAACAAATATCCAACACGCGTACCCATCATCAAGAGAAGCATTTTTCACCTTATGGGTAAAGATCTTAGGTTTGCCTAAACCAGTGGTTTTTATTTTTTTTTCAGAATAAAGTGGATTTAATCAATTTTATCAGATTCTTTCATGAGTCTCAGATATTCTTGTATCCTGTATTATTTTTTCTTTCAATTTCCATATATATATTTTTAACACCTTTATTGGAGTATAATTGCTTTACAATCGTGTGTTAGTTTTTGCTTTATAACAAAGGAAATCAGCTATACATATATCCCCATATCTCCTCCCTCTTGCATCTCCCTCCCTCTCTCCCTATCCCACCCCTCTAGGTGGTCACAAAGCACCGAGCTGATCTCCCTGTGCTATGCGGCTGCTTCCCACTAGCTACCTATTTTACATTTGGTAGTGTATATATGTCCATGCCACTCTCTCACTTCGTCCCAGCTTACCCTTCCCCCTCCCCGTGTCCTCAAATCCGTTCTCTATGTCTGCGTCTTTATTCCTGTCCTGCCCCTAGGTTCTTCAGAACCTTTTTTTTTTTTTAGATTCCATATATATGTGTTAGCATACAGTATTTGTTTTTCTTTCTGACTTACTTCACTCTGTATGACAGTCTCTAGGTCCATCCACCTCACTACAAATAACTCAGTTTCGTTTCTTTTTATGGCTGAGTAATATTCCATTGTATATATGTGCCACATCTTCTTTATCCATTCATCTGTCAATGGACACGACACTTAGGTTGCTTCCATGTCCTGGCTACTGTAAATAGAGCTGCAGTGAACATTGTGTAAACCAGCGGTTTTTAAAGTATGGTCCTGGACCAGCAGTATCACATCACCTGAGAAATAGTTAGGAATGCAAATTTCTGGGCTCCACTCCAGACTCACCAAATCAGAACCTCTGAGGCTAGAGCTAGCGATTGTTTTTTAACAAGTCCTCCAGGCTAAAGTTTGAGAACCAGTGGTCTTAGACCTGTGCTGTCCAGTAAGGTAATTACAAGTTGCTATCAAGCATTTGAAACATGGCTAGTCCAAATTGAGATGTGTAGGTAAGTGTAAAATTCACAATGAATTTCAGAAACATAGTACAAAAAAAAAAAAATTAAAAGATTTCACTAATGTTTTTATATTGATTACATGGTGAAATAATAATGAATTGGAATATCAGGTTAAACAAACTGTACTGTTAAAATCAATTTAATCGGTTTTTTAAAAATTTTTTAATCCACCTATAAGACAATTTACAATTACATATGAGCTGCATTATATTTCTATAGGACAAGACTGCTCTAGACCAAACTTCTTAAAAATGTAAAAATTCACTCCACGGAATTCCTATAGAAAATTATATAACCTCTGCTTAAATATTTTCAATGGCGAGGAATCCACCTATGAGCACCTTCTGAACAGGTCTTTCATATATACTGAATTAAGACCTGCCTTGCTGTAACTTCCTGTTTGTTTTTGGTTGTTTTGTTTGTTTGTTTGTTTGTTGTTGTTTTTCCTTTACCTAGTTCTGACCTCCAGAACTGCACAGAATAAGGATAACCTTTTGCTTCATGACAATTCTTTAGTATTTTATAACTTGAGTCACTGTCAACAATGTGTCTTTGTGTTTGTTAGGCTGAAAATATCCCCTGTACCACCATTTGTCCACATAATGCATGATTTCAAGAGCTTCTGCTTTCACAGTTACTCTCTGTTAAGCATCCTCTTCTTTGGAAATATCCCTCGTATAGGAAAAATGGTCCACGTATTGGAAAAGGGCCAAAGTGATTTCTGGAGCTCAGGGCATTGTTACCAAACCCTCTGGGCTTATCTAATTCCAAAGGGGTGAGCACTTTCACTTGATTGACAAGGCTATTTTCCAAATCTGCAGGGATAGAGTTTAAGTTATAGAAAATGGATAACAACACAAATGTTGTATGCCCATAGCAGTGCAGTGATTCCTGTTCATGGCAATGCAAATGAAGTTTGTCTGGCAGAGAATATAAATCTCTATAAGTCAAAAACACATTTAAGTGGATTTTAATTAATGAGTTAAATAAAATATTTGACACATATTCATTTTATTTTTGTGATTTTACCTTTCTGAAAATTATGCTTTAACACTCCTGAAATAGGATTCCCGGCACATAGGATAATGCAGTGGATGTGCGCTGAGTACCGTGGGCTCCTCTCTGCTTGACGGGCTACTCCACATCTCCTAACTCCAGAATTTTCTAATGAGCTCATTAGCACTACAGAAACAAAACATTCATTCTTTTAAGGCTCCTCTCTGCTTGACGGGCTACTCCACACATCTCCTAACTCCAGAATTTTCTAATGAGCTCATTAGCACTACAGAAACAAAACATTCATTCTTTTCTTCACAGATGATACTCTAGCTAAGTTTCCCCTACCGAATACCTTTTATTTTATAACTCAGATGCTGGATTTTTTTCTTACATTTATGCCTTTTAAGTTTAATGTTGAGAATTTGAGTACATTATTCCAACCTGAGGAAATGACTATTGTATCATTTCTGTCTTGATCAAAATGCAAACTGGATGCCAAAAATCACTCAGAACTCAGAGAGGCGTTTAGTAAGCAAACTCTGCTTCCACAGGAGGGATGAGAGAGGAAGAGGGAGAAGACCCTCTATAGAAGCAAGGGCAAGCAGAGGCTGACACGGGTGTGGTAGGACTGAGACTTATACAGTCTGAGGGCAGGGCCTGCTCTTCTGGAAGAATAATTCACAGTTGTCCACTCTTCCTTATGTTATGTTATGCTATACATCAATAAAATGACTCTCCTAGGGCTTCCCTGGCGGTGCAGTGGTTGAGAGTCCGCCTGCCGATGCAGGGGACACGGGTTCGTGCCCCGGTCCAGGAAGAATCCACATGCCGCAGAGCGGCTGGGCCCGTAAGCCATGACCACTGAGCCTGCGCGTCCGGAGCCTGTGCTCCGCAATGGCAGAGGCCACAACAGTGAGAGGCCCGTGTACCGCAAAAAAAAAAAAAAAAAAAAAAAAAAATCCCCTAAACTTTTTACCAGAATTTAAAAAAAAAAAAAAAAAAAAATGACTCTCCTAAATCTTTCTACTGAATTTTAAAAATCCATCTTAGAAGTCAGAGTACACTTTTTTCATGGAATAAGGTGGTCAGAGGGAACAGCTTTACTCCTTTTGGTGAAGTTTGCAATTTGCCTTTCACAAATGTTAGTAACTCGATGGTTAGCCATGATTCCTCCTTTGGATTGTCAACTGGAAGCAGTTTGTATCTTGTTGGTTATTTGTGAGAAGAGAAGGGAAAAGAAACAGCATCAAAATACAACCTTGAAGTGCGTACACTTTATAAGTGAGGCTATTGCTAAATACGACTACTGTCCTTCGTGAAATACAAAATTATACCTGATTGATTGTAACGGTTGAAATTTTCCTCATTTTCTATAATAATCATCAGCCAAAAACAACTCTCTGATCTTGTAATGCCAACACTGTACAGATTTAGGAGCTTTTTAGTACTAAGCATATAATAAATTGTCCAGAAATATTTTTTGATTGTCTTTGGATGTTAACTATAACATGTCCTGTGAGTATAAATTCCTGAACATTATTTTTAAATAAACACTCGTCTGTAGCCAAAAAAAAGAATAAAAATTTTACATTCATAAAAAAATAATAAGAATATAAAATTAAGAATATAAAGTCGCCAGAGCGCCTTCAAGGGTCTTGCAAGTGACCCCATGAAAGTAAGGGACCCTGACCTGAGCTTCTTTGGCTTCCCCGTGAATCTGTTCTGCATCAGCTAACTGGCTGGCACAGAGCAGGTCCTCAGTACCTGGGCTGATTTATTTATTTATCACAATTTTTATGTCATTGTTTCTGTGACTCCTTACCTCTTATGAAAGATATGTACAACGGACTTCCCTTGTGGCACAGTGGTTAAGAATCCGCCTGCCAATGCAGGGGACACAGGTTCAAGCCCTGGTCCAGGAAGATCCCACATTCCACGGAGTAACTAAACCTGTGTGCCACAACTACAGAGCCTGCGCTCTAGAGCCTGCAAGCCACAGCTACTGAGCCCGCGTGCCACAACTACTGAAGCCCACGCGCCTAGAGCCCGTGCTCCACAACAAGAGATGCCACCGCAATGAGAAGCCCATGCACACTGCAACGAAGACTCAACGCAGCCAAAAATAAATAAATTCATTTTTTAAAAAAAGATACATACAAGCCTCCATGCACCTATTTTTTATTAGGTTTATTTAAAAGTTGTCCTGAGCTTATTCTGCTTTCTCTTTTAGATGTCTCATAAATAGCTATTTTCAAGTGCCTGAAGTTAACTTGGGTTTTTCCCAGAGTGAAACAATGGGGAGATGGCTCTGAAAGCAACAGGTAAGTGAAATTGAGGATCAAATTTATAAAAACAAGTTGTCTTACTTTTGTAATTATAGTACCCTAATAGGAACTTTCAAAAGAAACTGATTCAGGGCCCTTGGGGGCCAGTAGTAAGTCCTAGCTCCCTCGGCAGCCATGTTCCCATGTATCATTGTGGGTGGTGATGAGCCCAGCACACTCAGGTTTCTCACCCTGTCCTATGTATTTTCACCTTCTAATTCAATATTTTTAAACACATTAAAAGAAATGCCCAAGAGCCCTGAAAGCCAACACAAGTCACAAAAGGGAAGCCAGAGAGAGTACACGAGGGTCAAAGAGTTCCCCTTGGCCTCTGTGGAAGAAGAGAACAGAAGAACCATGCACTTTAGCGCTCACCGAGTGTCCCGTCTTTTTAGTAACATGAGGGAAAACCTCCTTCCGTGGTCCCTTCCACCTGCTAGCGCTCCATCCCTTCTTCTGGAATGCTCACTCTCCACGGGCTAGGCTGCCTTGTAAGAGGTAGAAGGCCATGCTGCCCACCCACCTCTGTGCTGTCTCCCCAGGAGCTGAAGGAAGAGAAAGATCCTACTGCACTGCATGCGTGTGTTGCCGATAATTTGGGTGGGATTTCGTTCTCATTGCTGTAGGGTGAATGAAAGGGTGTGTGATCCCCCATGTGTGAATTTGAGTTTCAGCTGAGCCCACTTCTGGAATGGTTTATGACTCACATGAGTCCCCTTTTGCGAGTCCAGGCCCCCACTTCATACCAAGGGAAGTGGTCTGTGTAAGTTCACAGAATTGTAATGGCATAAATATTTAATGACCAGAGCATGTGTTCAATAACAGTAGAGTTTGGAAGATTCTTCCCTTTTAATCTCACTGTACAGTGTAGCCTGGTAGTATTTAGGACCAAATTCCAGCCCCCCCGATTGCCAGCTGTGTAACCTCGGCAGATGACTTAAAACTTTCTAAGCCTCACCTTCCCTATCTGTAAAACGCAGTAAGATGTAATAGCAACATTTACTTCTTATGTGATTATGGAGATAATGTATTGAAATAGTTGCCTGCACTGCCCAGGACACCTTCAGTGCTTAGGAAAAGGGTAGCTGCTGTTACAACATTTGTCATTTGTCATTATGTATTGTAATGACTTTTTTTTTTTTTTTTTTTTTTGGGGTACGGGG
>NW_020173037.1:7278369-7372215 GCF_003031525.2 Neophocaena asiaeorientalis asiaeorientalis
GGGCCTCTCGCTGTTGTGGCCTCTCCCGTTGTGGAGCACTGGCTCCGGACGCGCAGGCTCAGCGGCCATGGCTCACGGGCCCAGCCGCTCCGCGGCACGTGGGATCTTCCCAGACCGGGGCACAAACCCGTGTGCCCTGCATCGGCAGGCGGACTCTCAACCACTGCGCCACCAGGGAAGCCCCCTGTAATGACTTTTTAACCCTTATATTCAAGTATACATAACGTAAAGTTTACCTGTTGAAAGTGTACAGTTCAATGGTTTTTACTGTATTTACAGAGATGTACAGCCATCTCCGTAATCTGAGTTGAGAACATTTTTATCATCTCAGAAAGAAACCTTAGGGACTTCCCTGGCGGTCCAGTGGTTAGGACTCTGCGCTTCCACTGCAGGGAGCACGGGTTCGTTCGATCCCTGGTCGGGGAACTAAGATCCCGCATGCCGCACGGCGCAGCCGAAAAGAAACCTTACGCCCGTTAGCATCACTTGCATTCCCCCATCTCCACAACCCTCCGCTGTGCACTTGAATAGAAGTGGTGACAGCGCACATCCTTGCCTTAGTCCCAGACTTAAGGGTAAAGCGTTCAGTCTTTCATCATTTAGTATGATGCTTGTTGACGGTTTTTGGCACATTTATCAGTTAAGGAGTTTCCCTCCTGTTCCTAACGTGGTAAGGAGCAGCAGATTTTGTCAAATAGTTTCCTGTGTCTGTTGAGGTGATCACGTCGTTTTTGTCTTTTATTCTATTAATATGGTGTATTTCGTTAATTGATTTTCTGATGTTAAACCAACCTTGCACTCCTGGAATAAATCCCAAGTTCTCATGGTGTCTAATCCTTGTTATATATTGCTGTATTTGGTTTGCTAGTATTTTAAGTATTCAAAGATAGGATTGTATACCTTAATTAGGCCTAAATAACTAGGTGCGTGATACAGGCTATACTATGTGTCCAAAGGGGCTAAGGCTGGATGAAGTCACATCCTGCTGTTTGCGAAGGATACAGGGGCCAAACCGAGAGCAGAAAATCTTCCCTTCTCTAATCATCTTATAGAAATCACGTTATAGAAATCTGCTGGGTTTTGCATCATTAGGACTACCAGGCACCACTTTCAAATATAAATAATGCAAAAATGTATTTAGTAAACCAAGAAATATATACACCTACATATAATGGGTTCTCCACAAGTATCAATTGATGGTGTTAAAATGATATGAAGAGAAAAATGCATGAGAAAAACAAATATCTGGGCCTTGAGGAAGATGACAAAAAAGTGACCAAACATCTATTCATTCACTTTAAAAACATTTGTTGATGCTTGTGCCAGACTCTGTGGGGTGGATACCAAAAAGACTAAGATACCGTCCTTGTTCCCAAGGGCTCCTAGTTAGTGTAGAGGGCAGAGCGATAAACAGATAGCTACATTTCAGAGCACTAAGCACAGAGTAGAAATATGTGTGAGGCTCAGAGGAAGCCCAAAAAGGGGAGTAAGGAAGTAAGTCAACCCTCCGTTGACTCACAGATGCAGAACTCAAGGGTACGGAGGGCTGACTGGATATTTATATAAGGGACCTGAGTATCCTCAGATTTTGGTGTCTGCAAGGGGTCCTGGAACAAATCCCCTGCAGATACTGAGGGACCACTGTAATGGCGAGAATGTGGAGAAATCGGTAGGCCTTGGTAATCAGTCCATAAATTTACTGTGTAAAGAAGTTCTAGGGCTTCCGTGGTGGCGCAGTGGTTGAGAGTCCGCCTGCCGATGCAGGGGACGCGGGTTCGTGCCCCAAAAAAAGAAGTTCTAGAACTTTTTGATTGTGACATAGGTTTAGAAAAATGTATTTAAACAACGCTTCTATAGCACTATATGCCAGTCTAAGCATTCTACAATTGTTAATTCAATTAACAATCCAATAGGGTAGTGCTGTTATCATTCCCATTTTACAGATGAGAAAACTGAGTCTCTGAGAGGTTAAGAAAGTTGTCTGACTCAGACTGTAGGTGGTGGAAGCAGGATTTAAAGCTAGGCATGCTAGCTTCAGTTTCCATGCTTTTACCACTATGCCAGGCCAATGTAAGAACTTGACTTTTAACCTGATATATGTCTCAGGAAATGCTTCTAAAACTTCAATGGGCATACAGATCTTTGGGGATCTTGTTAAAAAGCAGATTCAGATTTAGTAGGTCTGATCTGGGGTCTGATATTCTGCATTTCTGACAAGCTCCCAGGGGATGCCAGTGCTGGCAGTCCAAGGACCACACTTTGAGTTTCAAGGGTCTAGGATCTGCTGTCATTTTTTTAAAATATAATATACTTAGGAGTTCCCTGGTGGCCTACTGGTTAGGATTCCAGGCTTTCACTGCTGTGGCCCAGGTTCAATTCCTGGTCAGGGAACTGAGATCCTGCAAGGTACGCAGCACGGCCAAAATATATATATATAATATATTATCATATTATCATAAAATATTATCATATCATATATATCATATATTATCATATTATATATATTAGATACATAATATATATTATAATTATATAATATATATATATTATCAAAACAGATAATCCATTTCCAGGCCTTATAAACCAAGCATTCTATACATACATGTCCTTAGTCCACTGAAAACTACTGCTATGAATAGCATGTATAATATGAGGTTATTGTGGATATCTGTACATCATCACTGGGTCCAGATTCATCTCCTCAATAAAAAATAGTGAAACTTAGGGGCCTTCCCTGGTGGTGCAGTGGTTAAGAATCTGCCTGCCAATGCAAGGGACATGGGTTTGAGCCCTGGCCCGGGAAGATCCCACATGCTGCAGAGCAAGTAAGCCCGTGTGCCACAACTACTGAGGCCTGCGCTCCTAGAGCCTGTGCTCTGCAACAAGAGAGGCCAGGACAATGAGAAGCTCGTGCACCACAACGAAGAGTAGCCCCCGCTTGCCGCAACTAGAGAAAACCCACACACAGCAATGAAGACCCAACACAGCCAAAAATAAAAAATAAATTAATTTTAAAAAATAGTGAAACTTAAATCACACTCTCCTTTGACTAACAGAACTGACTTTTCTACAATGCCTCATTTATTTTACATATTTCAGTTCCTCAAAAGTTCCATAAACGATTCTGTAGTGTTCTCTTTTCACCCATTAAATAGGCAATTTCTCTTTTCTTGAAAGAATTCAGGACTTATCCCCACTCTTTGAATACAAATGACTTCCAAAGCCTTTGCAGAGGGAGAACTTATTTCTTTTGAGGAAACTGAGTCATGAACCACTCTCTAAGAATCCACTCTATGTCCATGGGTTATTTCACAATGCACGGCAACTTCCAAAAATTTAAGTTGGAGAAAGTAGTCAGAGCTCAAGAAAGTTTTTTGATTTTTAAATGATTGCTTTATATTTGTGCCAAATGATATTGTGATAATAATAGCTAAGGTTCACAGAGCATTCTCTGAAAGCCAGGCAGTCCTGTAAGCACAGGCTAACTTCCTCACGCTCGCGCTGCAAGACTGTTCTCATGTATTCCTGATTTTCAGCATTGTAAAACAGCTAACCATTTCTTGGGACTTCCCTGGTGGTCCAGTAGATAAGACTCTGCGCTCTCAACGCAGGGGGCCCGGGTTCAGTCCCTGATCAGGGAACTAGATCCCACATGCTGCAACTAAGACCTGGCACAGCCTAATAAATAAATAAAAAGTCAAACTCAGTTTCTAGTTCTTTCCTAAAAAACAACAAAACAAAAAAATAGCTAACCATTTCTAGTGTTTATAAATAAGAGACACATGGGACTTCCCTGGTGGCCCAGTGGTTAAGAATCCACCTGCCAATTCAGGGGACACGGGTTCCATCCCTGGTCCAGGAAGATCCCATATGCCGCAGAGCAACTAAGCCCGTGCGCCACAACTACTGAGCCTGCGCTCTAGAGCCCACGAGCCAAAATTATTGAGCCCACGCTCTGCAACTACTGAAGCCCACGTGCCTAGAGCCCGTGCTCCACAGCAAGAAAAGCCACTGCAATGAGAAGCCTGCGCACCGCAACGAAGAGTAGCCCCCGCTCGCCGCAACTAGAGAAAGCCCACACGCAGGAATGAAGACCCAATGCAGCCAAAAATAAATAAACTTTTTAAAAAATAAATAAATAAGAAATACATGGTCATCAGTGCTCAGTAACAGTTATTATTACCCAGTGTTTGGTTGAGTACACGGGTACACAGAGAGGTGAAGCAGATTGCCCAAGGTCACACAGCTGGTAAACATGAGGGCAAAACCAGAAACCAGGAAGTCGAGATCCAGAGCCAAGCTCTGAACCACCAGGTTTTGTTGCTTCTCAAGAGTGAATGAAACCGGATAAGAGCCCTTATCAGAGAGAAATGGGGGCCTCATTTATCCATGACTTCAGCTGTGCTTTCAAACCTACAAAGTAAAAGGTGGAACGAGTCAACTGAAAGTTTCGCTAGTCAGCAGCAGGAAATGGAAACATCACTCTCCAAATAAAGTAAGAGCGAGAGCTCCACGTGCCTGGCCTCGGCCTCCGCCCCAAATGAAATGGACTAGAAGGGCCGGGGTCTCGGGTGGAGGACCTGTATGAGGACCCCATCGCTGAAGAGCAGCTCATAAGAAGGGGAAGTGGCTGCACGCGAGGAGTCTAGATGGAGTCTTCCCATAGACGATACGAACTGTAAGAGACTTTGGACGGGAGCAAGGCCAGGTCTGCCCTGGGCACGTTCTCCAGGATGACACCTCCCCTGCATATACACCCTCTCACTGGGGCCGTTTCCCTCAGAAACTCTTTGACTCCCTGCCCTCCTACTAAGCAGCAGACATTCGATTAACCTTGTTCAGTGATAGCCCAGTTACAGGATTGGCTTTAATCGGGTGTGGTCGGTGGGAAGCTAATCCATGAACCTTGAAAGGGGACAAAAATGATGTTCATCTAAGTTATCCATTGCTGCATGATAAATTATTCCAAAATATGAGTTTAAAAAACATCATCTCACGGTTTCTGTGGGTCAGGACTCTGGGCTTGGCTTGGGTGGCAGCCTCTGTCCCTCACGAGTCTGTAGTCAAGGTGTCACCTGGGGCTGCTGTCATCTTGGGGCCCTGCTGGGGCAGGGTCTGCTTCCACGCTCACTCACGTGGCCGTGGGCAGCCTCCGTCCCTGGAAGCCAGTGGCCGGAGACATCAGTTCCTTTCCACGTGGGTCTCTCCACAGGGCAGCTCAGGACATGGCTGCCAGTTTGAGAGAGAGGGAGGGAGAGAATCAGGATGAATCCAGAGTCTTTTTATAACTTAACCTGGAAGAGGCATCCCATCCCCCGTGCCCCATTCTATCTTCTAGAAGCAAGTCCCAAAATCCCAGCCTACGTTCGAGGGGAAGGGATAACACGAGGGTATGAGCACCGCTGGGTCTGTCTTAGCAGCAAAAGGCAGACAGAGACAGTGGGAGGGATTTGACGAGGGGAAAGTCTTATTGAACCTTAAGATTGTAATATTTGATACAAAAACACCTCCACACAGCCAAGCTGCTAAGCTGCCAGCAGCCTATCAATCAAATCATAGAAATATACAGGAAGAATGCAGTGACACTTTCTCCCTTTTTGTCCGAGTTATCAGCGAACCCTCAGCAATTTTCCTTCCCTGGCTGTGTCGGTTGACCCTTTAGAGCCCCAGAACTGGTGACCTGTCATCAGTTATGTTACCGGCATTTGGGGCATGTATCTGGGGTAACAATTTGTCATCCATATTTGACACTTTTAGAGTGAAGGAACACTATTTCTAATTATATGAGGACAACAGGCAACCCCAGATGCCTGGTCGCCCTTCTCTGAGGCCACGTCCGTGCTTCATGGACAGACGTTCTCCCCTCCCTCAGTTTCTCTCCCTCACCCTCCGTCTCACTGTCCTCTTCTCCCGTCACTCACTTTCCACACTCTCTCCGTATCACTGCTGTTAAAAGTGAGCTGGAGACAGAGGCGTCATCCTTGAGCAGTGGCTGAGGATGCTCCCCAGTTCACACCCCGTGTCGCCCTCCCCCTCTCCTGGGTACCCTGTTCTGCAGCTGCCTTTGGAGATAAGGGAACAGTACACACGGTGCTCCTGCGGTGCTCCTGCCGTGACTCGGGTTCCCAGCCCCACTCAGCACTGCCACTGCTGCCACTGAAGGGTGTGTCCTCCTTCCCCGCCATCAACAACTCAAGAGGTGTGTGTGTGTGTGCACGTGTGCCATGTTTCCAGAAAGGATATCAGAGATTGGAAAGTATTAAGAGAAGTACTATCAGTATAGATGGGTTGGTTTTTTGTTTTTAAAAAGCATCCCTTAAGTATCTCTGTGTGCAGAATGTCTACTGGCTAATGTACCATCACTTTGTGGTTTTTTGTTTTTCGTTTTTTTTTTTTGCGGTACGCGGGCCTGTCACTGCTGTGGCCCCTCCCGTTGGCGGAGCACAGGCTCCGGACGCGCAGGCTCAGCGGCCACGGCTCACGGGCCCAGCCACTCCGCGGCATGTGGGATCTTCCCGGACCGGGGCACGAACCCGCGTCCCCTGCATCGGCAGGGGGACTCTCAACCACTGCGCCACCAGGGAAGCCCTTTGTTGTATATTTTTACTTATGCATTTAGAAGTTAACACATCATTAAAAATATGTACTCTGGTGTTTGCCCCTAATCCGGAATAGGACCTTTGTTACTAAAAGTGAATATAAAGACGAGGAGCCATTGACCTCACTTACCCAATATCTCCCAGCCTTGTTCCTCTCTAAGGAAACAGATTTTTACTATCTCTTTTAGCTATCACCAATGGTTAGACATGAGCCAGATTGCTGTTAGATAGATGAAATTCACCTACATCCGTGAACTGAGTTATTTATTAAAATAATGCTGCTTTCCATTTTTCAGTTACTCTCCTGTCTTTCTTAGTAAACATCCTTTAATTCATCCTAAGAAAGCATGTATGTGAACAGTAGAATATTTTCTTAAAACTGAAAAAGAAATTTCTTATTATCTTAATAGCAATCATTTCTGGATCATCAACACAAGAGCAATCCACGTTGAAATTAACAGCTATACTTTCTAACGATCTGGAGAAACCATATGTCTTTTTAACTGTTCAGTCATTCAGGACAGATGAACATAAAAGTGAATTTTCTTCTTTTTCTCAACTCAAGCAAATTCAGTTGGCAACAAATATGAAATCATTTTTCAGAGCTATTACAGCGTGCATGTACCGTATTATCAAACATAGTCTAGACTGCTGTTAGTTTTGCAGCAAAGAAAGGTTTCTATCATATGGTCCTTATCAAGAGAATTAACTAGAAGGACTGACAAACGCAGGGTAATATTCTCATGAGCTAGCTTTTAAATGTGTCACATTGTTCTCCATTTCAAAGGAAACTGAAGATAGATGCTATATCAGTAATGTTTGTGAAAAACAGCCCATTGTCTGGGATTGACTGGGATACAGGAGTGTATATTTTTTTATAAATTAAGCCTCTGGAAGAACCATAAAGTTTTAAAATCTGACAGGGTCTTTATAGCTCATCTATTCCAAGCCCCTCATTTTTTTATCTGAGGAAGCAGACATCCAGAAATATTAAGGGACCAAAGTAAAACAACTATTTAGTATCAGAATTATGATTTGAACTGTAAAAATCTGTTTCAACTTAAGCACATTGCGTGTAAATTTTTTTCTGAATAAAGACAGAGTGGAGAAAAAGAAAAATAATCCTTAGATTACTTTCTGTTATAAATATCCTTTCAGATTCTATAGATTTGTACCCCTTGATGAGTCTTAACTAGAATAAAAGTCAACAAGTTGCAACAGAGCAAAACAAGGCAGAGCAACAATTTCCACCCCATATAAACTGGAAGTAGCCTTTTTCTTTCCACTCTCAGCAAACAGGCCCTGGACCCTGCAGGTCTGAGCACTGACAGAGCTGAGTGTCGTGTTCCCACACCGCAATTGTCCCTTCTGTGCGGGGAGCCAATGGACCTGTGGCCTCAGCTACGGCCACTTCAGTCTGCCTAAAGTCAGACGTTAAGAGAAAGGAATCTGGAAAGGCTTTTCTGTCCCTGCTCCAGAGGGGCCACTGTTAACTTCCCTGTCCCTGCTTCCCAAGTCAGGAACCAAGTCAAGCACACCCATCTTTTTTTTTTTTTTTTTTAATTTATTTTACTTATATTTATTTTTTGCTGCATTGGATCTTCGTTGCTGCGCATGGGCTTCTCATTGCGGTGGCTTCTCTTGTTGCGGGGCATGGGCTCTAGGCGCTCGGGCTTCAGTAGTTGTGGCGCACGGGCTCAGTAGTTGTGGCGTGCAGGCTGTAGAGCGCAGGCTCAGTAGTTGTGGAGCACGGGCTTAGTTGCTCCGCGGCATGTGGGATCTTCCCGGACCAGGGCTCAAACCCGTTTCCCATGCATTGGCAGGCAGAGTCTTAACCACTGTGCCAGCAGGGAAGCCCAAGTACATCCGTCTTAAGCCAGCCTGAAGGAGCCACTTCTCAACAGGATCGGATTTCCCCTAATGCCTGATTCCCTTTGACGTCTAGGCCACTCACAGTGCACTGAATACACTGCAGGCTGTAGTTCGTGTATTTCAGGCTTGACGGGGCTGAAAGTGAAAATTTTGTGTCCAGAACACATTAAATCAAGTTCCAACTTAAAACAACCTTCCTCTTGTGTCCTGCTTGCTGCTAAGAGCCGCTTTGAAAAACAAGAAGGTGAACAGCTGGCAGGCTAAGCAGTTCATATCTGTTCCTCACTTACATACTTGATCTTCTGCATCTCAGCTCAAGGACACATAGGGAGACTCTGGTCTCTGCTAAATTAGTAGCTGATGGAAATCCCTTGATAAATTAAAAAGAAATGAATTAGTATCAGTGCTCGGTAAGGTGAGGCCTGAAGCACCTCTCTGGCAGAGATAACTTAGGATGACCCAGTTATGATTCTAATAAAGGGCCAAATAAGATGATATTCCCAATAGAATTTGAAAAATGAGAAGATCGCACAGTAATGGTAACCCACATATAAACAATAGCTACCATTTTCTGAGCACTCACTGTCTAGCAGACACTGCTAAGCTATATACAAACATTATCTCATTTATTCTCATAACAACCCTGAGACAGAGGTTCAGCCGTCGTCTCCATTTTAGAGATGGTGCCCGGAAGCTTGGAGAGGCTCAGCAACTAGCCGGGAAACAATGGGCTCAGGTTTTAGATCTATGAAGTTGGACTCCAGAACCCACACTTAACTGCTATTCTACAACTATCATAAGGAAGACATTTATCAAGTTATGATGTATTTGAGCATTTTTAATAGACACAGAATTATTTAAAGATCAGAGCCAAAATAGTTATCATGGCTCCAAAGTTGAAAAGGGGGAAGGTTTGCAAAAACGCACCCAGACATAGATATGAAAGTAGAAAAGCCTGTGCAGGCCGGTGAGGAGGGTGTTTTCTCATCCTCAGTGACAGCGCAGAGTAAATTTTCCCCAAATGGCCCTAATTCCAAGTAAGTAAAACCAAATAAATTCACACAATCAGCTTTCATCGCATTTCAACTTCATTGTTCTTCTCATGGAAAATGTCAGAAGTGATTATGAAAGAACTGGAAGTAGAGTCTGTGGGACGCCCCCTGCAGAATTCAAAATACGGGCTTGGGCATAAAATCTCCACTCTGCATTTGTATTTTCTTTTCACTAGAGTGAAGGAGTCTGGATCTTTGGTTTCTAAGAACATTCCAAAGATGTTATGCAGCTGGGAGAATGGTGAACAAATAGCAACCCTAAATGAAAATGAACCAAATTTTAACTCAGAAAAAAATATATATCACCTATTTTATTTCCATGAAAAGACCTATTTTGGAGAAGGGTAACAGCCTTTTCCCTGGTTTGCGTCATTCGTGTTGTTATTTAATCTTGGGTTTGCATATCTGAGAAGTTCTAAGATTCAGTGTTATTTTATGTAAACAGCTTCTAAACTTGGGTAATAGGGTTTCACTGCGGTCAAGGAGTTGGAACTCCGCACATTCACGCCATTCAGCTGAAGTTTTCCTAAGTTACAATTTCCCCTGCAGAACAGCCAGTTAGTTAATGTAACAGTGTTTAGACGAAAACATTTTGCCAACTCTTGTACCAAATCCTCACAGCTGTATTACACATTACACAATTAGAAAACCACAGGTATGAATCGTACGTATTTCTAATGTACTTAGTTTAGCACATGATAGTCTCCAGTTTGCTACAATTCCTTAGTGTTACCTGTTGAGAAGTCACAGGAATACACATAGGGTTACAGGTTGCTTCCAGAGATCCTTTTGTTAAAGGAAAAGTTACAACACTGGAAATGTACCCTGTGTTCATTTGTGTACCTTCCTTTCGATCCAACATTGTGGCTTTTGCTGATTTAAGAGAGGCCAAGTGCCTGCAGAAGTTCACTCTCGACTATATAAACAATCTGGTAATCTTCCAAAGCATTCGAGTCATTAATAATGGTGCCTGGCCTCTGCTTTAGAGGAGCCGAGCTGGGCTTAGACAACGATAATATTATTTCATTTCCAAAAGCACCTGACAGATTGGGAAGGCTTATTAATTAATGCAGTTTGACCCAAATGAAAAAATAATTATTAATTTTATCACACTATGAAAGGAAGTGCAGAGGGATAAAGCAGCGACAAATATATATTAAATGCCTTCTGTGGGTCATGCGCTCTTCACGTGATTTGAACACTGGGTACAATGACTCCCAAGATGCTTCCAGAACAACCACCCTTCCTGAAGCTTACAATCTTGCTGAAGGGTGGGGTGGGTGGGAGGCAGACAGTTCAGACCTCAGTGGCAGGAGTCTGTGTTAAGTGTTGACATCCAGGAAGTAGAGGCCTGCACAGGCTGTGTGCAAAGCAGGGGAGGGGAGGGGAGGGGAGGAAAAGGGAGGCAAGTCCCCGTCTCAGCTTGTGTTTCGGAGAAGGAGATACACTTGTACTAAATAGGTTTTGCATTAGCCGAAACCCTATGCCGAAATCTCGGCCTCTGTGCGCCGGTGCTGAATCGAATCTCGGAGACAGAGTTCTGGGTGAAGTAGAAAAGAATAGCTTTATTGCTTTGCCAGGCAAAGGGAGACACAGTGGACTTGTGCCCTCCAGAAACTATGTGTCCCAACCTGAGAGGATTTGGTGAGGAGTTTCATAGCGATGGTTCAAGGGCGGGGTTGCTGATAAGGTGCAGGATGTGTGCAGGGCCCGGCATTCCTTTAATCTGGCCCCGGGTGGTCTCCTGATCTCTGAAGAATGCTTCATCAAGTAGTTAGCATCTTGCATTGGTTTGGGGGTTTTAGTTCTGCAGAAGAGCTTAAAGATATTGTTATGTGTTTCCCTTATGGGGGGGCTGGGACCCTGCCCCAAGGTGGCACTATTGTTTCTTTACTGCTCCTCTCTCATCTCTGCATCCCCTCCCTTCCCTGATTAGCAACTGTTTGAAAGGCTTCCACGACCAGGAGCCCCACAGGGTCCTGCTCAGTTTCATTAGCACAACTGAATGTGATGAATTCTGCGAGTGATCTTACCACGGAGAGACTGATCCCTGTTGTACAGATCAGAGAAGGTTTCTTCAAGGAAGAGACATTTGAACTAGATCTTCAAGAATGGATAGGATACCAGGAGGCAGGGGTGGCAGGGGAGGACTTCCAACAGAGCAGAGACTTGGGGGCATTAGGACTGGAGAGAATTCAGGGCACAGCACACAGCACAGTGAGAGAGCCAAGCGCTTGCTGAGAAGTAGAACTGGCGAGGCAGGTGTACAAGATTTTCAGAAGGGTGTGGGAACCCCAGGAAGTGCAAAGCTAAGTCTTCCCTAAAACAAAGGTGTAAGTTCCTAATATGACTTCATTCAATTTTAAGCTATTAATTCAATACAAGAAACACTGATTATTTTGCTACCAAAATCTCTAAAAGCAGAGGCCTCCCAAAGGCACAGTCTTTGGAAAGATGCCTGAGGCAATTCCTGTTCTCTTTCAAGTTCCATGTGCCATTGGATTATTTATCAGGCATTCAGAGAGTTCCGGCTCTTCTGCCTAGTTGCCTGCGGTGAAGGAATGTAGACGCTTCTTCTGCCGTCAGCTTAGTGATCGTTTCTATCACTGAAAACCAGAGAAGCTTTTGTCCTGTGCTGTAGTGACACCACACCTCCAGAGATCATTGTAAGATGCTGTCCCTCTAGGGCAAAATCCTATAGAGACTTTTTTTTTGCCAGTCACTTTGATAAAGTTCAAAATACAGGGCGGGGCAAAGCTTTACAAATTTGGAGCCACAAAGCAGGTTTATCCCAAATAAGCAGGCTTTATCTGGATGTTGAAATTCCAGATAATTCATTAACTGATTCAAGGATTACTTCTGCCAGTGGAAATTGCTCTCCTGCCAAGAATAGATTTCTCAAAAGCTAGACTTCTGTATATTCACATCTTGACGGATTACGAACATTACAAATGAATGTTCTTATGTTTTCCGAGCTATGGAATTGGTCTTTTATATGACCAGTGGCTTTTGTGAATGATCACTTTGGTTTTTTTCTCTCAAACACAATTGGTGTTTTAAAGTACATTCTATGAGATTTTCACCCGTTATTATGAGATACTGTGAACTGATGAAAGGTAATATTAATGCTTTTGAGTTTTCCTACAGAAATTGAGACACATTTGATTTAAAAGATGGGGGAAGTGGAGTTTTAAAGAAAATCAACTTCTCACCCATGGCCTTTGCATGAGGCCTCCACCTCTCCCAACATGAGAGTTCTGTGATGCTGTTTTAGTGCTATTAAAACTGACTTCTTCAATAAATGTCAGTTTATTAACTGTCTAAAGACAACGTGAAGAATTTTAAGTCAAATCTTATTTCTACTAGGACTAAAACTAGATCTTACAGAAACAGACTCACAGACATAGAGAACAGACTTGTGGTTGCCAAGGGGGAGGGGGGAGGTGGGGGAGGGATGGATTGGGAGTTTGGGATTAGCAGATGCAAACTACTGTATATAGAATGGATAAACAACACGGTCCTATTGTATAGCACAGGGAACTGTATTCAGTATCCTGTAATGAACCACAAAGGAAAAGAAAAGCTAAAAATAAGAAAACTGGATCTGTCCAGTTTAGCAGCTCAGCAGGTGAAAAGTTTTAAGAATTCTAAGTATGATGGTAGTGTTTCCAAAGTGAACAATCTCTCAGATTTCTCAAGAAGCTATTCTCAGGGTGAATCCGAAGCCCCTTTGGGATAGGACGGAAGTGATCCAGGGCAGGGCTCTGGAGGAGACAGAAGCTCTCGTACTTCTTCTCCGAGCTAGCACTTTAGACTTTCTATGGCAGCCACAGCCAGACGGCTCTTGGTGAGTGTAGGTCCATGCTGTTGGGCCCTTGCATAGTCACCACGGCCCCTGCATTCAGGGGCTCCGCACGCCAGCACTAGGGTGGTTACCAATGAGGCTGGGGCGTTCTGTCTGCGCCGTTGTTTAGTGTCTCTTCTGAGGCTACCCTGTCTCATGTTAACGTGTGACACAAAGGTCGTCAGGTCCCCTCCATGTGTCCATCCACACACAGCCATGGTCTTCCAATCTTTTTCCTTCTAAACCCCTGCCCAGTTGGCCAGGCCATTCACTATTTCCCAGGATTCTCTTGATTTCTAACTCTGGGCCACTTCTCTTTCATTTTAAAGTGGCTGACCAGGTGCACTGCCCACTGGAAGAATTTTCTCTCACCACACTCTAGCAAGGCCACCTCGCAGGGAGCCTGCAACGCGGTGGTCGTCCGTTTGCAATTTGCACCCACCTAACGAGCTCACCCTCTACAAGCAAGCATGGGTTTTTTTCTCCCTCCAGTGGGAAGCTCTGTACGGCTATGGGGCTAAGCCACTGGGGGATGGAACAACAGACATGGCGCATTGGGGTCTGCACTGCTGTTCACGCCGTCTGCTTTGCCCACTAGAGCTGCTGGACCTCAATCCTGGACTCTCCGTTTCATCTCACGTTGGATTGTTGCTGGGCCAGCCTGACTATGATTTACTAGGTCTGCCCTGCTCATGATGGACAGATCCAGCTGCATGGCCACGGGGTGCTCCAAAGCCCAGTAACACAGCAGGAGATGCTTTTCAAAAGTGTGTAATTCCATGCTGCTCTGAAATGGCTTGAGCACAGTGGAGGCTGGGAGCCTGCTTAGTGATTCTCCCACTGGGGCCTTCCACGTGCTCCACACACCTTCTGCCCCGCTGCTGATATCTCCCACACCTGCTGCAGGGACCTTTCCTACTCGGTCCCATTCAGAGCTCAGAAGTAGCCTTTTGGTCCACTTAGCATGGGAGCTGGAGCAGTATTTCCAGCCGTGGAACCTGCTGCTTCTACAGTCCAAAGAGGCCACACAGGCATTGTGATCCCTTCTTCGTGAAAGACAGGGTAAGATGCAGTGCTTTGGAGGAGATGTCCCGGCACAGCCCGGATCACCTGACCCCTAAAAATTCTACCAATATGGCAACCACTCAGTCTACCGTATTCCCCGAAGGGCCTGCTGAATCTCTACATTCCATTGTAAGACTGACTTTTTTCAGGGAAAATCTAGAAATTCTTTTTTTTTTTTTTTTAAGTAACAGAAATTTATTCTCTCACAGTTCTGGAGGCTAAAAGTCTGAAATCAAGTTGTTGGCAGGGCCGTGCTCCCTCTGACTTCTCTGAAGGCGGATCCCTTTTTGCTTCTTCTGTCTACTGGGAGCTCCAGGCGCGCCTTGACTCGTGGCAGCGTAACTCCCCCCTTTGCCTCTGGCATCACACAGAATTCCCCCGTGTGTGCTTCTCTCTGCATCTCTCCTTTCTCTTAAGGACATCATATTGGATTAGGACCGACTCTTTGGACCTCATCTTAACTTGATTTCATCTGCCAAGATCCTTTTTCTAAATAAAGTCACCTTTGCAAGTACTGCAGGTTATAGGACTTGCACATATCTTTTGGGGGACACAACTCAACCAGTGATGGTCCTCCAGATATGAAAAATTTAAAAGCACAGAGTAAAGCAAGGACAACAGTTGCCTAGGACATTGACTTTATCTGACATCAAACTGCCAGACTATGACAATAATTGTAATATGTACTACCTATGACACCTTCATTATTAATAATATTAGGAAATCTAGAAGTTCTTGTCTCTCCCCACACCAGTGGTTCTCACACTGTGGCATGTAATATGTACTACCTATGATACCTTCATTATTAATAATATTAGGAAATCTAGAAGTTCTTGTCTCTCCCCACACCAGTGGTTCTCACACTGTGGCATGTAATATGTACTACCTATGATACCTTCATTATTAATAATATTAGGAAATCTAGAAGTTCTTGTCTCTCCCCCACACCAGTGGTTCTCACACTGTGGCATACATAAGAATACATTTGAACGCTTGCCAAAATGTAAATTATCAGGCCCCGCCCACAGAGATTCTGACTCCAAATATAGCTGCGTGAGCCCAGGAATCTGCATTTTGAGAGAGAACCCTCCCCCGCCCCCGTGCTTCGGAAGGACTCTGAGAAGCTCTGCTTTGTGTCTTTGAACATGCTGTTCACTTTGCCTCTGACGCCTTCCTTTCTTCTCCATCTTCAACTCCTACTCTTTCTTCAGGACTCAGCTCCAATCAGTGTCACCTCTTTGGTGAAGCTTTTCCTAACTCTCGCCAGGCTGGAGTTAGTCCATCAGAATGTCACAGCAATTTTCATGCCTCTTTTAATTTCCATAGTTATTTCTGTGAAGTCTTGTCTTCTCACAAGGCTATAAACTTCCGAAAAACAGAGATTTTCATTCACCTTTTATCTCCAACAGTTATCCCAGTGCCAACACGTGGCAGCCACTCACCGTACACTTCTTAGACTGATAAGTGCATGAATCCTGGGGATCTAGGTGTGAAAACTGTGACTGTGAATTGGTTGAGTTCCACATGATAAAAAGTTTATATATCAACATTTAGTCCTTTCATTTTCTCACTAAGTGAATAGCCTATACTTTCTCCAGAAATCTCATCATATACTTTTCTTAGTCGCTTTATGGATAAGACCCTAAACCCTCAAGGACTGACATTTGGTGAGCACATAAAGACTTCTTCTAAACAGAGAATAACGTTTTACCTATGGTAAATAAATATCTAAATAAATAAATAAAGGAAAATTTTCCAGGAACAATTTTCTATGAGTTTCCCATCCATTTCAATGGTGAACTTCTTTTGCTAATTAAATATTAATTTGCTTGACCTGACCCATTTCTGCAGTGCAACTTTAGTCCTCTGTGGATCCATGTGTTTAATGAAGCACAGCATGACTGGGAGACACCTCTTTACTCCACCTTTGCTCTGTGAAATCCCACAAAGATGAATTTACTTCAACCCAAGCCAGAATCAAGTTGTTGATGTTGGTGACAGTGATGGTGGTAGTGGTGGCAGTTTGAATGCCCTTTCTATCTGCTATGATCCATTTTAGAAAAGAGCAGAATGTCAACGTGCTAATGGAATTTCATACAGTAAATGCTATGGGTATTTAAAGAGAGTGAATCAAAGAAATTAAAACATCAGAGCAACATTTGATGCAACTTGAGAAATTAAATGACTTCTTCAGAAACGGCCTAAGAAACGAAGAATCTCTGACCAGAGTCTTGGTCTTCTCGTGAGATATTTATTACCTTTACCTGAATTTTAGCTACTGATTTGTGCCGAGTCAACTCAACAGACCTACAAGGCACATTCTCTTTTGCAGCACTGAACTATTTTCTCACAGTGATGAAGAATCCTCGTAGCTTGATCCACCCAAAGAGGAGCTCCTGATACATTGAAATAAAGTCATTCAAAGTTGGGTAACAAATAAAATGAAAATATATATGGAGCTTTTTCTGTACAATACGTAGTAATAACTATCCTAAAAGACTAAAGAAATTATTTTTCTTTTTAGGGTTTATTCCTCCAAACAAAATTAAAGGCAAAAATACATAATGCTTCCCGTAGATTCTAATGTATACTACCTATTACCAAAAGGATAAAGTAAAATTTTCTTCTTAATAGAAGGACATAAAATAATTTAAAAGATATGTACCATGAAATCACACTAGAAAAGCGCCTGTTTATTTGACTGCAGTCTCTTCAATCTTTCTTTGCCTTTCATGAGTAGGTATTTGTACCTAAAAAGAAATTTGAATTCCAAAAGAACAGGAAGAGTTGGAGTATAAATACAGGACCAGATGCATTTATCTTGTTTAGGTTTTTAAAGCCCTACATGTTCCACTAGTGACTAGGAATTGTAGCAAATGTTTTCCATATTTCAAAAAGAATACAATGAGCTATGCAAACATTTCCAGGATAATCAGGAAGAAATTTGCTGCAGTGAACCATGAAGAATTTTTTTAACAATGCAAGAAAATAGTCAGTGATTTTCATAGTAATCAAATCACTAACAGCTTCTAAATTCTGCTCCCATTAACAGTAGGAGAACAGATGAAGGGTAAAGAACTATAAATGAAAAAGGAATGAATCTTCCACCAACCAAATGGCTGTTTACACTGACAAATTGTCACATCGATCAACAATCCTTGGACCAAATAAAAACAACTGCATTACAAAGCTATATTCTTCTACACTTTATTCTGACATTTCTCGCCCTCTTACCACCAAAGTAAATATATGTCTCCATAAAGACGTACATACACATGGAAATGGCAGTGAAGCACACATTGGGAATTAATTACTCTTTTGTTAAGAATGTCCTCCTTCTTGGGAACCTACTTTAAATTTTAAATATTTCTAGGAGTAACATGCATTGTTATCAACTTAACTGAAAATTTGTTTATCAGAGCTTTCTTCTCTGTGACCCAGTCTGCAAGACAGGAAGTAGGAAGAACAGAAAGTGAAGAAGGTGTACAAGGAGGGGAGGTAGGAACCTCAGAGACAAACAGCCTACCACAGGTTTGCCGGCCCTGACAGCCAGCACTTGGATTGCTTGTAAGCACAGAAGCGAGTTTAGTGCAAGCAGAGTTCCCAGCGTAAATACCATTCGTTGCCACCACCAGCTACTTGGAAGACCAGGGGAGCACCAAATCCTTGTCTCTGTGACAGATTTGGGCATGCATAAACAGAAACCAGGCACAATAAAAGTTTCCTTGGTGAAAAGGAAGAATGCCGTTGCTCTCTGCCCTCTGATGCGTTCAGACCCCAAAAAGAAATTTTGATCTGACATGTAGACAATGGGCAATGCTCTATTGAATCTAATTCATTTCACATTCACATTATGGGAATTTGTGATTATTTCTTTACTGCTAAATGTGAGCAATACATATCCTGTACTAAGAACTGATCATCAATTACTCTCTAAGCAGAAAGACTGAAGTAATGGTGATGGTGGTGGTGGTTTTCTCTAGACATAATGGCCACCAGTTAGCCAATGACATAGTACACAGATGACACAATGGCTGTCTTTCCAAGAGGTAAAAATAGATTCACGCAGCTGCATATACCTTCTGTCCTAAATGATTCTATTTCATCACTATGAAGAACTTACCCAACGGAGCTCTACCCTACAGCAACTACACCTGCAGAAGTTACTTTATTTTCAAGTGTTCCAAGCTTTAGATGAGTATTATTTGAGAATCTGGCCAGTTAAAGGAGAGGTGGCAGGTTCTGAGTGTAAGGTGTTCAAAAGTCAGGATCCCATTACAGCAGCTATTCCAGGCAAGTTCAAGTATACATCCTAAGTCAGGATGGTCTGGAACTTACTGTGGGGAAAAGTGGACCCCTGATGACAGCTACCAAACAGAGATGCCCACACACACATTCAATCTGGTTCTAGCTTATCTTGCTGCCATCAATACTTGGAAGCTTTAAAAGGTAGCCATTTTTATTCCAAAACGTTGTCCTTGAAGTTTATTTCTCTAAGCCTCACCCTGCCTGTCCACCATACCAGTAATATATTTGCTGGAATGCAGGAAACCCAGCTAAAGAGTAAAAGATGTTTGGATGCTAACCAATATTTACACTGCAGCTGGTGCGAGTCTTTCAAAGCCCTCAAAAATGTGCATATTGTTGACCTACCAATTTCTTTTCTAATAATTTTTCCAAAGAAAATAACTAGAGGTTTGTGCAAGGACTGAGCTACAAGGACTCTTATTGTAGAGTTGTTTTATAATATTAAAAAAATAAACAAACCACCTGAATATACAGCTATATGAAATCTTTAAATAATTCATGGTGTATGTGTTTCACTAGAATATTTTGCTATCATTTAATAGTAATAACAATCTCTAAATGAATAGAAAAATATTGATAGAATAGCATTCAGGGGAAAAGCTTGGAATGTAACATTTTGTACTGTATAAACTGTAAGAAAAAACTGAAGGGACACACACCCCAACTCTAAGAGGAATTATAAGTGAGTGATGGGATTAGCAACTACCTTCTATAGTCTTCTCTCTGCTTTTCTATATTTTGGGGTTCCAAAGGAAAGACGAGATATAAGGGAACAGAAAGTTTATTTAAAGAAATAATGGCTGAGAACTTCCAAAATCTGGGGAGAGATGGATATCCAAGTTCATGAAGCTCATAGGTCACCAAACAAAATCAACTTAAAGCAATCCTCTCCAAGACACATTATGATAAAACTTTCAAAAACCAAAGACATAGAATCTTAAAAGCAGCAAGAGGAGAAAAGCTCATACCTTGCAAGGGAACCCCCATAAAGCTATCAGATTTCTCAGCAGAAATCTTACAGGCCAGGAGAGCGTGAGATGATATAGTTACTCAAAGTGCTAAAAGAAAAAGAAATCCAGCCAGTTTTTACCCAGCAAAACTGTCCTTGAGAAATGAAGGTGAGATAATGGCTTTCCCAGGCAAATAAAAGCTGAGGGAATTCATCACCACTAGACCTGCCTTATGAAAAATGCTGAGAGGAGTTCTTCAAGTGAAATGAAAGGATGCTAATCAGTAACATGAAAATATACCAGACACTGGTAAAGGTAAGTATATAGTCAAATTCAGAATACTTTAATACTGTAATATGGTGAAGTGTTAACCACTGAATGCTAATTAAAAGGTGAAGGGCAAGAGTATTAAAAATAGCTATAGCTACAATAATTTGTTAATGTATACACAATATAAAAAGAGGTGAATTGTGACATCAGAAACATAAAAGGATGGCAATAAAAGGGTAGAGTTTTTGAATGCAAAATTAAGTTTCTGTTAGCATAAAATATAGTTATATCTATAAGATGTTTCAAATAAACCTCATAGTAAAAATAAAGCAAAAACCTATAGCAGATTCACAAAAGAAAAAGAGGGAATCAAAGCATACCACTATGGAAAATCATCAATTTGCAAAGGAAGGCAGCAAGATAGAGAGAAAAGAATTACAAAACAGTCAGAAAATAAGATAGCATTATTAAGTCCCTACCTACCAATAATTACTCTAAATGTTAATGGATTAAATTCTCCAATCAGAAGACTTAATATGGCTGAATGGATTAAAAAACACACAACCCAACTATATGCTGCCTACAAGAGACTCATGTCAGCTTTAAGGACTTACACAATCTCAATGTCAAGGGATGGAAAAAGATATTCCATGCAAATGGAAACAAACAAACAAAAAAGCATAAATAGCTATACTTATAGCAAACAGAATAGACTTTAAGCCAAAAACAATAACAAGACACAAAGAAGGTCATTATGTAATGATAAAGGGGCCAGTTCATCAAGAAGAGATAATGATCATAAATATACATGCACCCAACATTGGAGCACCTAAATATATTAAGCAAAGACTAACAGACCTGAGGGAGTAATAAGCAACAACACAAAAATAGTAGGGGACTTCAATACCCCACTTTCAGTAATGGAGAGATAATCCAAACAGAAAATCAACAAGGAAATATTAGACTTGTACCATATTTTAAAACAATTGGACCTAACAGACATATACAGACCATTCCATCCAATGACAGAGAGTACACATTCTCAGGTGCACAAGCGACGTTCTTCAGGATAGATCATTTTATAGGTTACAAAACAAGTCTTAGCAAATTTAAGATTGAAATCATGCCAAGTATCTTTTCTGACAACAATGGTATGAAACTAGAGTTCAACAATAGGAGGAAAGTTGGAAAATTCACAAATATGTGGAAATTAAACAACACACTTGTACAACAAATGGGTCAAAGAAAAAAATCAAAAGGGAAATCAAAAAATATTTGGAAACAAATGAAAATGAATGCACAACGATGGAATGCTGCCAAAGCACATCTAAGAGAGAAGTTTATAGAGGTTAATGCCTACTTTAAGAAAAAAAAGAAAGATCTCAAATAAAAAACCTAATTTTACCCTTCAAGGAACTAGAAAAAGACAAAACTAAGCCCAAAATTAGCATGTGGAAAGAAATAAAGATCAGAGCAGAAAGAAATTAAATAGACCAGAAAAACAATAGAAAATAACAATGAAACTGAGCTAGTTTTTTTTAAAGATAAACAAAATTGACAAACTTTTAGCTAAACTAAGAAAAAAAGAGGTTCAGATAAATAACATCATAAATGAAAAAGGACACACTACAAGAGATACCACAGCAATATGAAGGATCATAAAGACTACTAGGAACAATTATACACCAACAAATTGGATAACCTAGAAGAAAATAAATAAATTTCTAGAAATAAACAACCTACCAAGACTGAATCATGAATAAATAGAAAATCTGAACAGACCAATAACAAGTAAATAGACTGAATCAATAATCCATAAAGCCCTCCCCTCCAAAAACAAAACAAAACAAAAATCAAATGCGTCCACAGGTGAATCCTACCAAACATTTAAAGAATTTACACCAATGCTTCTCAAACACTTTCAAAAACTTGAAGAGGAGGGGACACTCCCAAACTCACTTTCCGAGGCCAGCATTACCCTGATACCAAAGCTAGATGAGGAAACTAGAAGAAAAGAAAACTATAGACCAATATCCTGATGAATATAGATGAACCAATTCTCAACAAAATATTAGCAAATTCAACAGCACATTGAAAAGATCATACACCATGATGAAGTGGGATTTACTGGGGATGCAAGTATTGTGCAACTTTGGTAAATCAATCAATGTGATGACATTAATAAAATTAAGGATAAAAATCATATGATCATCTTAATAGATGCATAAAAAGCATTTGACAAAATTCAACATCCATTCATGATTAAAAAAAACTTTCAACAAGTAGGTATAGAGGGAAATTACCTCCTCATAATAAGGGCCATAAATGACAAGCCCACAGCTAACATCATACTCAACAATGAAAAGCTGAAAGTTTTTCCTCTAAGATCAGGAGCCGGACAAGGACACCCACTCTTACCACTTTTATTCAATGTGGTATTGGAAGTCCTATCCAGAGCAATTAGGCAAGAAAAAGAAATCATCCAAAGATTCATTCACACATGTCTGGTGTTGATGTTGGCCATTGGTCACAGATTGAGAAGCATCCTAGGCTTCCTTACAAAACCATCTCTGGGTTCTGAGGGTAAGATCATGGGAGAGTGGGAAGAAGGAGCTGTCTCCTTTCTATGACGTAGCCTCAGAAGTCACACAGGACCCTTTCAGCCATACTCCATTGGGGCAGCTGGGACAATCTGTGAGTGTCCCCACCCTCCCCTGACTCAAGAAGATGGAATATAACCTCCAATAGCCCCATGTCTTGGTGGGAGGAGTGTCAGTCATATTGTAAGAAGAGCAGTGGGATGGGATTGAATACATAAGAGGAGCCACCAACAGGAAATACAATTCCCCACAACCTTACATTCTGGTAAAGATTTTAGGATGAGCTCTGAATTTGGTCAACACCAGGAAACACATCTCCTCTTAGGACTCCATAGGCCATCAGAGAAGGGAAGGATCAGAGATCGTTTCTGACTAGGGATCAAGACAGGCTTCAAAGAGGAAGCAGTATTTGAGTTTTATCCTGATTGGGCGGAATTTCAATTCATTTATTCACTGTGCCTACTTGGTGTATGGAGAGTAGCATCCTAAGTGGAGAATGTAATAGAAAATTCTACTTCCAAAAGCACGTAGCTGACAGTGATCTCTAGAAAGGGGGTCAGGACTTCTTCAGTGGTGCACTGCCTATTAGCACTCTTGCTTCTCTCCCTTCACTGTCCTGTTCCATCTCGTGTTGCTGGAGGCTTACAGTGCTGCAGAAAGTGTGAACCATACTTTCCCGGCTGCCCTTCAGTCTCTACTCCAACAGAGAGCAGGACCCTGGAACACATATCACTAGGGAATTTGGGGACCAAGCTAGAAACTGTTTTATATTACTAAGGAGAAAAAATTATAGAAAACACACTGAATGAAATGAAACAGTCCATCTGTAGACCATTGAGTTGCCATTCTTTTAATCTTCAAAGAAACCAAATTTCTTTGTGAATTCAAGTATTCGAAATATATAGAAGCAAATATTTTTATAATTTCTATTTTGTTTTATTTCACTCTTTCCCATTCTTTATCTCTCCATCTCCATGTGATTCCAAAGGAAATAGAGATCACACACTTTTACTTGTTGATAAGGAAATGCAAGGAAAATTTAAATGAGATTTATAGTAATTAATAATTGGACCAAAGAAACTAGGAATGTCAAAGTCATGATCATGATTTTTTTTTTTTTGCGGTACACGGGCCTCTCACTGTTGTGGCCTCTTCCGTTGCGGAGCACAGGCTCTGGACGTGCAGGCTCAGTGGCCGTGGCTCACAGGCCCAGCCGCTCCACGGCATGTGGGATCTTCCCGGACCAGGGCACGAACCCATGTCCCCTGCATCGGCAGGCAGACTCTCAACCGCTGCGCCACCAGGAAAGCCCCATGATTATGATTTTTTTAAATCCCATCAATTATTCTGTCTCTGAGCAAGTGAAACGTTCAACGCACTAGGGCATTGCTTTTTTTTTAAATAGCTCCAGCTCTTGCATTTTATTACGGAACTTAGTAAAGTAGGATATGCCCCAGATTTATACATCAGCAGTTCAGCAAAGAAATGTTCACTGCTTTTAACCCCATACACATGTAAAATAACTGACTCTGGGGACTCATTGAAAATTCCAAGCCTCATCTCTGATAATGAAAAATTGACCATAAGTCAACTGTGATTTCTTTTAGCATATATATGATTAGCTTATAACTTTAGGCTTGCCTTGAAAGTAGATCATCAAATACCTTGGCAGTTAAGGACTTTGTATATTTTAGTTCTAATTGAGGATAAAGGCCTGGTTATTTAAAAACCTAGTGATTTCAAGAGACGAAGCATTTCATAGGGTGAAGACATTAATTTTCTAGGTTGGAGAATATTTTTTAACACAGAAATAGAATGGCCTTAAACTGCCACTTCTCCCTTCTGAAGCACTTTAGAACTGGATCAAAGACAAAGTTCAGATACAGTGAAATTTAGATACACCAGCTCATCAGGTTTAAGCAGACTCAGAGACCTCACCACTGTGAGAAAAACCCTAGATAGTCGTTCTGTCATCTCCCCTCTGCTTAGAAGCAGTATTCTGTGATTCACATAAAGATTTAAAAGTATAGAATTATTACTAGGTGTGATCTAAGAAGTTGAAGGAAACCACATATGTATTCGTATGGTGATATCTAGGGTAACACCACACTATCAAAGGAATATAAGCATCTACAATAAAACTAGTTGATAAGAATTTCAAAGTATTACAAGTGTGGGTTGAACCGCCAATAGTGACAAGACCTACTTGATATCTCCATTCATGTGGAAAAAGGAAACTGGGGCATCTGAGTGCCCTGAGAACAGGAGAATTCAAAATCAACAAGAGCAACTCCCTAAGCCCAGCAGCACAACAGTCAGGGGCTCTGCAAATTCTGATTCACAGGTGAGAGCAAGTGCACATGGGACATTTTCCAGGATAGACCATATATTAAGCCATAAACAAACCTCAACATGTTTTGAAGGACTGAAATCATGCAGTGTTATTTCCTCTGATCACAAAGGAGTGAAATAGGAAATTTTAAATGAAAAAAAATTTTGCAAACTCACAAATATTTGGAAAGTAAACAACACACTACTAAATAATCAATGGATCAAAGAAAAAATCAAAAGGGAAATTAGAAAATACTTTGAGAAGAATGAAAATGAAGACATACGTAGTACTACAACTTATGGAGTGTAGCTAAAGTAATGCTTAGAGGGAAATTCATACCTGCAAATGCCTAGCTTAAAAGAAAAAGAAAGATTTTTAAATCCACAAACTAGCCTTTCACCTTAAGTCACTAGAGAAAGAAGAGAAAATTGAGCACAAAGCAAGCAGAAGATAGGAAATAATAAAAATTAGTGCTAAAATTAATAAATAGAGATTAGAAAAACAATAAAGAAAAATCAACAAAACCAAATGTTGGGTTTTTTTTTAAAAGATCAAAAAATTGCCAAAACTTTAGTTAGATTAATTAAGAAAAAAAGAAAGAAAACTCAAAGTATTAAAATCATAAAATGAAAGAGGGAACATTACTACAAATATTACATAAATAAAAAGAATTACTGTGAAAAGGAATACTATGAACAACTGTGTGCCAACAAAGTAGGTAACTTCAATGAAATGGATACATTCCAAGAAAAATGCAAACTATCAAAACTGACTCAAAAAAACAGAAAATCTGAATAGACCTGTAATAAGTAAAGAGATTGAATTAATCAAAAAGTAATCAAAAAAAAAATACTTCCCACAATAAAAAGCTCAGGACTAGAAGGCTTCACTGATGACTTCTACCAAATATTTGAAGAAGAGTTAATACCAATTCTTTACTGTAACTTCCAAAACATAAAAGAGGGGAAAAGAAACACTTCCCAACTCATTTTTGCCTATCATACATCTGATAAGGGACTTGTTTCGAGAATACATAAGAACTCTTAATGTAACTGAAGGTGGGGTCCGGCTGCTTACCACTCAAAAGGTAATAAAGAGGCCAAGGTTGGTGGAAAGGAGAGTTTGCTTTCTTTTGGATGCTGGCAACTAGGGTGGGGGAGAGGACGACTCCTGTCCAAAGGCCAACACTTTCCTGGCAACAACCAGGGGGCAAGAGCTTTTACAGGTGCAGGGAGGGGCTACACGCAGAAACAGCACAGTCAGCTCTCATAGTCATCTTGAAATTGGTCATCAGTGGTCTGATCGGAGTCATCTTGATTGTTTTAACTACAGTTAATTTTCAGTTCCAGGGTCGGTTTTTTCCCATTTCCTTGAGGCCAATTCTTGGAATTGTGGCAGCTTATGTCATGGCTACAGTCTGCTCATCATGTAGTTAACTTCTTCCACCTGGTGAGGGTTTCAGTATCTACAAGACAGCTCACAGGATATGGCTCATAATATTATCTATAGCCCCTGAGGAGCAACTAAAGGTCCTTGACTTTGCTTAATGACTAAACTGTTATTACTTGGTCTCCTTTGACTGTTTTCTTTTGTTTCTGCATTTTCTCACTTCTCTGATTAAATTTTATAGTAATGGCTCAAAGAGGGCGTGGTCAGTTCATGGACCTTCTTAGGATTGGTCGGTGGTAAGGTAAGTGGGAGTCGGCATCATCAACCTTCTGGTTCCAACCCATCTGGGGTCTCTGTGCTTGTGGGCAGCACACAGCTAACTTCTCCCACCTGGTGGGGGTCTCAGTACCTGCAAAACAGCTCAGGGATATTGTGTATTTCTTGAAGGAGAACAGAGACCCTGCCCCAAGACTGCACTATTGTTTCTTTTGATTGTTCCTCCCTTGTCTGGCATCCCCTCCCTTCCCTAATTAGCAAATGTTTGAATCTGCTTGTTAGAACTCAGGGAAGGTCATGGAGGCTGAATGAAGCCTATTTCCTGTAATCAAGAAACAGGGGACACAGAAAGGCTTTTGTGCCCAGGAGCCCCCAGGGTCCTGCTCAGTATCAGTCAGAATTGAGGACCACCTTCCTTGGTGTAGGACTTCTAGCCTCCTCAGTTCTAGAATGGTTCTTAAACCACAGCGATACAGATTTCAGTTCTATTCTCATGGCATTTCTTCTCCCTCCCAGGGCTAGACCACCTCCCTGTCCTCTGGGTCTTATGTCCCAAACCAGGCAGAATTCATACTTTCCTCTGTGACACATTTGCTTTCATATCCCCTCCCAGACATAAACGATCTGATAGGCTAGTCCCTGTGTATTGGTAGTGACACAGCCAAATCTCACTGTGTTGCCTTCGGACTTATGGATCTTTAGTTGCGGCGAGAGGAGGCTATTCTTCGTTGTGGAGCATGGGCTCTAGGTGTGTGGGCTTCAGTAGTCGTGGCATGTGGGCTCAGTAGTTGTGGCGAAAACGCAAAACTTTCATTCTTAGGGATACGTTCAAATCATGGCAGTGCAGTCTTTACAGCAGGTTATGGAGCTTCCCCTCAGAATTCATCCTGAAGAATTGCTTACCTCATTTGTATGTAACTTTTGTCTCGTTAGACCAACCCAATTTTCTGTTTAAAATCAAGCTGTCCCAACAGCAATGACAATGTAAACCACTGATTTATCCATCCATCTGTGATCCCAGCACCTCCCATTAGAAAGTCCCCGGCTCCAGTTATTTCTGGAAGGTGTTTTTATTGAGGAGGGAGGATGGTTGCTATCCTGTCTGCTATCACCCTGAACCTGTCATTTTATTGTCGCTCTGCTCCCATCCCCTTTTGGTGAGAACCACAGTCTGCTGCCCACCCAGCTGTTGAAGTCCTACCCACTGCCATAGATGCTGGAGTCACTTCCTGCCACTGGAATTGCACTCTGTGGACATTTTAATTGGTTCTAACCCCCCCGAAAAAAAGTAATTAGTCCTGTACTATTTCTTTATTTGTACTATATCAAGTTCCAAAGGATTTAAAGTCCAGAAATTTGTAAAATGAAACATAACAAGTAGGAACTGAATTTATAGAAACTTAATAGTTGAAAGATAAAAATAAAGCCATAGATGAAATAGTGCCTTACAGCATGTACACTTGCTTGAGCTGGCCTGAAATTTTGACTCTGAGCTCTCTAGCAATCACTACAAAAACGAAATCATAAGCAAAATCTATTTAACTTTCAGTATCTGAAATCTGAGCGTAATGTCTCCTGTGGTAGGTCTTTATAAAGAAGTTTCTCTTTAATTTAGTACCCTGTATCTTCACCAATATTCTTATAGTAAACACAAGAATATCCATAAAGTATTTATAATATTCCTTCAAGGTATATCCATGGCATGTCATATAAACTGAATTCAGCAAAGTAATTTCATTGTAGGAGAACAAAAACAATGTGGTTTAGGTTTCATGCAGAACTAAAAGTGAGCGTGAGACTCCCCTGCTGGCGCAGTGGTTAAGAATCCGCCTGCCGGGCTTCCCTGGTGGCGCAAAGTGAGACTCCCCTGCTGGCGCAGTGGTTAAGAATCTGCCTGCCAATGCAGGGGACACGGGTTCGAGCCCCGGTCCGGGAAGATCCCACATGCCATGGAGCAACTAAGCCCGTGCGCCACAACTACTGAGCCCACATGCCACGACTACTGAAGCCCACACACCTAGAGCCCATGCTCCACAACGAAGAATAGCCTCCTCTCGCCGCAACTAAAAGAAAGCCCGGGCGCAGCAACGAAGACCCAGCACATACAGAAATAAATAAAATAAAATAAAGTAGAAGTAAAAGTGAGAGTATCTAGAAAATGGGCTACACGACTTTCAGGCACATGACCCTAAAGACTGCATCAGAGCACCCTGGGATCAAAGGAACCCTCCTGCCAGTGCCTAAAAGTGCAGGAGTTCCCTGTTGCCATTTAGAAGCCAACACGTGTATTTCTGTAGTAGGCTGAGAGAGGGGTAAGGTTATAAAAGCTGAGACACCTAAAAAAAGTCATATGCAGAGTAGGAAGGCACCAGTCCTGCAGTGAGGGTGCTAAGAGTACGGGGGGACACAGGCAAGATTTTCTACTCCAATACACAGAAAAATGAGCAGCTGAGTCTCGAAGCTCTGTTATTTAGAACATGGAAGCAAGCGTCTCTGTATGGAAAATTATTTACCAAAATCTCAGGAAAAAAAAAAAAAACCTCATTGAAGCCCCTTTTGAGATCCAGCTTTAAGTAGTGTAACTACTCACCGAACCTCCCAGGATAGCTGGCTGAATCGGCCCTAACATGATTGACCGGACTGACCTGCTTTATCGGGCTGTTCACTATTGGCCAGCTATAGGTTAGCGGAGTCTGTTAAAACTTATGAGTTTTTAGTTTCTGAAGTCCTTCTTTCTGGAAATACTTGTAAAGGAAGGCTTTCCAGGTGTCAATTAAGGTCACTCTTTGTTCATTGAACTCAAAACATATGATCCACTTATAATAAAATGTTTGTATTTAGTTTCAGGGACTCAGGATGTGAATTTTATTGAGTCCTTTTCAATTTAGGTATGTTCAACTGAAAAGTAAGCATTTTACTTCTATCTAAACTTTTAAAAAAAATGTAGACCCCTTCCAAACACCCTCCCCCACAAAAATCAGTACTTTTTTAAAAGAAGAATATTAACAATCAAATGTAAATTTTTCACCTTAGAAGTAATCATGGTAAATCCCACTAGACGGTGCTGGTCAGATATTGTGGTTTGACTCTAAGTTTAGGAAAACGAAAGAACAGACTAGCTCCACAGGAGTAAGGGTTTCATTTATTCATTTACTTACAACAGCTTCAGCTGACAGGAATATGTTTCCCAGAAAAATCAAGAAAAAAGTCACAAAAAAATGGTCCAAAAACTACTGGAGACACAGTGACAAAATAGAAAATAGTATTGTTCCTAAGAAAAGGTGAATCACAGAGCTGTAAACATCAAATTAACAGTTTAATATTGCTGCTATAACATGTGTTTACAAGATGAAGCTATGCTGAAAATATGCATAAAATCGGGACAAGTCATCAACACTTGATATGTTATAAAGTCATTTTTGATCAAGACATTCAAACGCATAATTTCCCATTCATATACCGTAGTTAAGAATCCACAGTGCAGGAGACATCAGCCATTACTGCCAGAGTTCAGACTGATGTTTAAAACCCAAGACTCTAATACTTCCTTCTTTGATTCATCCCATGTTGAAGAAATAAATGTTGAGAGCAGAAGACCTTTCAACTAGATAGAACACTGTGTTAAAATGAGAATTAAGGGAATTTGATTTTGACATGACCCCATCAAATCCCAAACCTCAATTTGCTGATAGAGATCGGAGGATAAGCAAAATGGTTGAATCTACACTTGTGTGCCAGTAAAAATTCCATTGCAAGTTTTACAGAGAGAACAACTGACCTTTGGGAATGTACAGGGAACATGGTTGAAATACCAAATAGAAGTCTGCAAGATGAAACTTATATTTCCAGCAACCGAAAAGCAGAGTAAAAACTCACTGTTAGGAAAACTTTGCTCCTGTCAGCAGCATATCCCAACCTGAGCTCTCATATTTGTTAAATGGGAATATACAATAAAAAATACCTGGAGCAGGCAAGGTCCTGACAGCCAAGGCCCATTGTTTACATGTAGATCTTAGTCTTGGTGATTGTGCAAAGACAATCGTCAAACTTGGGTAACATGAATTTAAAAAGGATCATGAACTTTATGAATCACTCTGCAAACCAAACCATATTCCTGTTAATGGGTTCTCAGGTCTTGGTTTTTTGTTGTTGTTTTTTAATAAATTTATTTACTTATTTATTTTTGGCTGTGCTGGGTCTTCATTGCTATGTGCAGGCTTTCTCTAGCTGCGGCGAGTGGGGGCTACTCTTCGTTGCGGTGCACGGGCTTCTCATTGCGGTGGCTTCTCATTGCGGTGGCTTCTCTTGTTGTGGAGCACGGGCTCTAGGGGCGTGGGCTTCAGTAGCTGTGGCACTCGGGCTCAATAGTTGTGGCTCGCAGGCTCTAGAGTGCAGACTCAGTAGTTGTGGCGCACGGGCTTAGTTGCTCCACAGCATGTGGGATCTTCCCGGACCAGGTATGGAACCTGTGTCCCCTGCATTGGCAGGCAGATTCTTAACCACTGCACCACCGGGGAAGTCCCAGGTCTTGTTTTTAAAATGTTTCAAGAGTGTTCTAAAAACTCTCCAATTCAGGGGCTTCCCTGGTGGCGCAGTGGTTGAGAGTCCGCCTGCCGATGCAGGGGACACAGGTTCGTGCCCTGGTCCGGAAAGATCCCACATGACGCGGGCGGAGCAGCTAGGTCCGTGAGCCATGGCCGCTGAGCCTGCGCGTCCGGAGTCTGTGCTCCGCAATGGGAGAGGCCACAACAGTGAGAGAGGCCCGCGTACCACAAAAAAAACCCAAAAACTCTCCATTTCATAATACTGGTAACTCACGAGAAATAGCAAGTTCACCTTTATACAGATTGCTTTTGTGACTCTGTTGGGTCCTAAAATCCATGTCAGAGTTGAACAGATTTACAGGTGAAACCTTCCAGGATCTTGCATAGTAGCCTGATTCCAAGTAATTCACCAAAAGAAAGAAACAGTTGATGGGGTCTGTTGTGGAAATATTCACTTAACATCCAGCAAACTTTACAGCACAGCTATTATGTGTTAGGCCCTGGAGGTCTAACCTGCCCTCAGATGACTCAGGAGCTAGTTTGGAGACAGACACTGATCACATTCAGTGACAATTGCAAGACAGTGTTACCTGCTTCTTGTAATCAACCCAATCATGTCTCTTATGACCAAGTTTAGAGAACAAATGCAGTTAAATAGGAATGTCCTAGAAATGAAATACAGAAATAGACTTAACACAGTTTCCATAAATAAAACTGAGGACGTTAAGAGCAAAATGCTGAATCTGGAGTTTCCTAGGAAAAGGGTGAAAAACTGTGCTTCAGCCCTTTGAACAACCCAATTACCAACCAAAATCATACGAGACTCAGAGACTGTGTTAAGGGCTTAGACCTGCGCTGTCCAAAGTCACTTGTGTCCAAAGTGCACTTGAAATGCCACAAATTGAACAAATTGAGGTATAATTTAAATGTAAAATATATACTGATTTTAAAGACAACATGGGAGGAGGAATGTAAATTGTCTCATCAGTAATTACTTTATGTTGATTACATGGTGAAATGATAATATTTTGGATAATATTTTGGTTAAATAAAATGTATCATTCAAAATAATCTTACATGCTTTTTATTTTTTAATGTGGCCACTAAAAAATGTATTAATTACATATATGGTTCACGTTATATTTTTATTAGACAGCACTGTCTTAGACTCTTAACCTTAAGGCATTTTCCTTACTCTTCCTTACTCATAAATTTAAGGCATGGCTTAGACTCTTGAACTAGAGAAAACTGAGTTCAAATCCGCATATTAGCTGTGTGACCTTTGGTGAGTTACCTAACCTCCCTAACCACTTGCTATATACCCAGGTACTGTTTTAATCAGTAAGGATCCATCAAAGACTTCTTTTTAGGATGAAGTTCACCAAGGTGACTTGTTCAACACAAGTCCTCAAAATATTTTAGCAAATATTTTCAAAACCATCTCAGCTAGACAATGATCCTTTCTTTTACTTCGCTGTTAGCCATCACTTCAAAGTGATGACCTAAATCAACCCAAGGTCTTTATATAAGAAGCAATGTTTTCCACTCCCACTTGGATTATTGTTTTCATCCTTCTCTATCTGATGAATTTCTGCACAGCCTTCAAGACCTAGCTCAGATACATCTCCTGGAACAACTTTTTTGACTTTCCCATCCAATTAACTTTCTCAACACAGCTCATCTGACGTTCATTTAGCAAGTTTTTATTCGGCACCAACTACGTGCCAGAGAGGAAGGAAGGAAGGAAGAAATAGAGAGCGAGAGAGAAGAAAGGAAAGATAGGACACTGGAGACAAAGCCACAGCCCCAAACAGAACTTGACATCATGACACAATGATGTTGCCTTTGCTACAAAGGGCCAAAACTTTTAGTGAGAAGGCCTTGGATTCTTTTATTCACGGCAGCATGGACTTGTTAGAAATCATGAGCTTTCCACCATTGCTAATCATCAGGGAAATGAAAATTAAAACCACAATGAGGGCTTCCCTGGTAGGGCAGTGGTTAAGAATCCTCCTGCCAATGCAGGGGACACGGGTTCGAGCCCTGGTCCAGGAAGATCCCACATGCCGCAGAGCAACTAAGCCCATGCGCCACAACTACTGAGCCTGCACTCTAGAGCCCATGTGCCACAACTACTGAAGCCCGTGCGCCTAGAGCCCGTGCTCCGCAACAAGAGAAGCCACCGCAATGAGAAGCCTGTGCACCACAACGAAGACCCAACCCAGCCAAAAATAAATAAATAAATTTATATTTAAAAAACCACAATGAGATAATACCTCACACCTGTCAGAATGGCTATCATCAAAAAGAACACAAATTACAGATGTTGTCAAAGATGTGGAGAAAAGAGAACCGTTGTACACTGTTGGTGGGAATGTAAATTGGTGGAGCCAATTACATTCCATAGTTTTCTGAGATACCTCCAAACTATGGAAAACAGTTTGGGGGTATCTCAGAAAACTAAAATTTGAACTACCGCATGACCCAGCAGTTCTACTCCTGGATATATATCCCCCCAAAAAGCCCAAAACACTAACTCAGAAAGATACATACACCCTCAACGTTCATAGCAGCATTATTTACAATTGCCAAGACATGGGAAACAACCTAAGTGTCCATCAACAGATGAATGGATAAAGAAGATGTGGTACATATATACAATGGAATACTACTCAGCCATAAAAAAGAAGGAAAACTTTGCCATTTGCAGCAACATGGATAGACTTGGAGGGTATTATGCTAAGGAAATAAGTCAGACAGAGAAAGATAAATACTGTATGAGATCTCTTATATGTAGACTCTAAAAACTACAACAAACTAGTGAGTGTAACATAAAAGAAGCAGACTCACAGATGTAGAGAACAAACTAGTGGTTACGGGGGTGGGGGAGGGGCACTCTAGGGGTTGGGTAGTGGGAGGTACTAACTATTGGGCGTAAGACAGGCTCAAGGATGTATCGTACAACATGGGGAACAGAGCCAATATTTTGTAATAACTTTAAGTGGAAAGCAAACTTTAAAAGTTGTATAAAAATTTTAAAAAGAAATAAAGAAAGGAGCTTTCCAGCTGGGCACAGAGCATCTGGTGCATCCCATTACCACCCAGCCACATGATGGAGTGCGTGTGGGTTAATAAAAACTACGAGTTAGCACGGTTCATACCAGTGTCTTTCCTATGTTCTTTATCTTTCTGACCAAAAAAGATAAAGGATATATAATATTTAATTTAATATTTAAGTCTGATCTGCATTCTTATTCCCATTATAATTATTAAATCCGAGAAGAAGAGGAAAAAAAGACAGAGTCATGGAAATCTCAGAGGTTAAAGGATGACTCATAGTTTGCTTCATCCCCAGTAGAAAGAGGACTGTAGTGTTTAACTGTTGTGTGGTTTGCAGAGTGAAGAAGTTTACATTTTTACCGATTTCTTTTTGTATTGAATTCCAGCCTAGTTTGTAATCTTCCGCAGTGGAATAAAACGGCTTCCGTTTGCTTCCGTTCCATTAACTGAAGCTATTTTTCTACTGTTATCTTATTCGAGTCATTAACACACTGATTTATTTTGTCTTGACAGCCTGGGGCAGTGCTACTAGGATACAAATTTTTAAGTCAAACAAATACATGGACCTTTTGAAAATGCATCACACTAGATTTCCTTCTTTTCAGATTCTCCAGAAGTCAGATAATAGTAACTCTGCGGACCTTACACCCTTGGCCAAAAAAAAAAAAAGAAAAGATTTTTTTCCCTTGCCTATTAAAAGGAGAGTTTATTTGTATATTTTTTTAACTTTTTATTTTTATTTATTTATTTATTTTTGCGGTATGCGGGCCTCTCACTGTTGTGCCTCTCTCGTTGCAGAGCACAGGCTCCGGACGCGCAGGCTCAGCGGCCATGGCTCACGGGCCCAGCCGCTATGCGGCATGTGGGATCTTCCCGGACCGGGGCACGAACCCGTGTCCCCTGCATCGGCAGGCGGACTCTCAACCACTGCGCCACCAGGGAAGCCCAAGTTGACCTTTTTGATTCCTCTATTTTCTCATCTTTAAAATGAGGGACATATGCTGATGATCTCAATATCCTTTCTGGCTTCCACATTCTAATTGTACATCTCTAAATCATGTAAAGTAACACATTGTCTCTACATAAACTAATCTCGCTAAACTGGTTCCAACAGAGCTTCAGTTGAGCTGTTTAAGTAGGTTAAACATCCCCACGTTAGAGCTCGGAATCATGTTCTCCCTATTAATTTTCTCATAAATAGCACAGAAGTAAGCTCCAACCCAGTTTTGCCTGCAGTGTCATAAAATCTAAATTAGTTGAACTTAAATTGGTAAGATGTGAGTATGCGTTAGATTAAAACCTAATGTCAATTAACGGTGCATGTTCTGTCCTGGGTCATTGTCTCTTTCTCCACACGATCTGCCTGGGAAATTATAAATTGCCCACAGCTTCCACAGATGCTCACGACTCCTCAAAGTCTAACTCCACACGATTTCTCCCCTGAGCTCCAAACTGGTGTTTGCTAATAACAGTCATCACTCAATGAGAACCTCTTACAAGTCTGGTGGTGAGCTGTCATTTTAACAACGTGATCTCCACCTGGACCACACCCCTGCAGGGTGGATATGGTTATCTCCACTGTATAAATGAGGAGATTGAGTCTCAGAGAGTTTGTGTAGCTGCTCAAAGTGACACAGGTGATCATTTTCAAAGCCATGAGTGTAACCCAGGTCTTGCTGATTTAGAAATCCATGCCCTTTGGATTATTCCATGAGAGTGAATGATATAGTTGGACATGGAGACTAGTCAATCATGGTTACTGTTGTGGATGAAAGTTTTCTTCTTGGCATAGACAGGGGCAGGTTAGGGGGAAAGGGACTTACACAGTAAGGAAAAGGTCTGGGATCTGAGGTCAAGAGCAGAGGAAGGGGAAGCTAAAAAGGCAGGTTGGGGCCGCACTGAGAACAGCTTCATGGGCCAGGACAGAGAATGTAGGCTTCCGTAAGACAACACAGGTCATCCAAGGGTTTCAAGAGGGAGCGGGAAGTGACATCTATCATCAGCTTTATATTTTAGGAGACACATTCTGGAAAAAACTGTCAGGACAATTTAGAAGGAAATACAGAGAGATTAGAAGTAGGAAGATCATTGGGGAAACTATTCCAATAGCCCAGGTGAGAGGAAATTCAGGCCTGAAATAGGACAGTGACAGAGGAAGGGACAAAAGGGACTCAGAATTTGGCACACAATTTAATTGGAGAAGTAGATTAGGATGAGGTTATGTCGACCCCAAAGCAACTCTGACTTGTCTTTGCCTGGTTGCCTAGTAGAGCAGGTTCCTACAGCACAGCTACTGCAAAGCCCACCACTCAATGAAGACAGTCAAGGCACTGGATTGTACCAGACCCAAATGATGCAGAAGTAGAATGTCTGGATCATATTGGGTTACTTACCTCTGTGTGTCTTTTCTCTGTTGTTCAGAAGAGAGAGTCCACAGTACATGATTCCCTATCACTGAATGTCTATTCTTCAGAACTAGACATTCTGAAGCCTTTAAGGAGCCTTTAAGGAGCTAAGCCATTTCCATAGAAAACAGAAGGACACCCTTGGAGTGTCCTATTGCGTCTATACGATAAGTCCCTGACCTCATAAAAGAGAGGCTTATCTCTGTGAAAGTGATGAGATGGCCTAGGCTAGTGTGAACTCCAGAGCCTGGCCTCAGCTTCCATCCCCATCTCCACCTGTGTGTGCCAAATGTAGCTCAAAGTCAATTCATCTAAAGTGCTCACCACCTCCACTCGCCATCGGGTCCCAGAAACCTCCACCTCTCATCTGGACTCTTACAGTCATCTCCTAACCCACCTTGCCACATCTACCCGGGCCCTGCTTCCAGACTATTCTCAACACAGCAACCCCCAAACCTTTTCTATTTTTGGCCGCGCCACGCGGCTTGCAGAATCTTAGTTCCCTGACGACCAAGGATTAAACCCGGGTCCCAGCAGTGGAAGTGCTGAGCCCTAACCACTGGACAACCAGGGAATTCCCCCAAAAACTTTTACAACTTATGTCAGATCATCTTACTCTTCTGCTCAGAACTGACCAATAGATGAGCAGATGCAAACTATTATATATAGGATGGATAAAGAACAAGGTCCTACTGTAGAGCACAGGGAACTATGTTCAATATCCTGTGATAATCCATAATGGAAAAGACTGTAAAAAAGAGTGTATGTATGTGTATAACTGGGTCACTTTACTGTACAGCAGAAATTAACACATTTAAATCAACTATACTTCAATAAAATAAATTTTAAAAAAACAGAACTGCCCAGTAGCCCCATGGATGAAGTCCTCCCAGCAGCAATAAGACCCTGCATGTCTCATGATCACTGACCTCATCTCCTTCTATCGTCTTCTCCTCACTCTGTTCCAGCCTCACCGGTCACACTCTACCTCAGTGCCTTTGCACTGGTTTTTCCTCTGCCCAGAACACTACCCCCAACATCTGTGGGTCTAACTCCCTCATCTCCTTCGAGGTTATGTTCAAATGTCTCCTCTGCAGTGAGTCATACCCTGAACCACCTTACTGAAAATTGCAAACCTCCCCGTACCTTGCCTCCTACACAGACGACCCCCTCAACACACTTTATGATGCTTTCTTTGGCTCCAGAGGATTATTACACCCTAACATACTAATATGGGTTGTGTTATGTCCCCCCCAGAAATGTTAAAGCCCGAATCCCCAGTACCTGAGAATGTAACTTTTCTAGAAGAAAGGTCTTTGCAGATGATCCAGTTGAGATGAGGTCATTAGGGTGGGCCCTCATCCAATACGGCTGGTATCCTTATTAAGAGGGGAAGTTTGGACACAGACACACACACACAGGAAGATGCCATGTGATAAAGGAGGCAGAGTTCAGGATGGAGCTTTTGCAAAAGCCAACAAACACCGGAAGCTAGGGGAGCGGCCAGGACAGATTCTCCTTCACAGCCTTAGAAGGAACCAACCCTGCAGACACCTGGATCTTGGACTTCCAGCCTCCAGACTGTAACACGATAAAGGCTATTGTCCAAATCACCCACTTTGTGGTACCTTGTTATGGCAGCTTTAGCAAACTAATAATCACACCAAATAATCGGCCTGTGTTTTATATCTATTATCCGTCCTCACCTCCAAAGGTAAGCTTCACAAGGAGGGGGAGGGGAGACTTGTTTATCTTTGCTTTTCTGTCTTCAGCAGTAGCAACTGTGCCCAGCCTACACTTCTAGCCTTTTCTCCCACCTCTCTCTGAGACAACATCCTTTCAACTTTCACCCCAAACACCATGGACTAGGATTCCCTCTTAACTTTGCTTTTACGCCGTTTCCTCGGCCCAGGCTGTCCACCTGCCCCTTCTCTACCATCTCCTCCTCAGTGAAGACACATGCATGTCATCCCTTTAGTGATGAATTCCCCCTGCCCCGCTCTTGTTTTACTATTCATGCAGCTGTGCCTCTCCACCTGCAAACCGTGATGGCTCTGAGTTCTCGAATCAGATCTTATTAATCTTTCTAGCCCTAGAACCCGGCCCAGTGTCTGGCACACAGGAGGCGCTCAGTAAATGTTTGCTAGATTGAATTAAATCTGTATCCTGCAGCTTTTGCTCTAGCTGCCCTTCCCTAGACTGCTCTCCACAACAGGTACAAGAGGATTAGAAAGGTCTGTGGGAGCAGAACTCAGATTAGAGCGTCAGGCACTACTGGCTGCAGCTCTCCGCAGCCTCTTTGTCTTCATGCAATCTCGGGAGAGTTTCCAAAATTGGAACAGTCAGCGATGTCGTACTTAAACCACTCAGCTAAGCCCTAGGAGACATTTGCCAGAATTCACAGCAACACAAACAGCTCAATCAGAGGAGAAGGTGTCTGAATCCTCCTCCTTTTTATAAACTAGGCCAAGTATCCTGTTGGGAAAGAAAGGACAGCCCTTTTTTTTTTTTTTTCTGCGGTACGCGGGCCTCTCACTGTCGTGGCCTCTCCCGTTGCGGAGCACAGGCTCCGGACGCACAGGCTCAGCGGCCATGGCTCACGGGCCCAGCTGCTCCACGGCATGTGGGATCTTCCCGGACCGGGGCACGAACCCGTGTCCCCTGCATCGCCAGGCGGACTCTCAACCACTGCGCCACCAGGGAAGCTCCAAGGACAGTCCTTTGAGACAGCGCTTCCCAGGTTGCTGAGCAAGAATATACTGGCTTTGATTCCAGGCAATGGTCTCGTCTCTGTTTTCCTTTCTGCCCCTGCTTCTTTCCAGTGAGTGGGAGTGGTAACGACCACATGTCTGCACCCGGCTTTGCAGAAAGGATGAACTGGAGCCAGCTCCAGAAAGGAAGGATGTGTTTGGTGTGACCAACACCCATTTAGTCTTTCTGAATACTCACAGGGGTAGGATCTGAAAAGGTTAGAAGACTGGGCCTTCCAGAAATTGTAATTGAACTGAACTAAATTATGGAATTTGCCTTCTAAGGAATCACTGGTTGGTTCTCAGAAGGTTCTCTGTCCCTGTCTGTTTTCTAAAAGACATTAATTCCTCAGAGTCTTGCAGTCACTACGTAAACTGCAAAGTGGGCCCTACGAAATGAAGGAAATGCCAAAAAACACTATTCATAGCCTCACTCCTTGTAGGTGCCATCCTGGTTAGGTTAGCTCCAAATTCACAAGGATACATGCTTGCATCACCCTAATTATGTGCCTTTGACGGTTCAAATGTCCAGTGAATTGTGTTCATGTGGGGCGTTCAGTCACGGGCCCGAATTAAACACCTATTCAGTGCCAAGCACCGTGCTCTTCTCAAGTGCATCAAAGAAGGAGGCTCCGGTTTTTCGCATTATGTCATAAAGTTGATGAAACTATAACTTACTAAGCACCTACACTATTCCCAGCAAAATATAATAAACTTTGTGATTATGACTAAAGAGTTGCTTGCAAATTTTTAATAATTCAATTCGGCCCTACACTTGGTCCCTTTAAATTCAGATGGGTAATATTTTGATCATTCTTTGTACCTTGGCCCCATAATGATTTGAGCTTTCATCATCATCATCATTATTATTATTAAAGGCAGTGGATAGGCCCTCATCCAGTGACACTGGTGGTTCTTAACATTTTGGTGCTCACATGCACTTTTCAGATGAAGCAAAGCCAGGAACCCTCTCTCCAGAAGAAAATTCACATGCTTCAGACACTATTTTACATAAAATTTTGGACATACCCTCTACAGCAGGAGTCAGTAAACTTTTTCTGTAAAAGCTAGATAATAAATACTAGAGGCTTTGCAGGTCAAGAGGCAAAATATGGGTATTATCTAGGTGATTACATTCCAAAGAGAAAACAAATTCCCACAAATGTTACCTGATAAAATCCAAAATATCATAAGTGAGCATGATTTTTTGTAGTACAGGTCTATTAATGAGAAGAATGGAATTTGGCAGGAGGGAAGAGAAGGAAAATATTTCACACCATCGTGGCTCAAAGTGAGTATTTCCTATCATCAAATGGACTGAGAGTGTCCAACTGAATAACCACTCTGAGTTCGAGGGCTGCGAAACCCTTGCTGTCCAGAGCTCTTAACACTGGTGACAGGACTAGAAGCCCATGCAGAAGCGTCACGCGGAAGCAACAAGGATTCCTGGGGCAGTGCTCCCGGGACAGGGATGGCTGGCAGCTGAATCGGGAACGCATCCCTACCATTCCGAGCTACAACCAAGAACGCACAGTATACTCAATTCTATTAACCTACATTCTGTGACCTCAATAAAACTTTCTCAATAATCAGCAAGAATAACAATGTATATGAAAAGAAGTTCCTTTGCCCAGTGTTTGAACATTGAAATGTAAAAAGCACATCAATGGATGAGGCTTTTTAATGAATAAAATTATTTCCTTAATCTGCAGTTATCATTCAATCAATACACACTTCCAGAGATTCAAAAAAACCCAACAAACAAACAAACAATCAAAATCTTGCAAAGCTAAAAGAGCTTAGAGTAAATCATAACAAACTTATCAAGAGTCAGCATTCAACAAAAATGATTATGCAAAAATTTTAGCTTATCCTCACCCAGTTAATCATTTTCTCCTAAAAACGTCCCGTACTAACAGTCAATCACAAGAGTAATGTAATTCTGTATGATATTTTCGGGCCGATAATATTTGAAAAGCTTATGCCACTAAGAAGAGCCATAAATGCATCTCGTCGGTTAGCACCCATCAGTTCATCTCAATAACGGTTAAATAAATAAATAAATGAGTCCATAAATGCATTTATGGACTGTTTGAGTGGCAAACTTGATGCAAGTTCTCCACCTAGTGGATGTTTTGAAAAACGTGCTCTAAGATAAAAGTTGCATGTACTTGTGTGGGCTACAGACAGAGACAGAGAGATACAGACAGGAGGAAGCATTCTCTGTTGTCAATAACATCATGTCGGATGTTCATTTCTCTTTTTCTGTTTTCCACTTTCTTCCGTGTCCCTCCCTGTCTTAGCCCAGGCTCCCCGGGAACAACTCAAAGATAGTTATTTGCCTGCAGAGTGTTCCTTAGGGTGTGCTCTCGGGAAACACACCGTGAGGGAGCAAAGACAGCAGCCCTGGGCAGACGGGGCGGGTAGACTGTGACGCAGGTGCACCCCTGTCTTGGCTGGACCCTTGCAGCCAGTAGTCTCGGTGACCGGGGGCCTGCTGATGGGCCACACGTCGCCTCCAATCCTGCCAGCTGGGCTGCTCCATCGTCAGGCCACATGGCCAGCCCTGGGGAGCCCGATGGGGAGGCTGGTTGGCTTTGGTGAGTGGTGGATGCTGTCTGTAGGTCTCACCTGAGGAACAAAGCCCTTCACACTGGGTGCCCGTCCACCTGCTTCTTCACCAGACCTGCTCTGCCCTGAGGGTCCAGCCTTTCTCCTTGCAGGCCTCTGACCATCCCGCCAGGCCATCGGCCACTGCTCGGGAATCCATGTGCCTTGGCCGCTCCCCTGACACACTAAGAGGGTGATTAGTTGGACCATCCAACTCCCCGCCCCTCGGATGTCCCCTGCCCTCTGTCCTTTAGAGCCCCCCTGCATGGGGCCGGAGTACAGCCGTGGTCCAGTCTTAGCCTGCATCACATTCCAGGCTGACCCAGCGTGAACTAAGCTTGGCCTTTCTTCTCTCCCATCAGCTGGTCAAAGGGCCCCCTGCCCCACCGTACAGCCACGGGTATGAGCCAGGGAGAGACCAGTACACCTGTGACAGATGGAATGGGCTCTGAAATCCCACTTTTTGTGCCTCAAACTGGTGCTGGGACTGTCACCGCAATGCGAGGTGATGAAATGAGGAAGACGAGGCAAATGGGAGGAACAGGGCGTAATAAGAAATGGCGGAAGGGGAGAAATAACCACACTGAAGGATGCAGCTGAGCAAGTGGAAACTTCCTCTCCTGGACTTGCCTCACGCTGCCTGACCCCCCACCTACCCACCTCCTCTCCTTCTCAGACGCCTTCGGTTCCTCGCTTCCTGGACCTCTAAGCATTGGAGTGACCCAGGCCCAGCCCCTGGACCACTTCTCTTTCCTTCCCACGCTGGCAGGTTTCCCCCAGTCTCCTCTCTATGCTCTAGGTCCCAGATTCGAATCTCCAGCGCAGACCCCGCCTGTCCCAGACCGTGTGCCCCGCTGTGTAAGCACCTCCTGAATCCAGATGACCAGAAGCCGACTCCGGCCCCAAAAGCCTAGCTCACAGCCGAGCACCCAGGACTAGGTCTCTGACACCCCAGGTCTTTTGCATCTTGTAAACATCAACTGTATTTTTTCCAGTAACTCAGGCCAAAACTGTGGAGTCACCCTTGACTCCGCTTCCTCTCACCCCCAATCTGGTCCACAAGCAAATCCTGTTGGCAGCATCGTTACACGGCCAGAGCCCAGCCACCTCTCGCCACGTCTGCAGCAGCCACGGGGGCTCGGGCCACCGCCTGCTCCTGGCTTCCTGTCGAGCCTGACCCGCTCTCCTTGTCTCTGCCTTCGCCCCTTCTGTCTGCTCTCTGGCCTTTACAACGCAGGCCAGGCCGTCACAACCCCTCCCGCTTCCTGGGCTCTCAGCTCCAGAGTCCGCGTGCTTCCCTCCCCTGCCTCTTACAGGTCTTTATTCAAAGCCACCTTAACAGAAAGGCCCTCCAGTTGAAAACTGAAAAAAACAGCTCTTCTTGTTCTCCCCTGTAGAGAGTTGAACGCTGGCCCCCAAAAAGATATATGTACATCCTAATCTCGGGAATCTGTGCCCTTGTTTGGGAAAAGGGTCTTTGCAGATGGAATTAAATCGTGGATCTTGAGATGAGGTCATCTTGGATAACCTGGGCAGACCCTAAATTCAATGCCAAGTGTCCTTATAAGAGACAGAAGAGACACCCAGGCACCCAGAAGCAGAGCCGGCCACACGAAGATATATCACTACCCAATTTAAAATTTATTTATCGTAGTTATTGACTTTCTAAACTACCAGTCTATAAGCTACAAGAAGGCAGAGACTTTTTATCGGTTTTTTTCGCTGTTGTAGTCTGAGTCTAGAACCCGGGAAGACAGGTGCCAGAGTGTAACGTTTAGTGTTAATAAATACTTGCTGGTCAGAAAAACAAAGAGATGAATAAATGATGGGTCCCCAAACGTTCTGCTTGAGCGAGTAGAACAGTGACTCGATAAAAACAAGGGGTGGGCTTCCCTGGTGGCGCAGTGGTTGAGAGCCCGCCTGCCGATGCAGGGGACACGGGTTCGAGCCCTGGTCTCGGAGGATCCCACATGCCGCAGAGCAGCTAGGTCCGTGAGCCACAACTACTGAGCCTGCGCGTCTGGAGCCTGTGCTCCGCAACAAGAGAGGCCGCGATAGTGAGAGGCCCGCACACCGCGATGAAGAGTGGCCCCCGCTCGCCACAACTAGAGAAAGCCCTCGCACAGAAACGAAGACCCAACAAAGCAAAAATAAATAAATTAATAAACTCCTACCCACAACATCTTAAAAAAAAAAAAAAAACAAGGGATGAAGGAAAGAAGTCGTAATTAGAGTTGAGATGGGGAGTAATTTAGGGCTTCTTCAGTTGGATGTGACCTAACTTCAAAGAGAAATGTATATTCTTTCACTAATTTAGGATTTACTTATCTTACTTATCCAGCCAGCTTCAAAAGAATTTTGGAAGACTTACACTATTATTTTAACAAGATAATTAATGAGATGTAATAAGACAAAAACATTGTGACGTTGGAGATTTACAACCAATGTTTGTGTGAAATGTCAGTGTTGAAAATACATAGATTCGTGATTAAATTTCCATTATTATCCCTTCGAAATCCTATTTTAGCCAGACTCTCTTGCACCAGATGTTTCATTACATCACATCAAAATGTATTGCTTGATTGACCGATGGATTGACTTCACCAATACTTTCCCCTTTCAGTATATTGAGGCAATACTACTGATCAGAACAGCAGCCAGGGGTCAAATTATATAAAGGAGAAGGGAAGAGCAACAGTTCTAGAAAAACTCAGAGATGCAGAGTAGCCTTCCACCTGCAGCAGCCTTGGAGCACACGTACCCCTTAAGGAGCCGAGTGCCACCGAGCCCTGCTGAAGGATGCTGCCTTCAGAACACAAAGCACCAGGCAGGGGAGTGTGCCGTGCAGCCCTGGCAGCCCCACTCGCCACACCCTTCCTTCCTGCATCCCCATCTAACGAGGTACTTCCACTGCTCATAGTTTCCAAAGTAGTTTTGCTATGCTCCCTTTTCTTGTTGAAAAAAAAAAAGGGAAAGAACTACTCGTAGGCATTAAAAGTAGAATAGATCTTGCCTCTCTACGTATCCATCTGAAATTTTCATGACATCTTTCAAATGTTAAAATGTCAGCGAGAAAGATCTATATCAGATTCGGGGGTTTTTGTTCACTTTACAAGATTTGCAGAGCCTCAGTGACACCCTTGCCGACGGGTGTCCTGGGGCCGCACGGGACGCACTGTCAGCAGGCCCCTGACCCAGCTCGGACCAACCTCGTCTTCCTGGCGGCCAGCAGGAGGCAGGCTGACATCTTCCTCACTCAGCATCATCAGGCAGCTTCCAGCTGAGCCTGCAGTGGATTTCGGAAAACATCAAAGTTGGAAAAATCCTCATACAATCTGAAAAAAGTATTAGCTTCATGGACGAAATCTGAGCTTGGTGTTGATTTTTTAATGGGCATTGAGTGATGAGATGAACCTATATTCTTGCAGTATCTGCTTGTATAACTTTGTGTCTCAACACCCTGACATCTAATAAAGCCATTTTCCTTTTTTTTTTAACTTTTGATTTCATTTTCATTCCAAAGTTAAAACAAACTGCAAAGCTTGAATTATTCTAAAATATTGTCTTTTTCACCATGAGTGTTAGATTGTACTTGCATATTTCACACGGCTTAAGGCCACTTGGCTATTATTATCATCTCCTTTATGACAAAGAAGTTTTAACTATTTGCATAAAACCTCTAGAGCTAATTGTGGAAGAGAAGTGACTTTTGATGTCACAAAACATTTACAGCTAAAAGTAGTCCGGGTAGACTGCTACTGGACCTGTACCCCACTCGAAAGACAGGAAGCATTACTTTGTAATAGTTAGTCACAGACTGGATGAGAAATAATATTCCCTTGGGATCAGATGGTAGGGATAACTTTTTCACAAAAAGCAAATATATACAGAGAGAGAAAGAGACAGCTATAGATGTCTATATGTAATATAGATAAAGATATATAGATATAGATATCTCCTTTTGTGGAAAAAAATATATTTACATGTATAATAAATGTGACTTCTCAGACCATATTTTTAAAATAAATTGTAGTTTACTATACGTGCTCTCCATACACACAGGTCAGAATTTTAAGCATTCCTTCTAAAAATTATTATGCTTTCGACCCACTGGAAAGCAAAACTTTCCAGTCAACAAATCTTTAAAGTCAACAAATCTTTACTGAACAGACGTCTCAGAGTTCCCCAGTGCTGGTGCCCATGTCGGAATTAATCTGGACCTACGGACCTTGAGTTTCTTCCTTCCGAGCATTTGCTAAATTACACTAATTTACACAATAGTGTTAATGGATGACGATTAATGCGTTATCTCTTCAAGGGCATTTGTATTTACAGTTAGAGAATCTCCGACTGGCAGGAGGATGGGAAGCTGAGAGTTTTCGTGCACCAGGACCTCCGCAGCCTTTGTCTGGGGTTTTCCTCTCTGATTTCAACACTGAGTCTGACAAGACACTAGCACCAGCTACCCTGAGAGCTGGAGATCTGAGCTCATCTGACAAGAGGGAACTACAAGGCGACTAAAGTTCGTCCTGGTTAAGTTGTGGGTTTAGAGCACGGAATTAGCCTGGTCTGGACTCAACTTCCAGGGAACCGTCACTTACGAAATCTTAAACCTGTGTTATCAGACAGGTTTTTAATTTCTCTAAACCTCAGTTTCTTCATCTGTGAACTGGGGGTGATATTCACGACAATTTTGTTAGAATTCAGAGTAACACGTTAAGATCTCAGCACAGGGCTGGAACACGGAAAGTACTCGGTAATTGGTAGTTATTCCCGTTTCATGTTGGGAGTTGAGACGCATTCGTTCTGAAGTCATAACATCTCAGACTGGAAGGGACCCTCGAGGTCCCCCGATCCAACCGCGACTACCAGCCCCCAGCCACGCAGTCTGTGCAGGGCACCTTCTAAGACACGTTGGACTTAAAACCCTTCCAATCGGGACTGTTGCCAACAAAGGGGAAGAGACGGGAAGGTGGTGTGAAGGCACACTTGCTAAAATGGGTTGTAAGAAAATAGAACCTGATATTTCTTGCGGGCTTGGTTTTCTGAGCAGAGAACTGGTGCCAGTCGTCCTCCTGGATCAGAAGGGAAACTTCCCTCTAAGGTGATACTTTCTGAAAGGCACTTTGAAAACAACACTCTCCCCAATCCCTTATAAACCACAGCTGTTAAAATCCAGAGGTACCCGGTTAGCTGCGAAGGATTTCTTTCCAACACAGCTAATAAATGAGACGCTGCTAGGAGAACCTCGGCACGCACCGCTTAAGCCCGGGTCTTGCACTGTGACACTCAGCTGGGGCCTGGCGCCAGCCAACATGCTCATTGATGCATTGAAGTTTACGCCAGGAATCACAACAGTGCCACCTGCATTCCGGCTGCGAAGAGCGAGCCTGCCAGGAAAAGTCAGCCCCAGCTTTGCATGTCCTTCCCCAGCGCCTGGGGCTGGAGGACACAATTAGCTATCAGCTCCACCCCCCACCTGCCACTCGACCTTGGTCATGAGTCATCATCCTCCCTGGGTCTCAGTGTTTTGCCAGCCAAGTGGTGACAATCGTGATCACCTGCCTCCCTCACCTGATCATTAGGGCTTTAATGGATTTCATTTTCAGAGAGTGTTTTCACATCCTTGACAGGACATGGCTACCCGGTGTCAGGAAAAAGCCATTATCATTACTGACCTCAGAACCAAAAGTGGGATGCTTTTTCAGGCTTCTGTGCTAATTAAGACGGTAATATCTAACCTTTATACAATGCTTTCCAACACATGCACACACACAAATATCTAAAAGTTCACGATTTTGAAATATGAATTTACTGTTGCAGCTGCTTTCTTGGAAAGGCAACGTGCTTCAGTGTAGCCATTTACAATGAAGAGTTGCTCCAAAGATGCTCAGTCCAGATGGCCAGAGCTGGCCTCTGATTCTCAGTTCATTAAACAGTCTCCCTTTCACCAACAGGCCTCTCATTGTAAGGCAGCCCGGGCCTCAGCTGATGTCAAAAGCCCCATTCTCTGGCGGGTGGATTGTTCTCATAAAGCGTGCCCACACGCGTTCTGTGGCAGATAGGGACGGGGCTGGCACTGCAGATGTCGCTGCCACCGCCACTGTCACTTTCCCCATCACACGCTCTTGGGTGTCTTTCCAGAGACTGGCACAAAGCTCAATTCAGAGTTTGCCTTTGACCGATGCGCACTTGGCCTGCAGATGGACGGGGGAGAAGAAAAAGACGTCCCAGTGTGTCTCCGCGCTGGCCTGGGAAAGTTTGGGAATTCCTGGCTTAGTTACCAGCCTCTACTCGGGCTGAAAAAACACATCAGAAAGTTGCCAGTGGTTTCATTCAGCCTACAAAACCAAGTTAATGCAACTCTGTGAGTGAGACCATCAATGGACAAAAGTCAGGAAATCCAAGTCTGCCCTTCCCACAGCCCGTGGAGCCTTCCACACATGGGGGACTGTGCCGCTGCCTGGACCGCGAGGTACATCCTTGCCAAAGCACAGAGCCGCCCGGGGCCGTCCTGGGAATATGCCCACCGCGAGGGGTTTGGCCAAGGGGAACACGGGCTCTGCATTCATTACTTCAGCTCTAAAATGATTCACTTATTGAAAGAATGCCATTTACAGCAATATGGATGGACCTAGAGATTGTCATACTAAGTGAAGTAAGTCAGACAGAGAGAGACAGATATTATATGATCTCACTTATATGTGGAATCAAAAAAAATGATACAAATGAACTTATTTACAAAACAGAAACGGACTCACAGAGAATGAACTTACAGTTACCAAAGGGCAAGGGGAGGGATAAGTTAGGAACTTGGGATTAACAGATACACACTACTATATATAAAATAGACAACAAGGACCTACTGTACAGCACAGGGAACTATATTCAGTATCTTGTAATAACCCATGATGGAAAAGAATCTGAAATATACATATATATAAAGCTAAATATATATTATATATATATAACTGAAACACTTTGCTGTACACCTGAAACTAACACAACTTTGTTAATCACCTATTCTTCAATTAATAAAAACGAAACTGGAAAAATATCACATATTGACTGAAAAGTACACACATGGTAAGTGAGCAGCGCACTGAGTTTTTACAGCGGGAGCACCCCGTGGAATTAGCACTCGGTCACGAAACGGAGCAGAGCCAGCACTCACAAGCCCTGGATGTGCCTCTTCTCAGCCTCCAACTTGATGATAAACCAGATTATAAAAATTAACAGAAAGTATGATGTAAATGGAGTCTGAGACCCTAGAGGAGATTAGAAAATCTTACTTGAAAGTATTTCCTGGAATTGAGCTGCACTTGGTGGGAAGCGGGTGGCGGTCCTATCGCTAGAGTTTACACCCAGCACAGGGGAGACAGAACGTGTTCCCTCCGAGAGGCTCCTTAGGGCCCATCGTCCGAGAGGGACGTAGGGCACACGATATCCCTTCCCCGCCGCAGGCAGATACTCCTGGTAAAGGAAACACATATAGCAGATGGTCTCTACCAAGGACGCACCTCAGAAGCTCTGTCAAGGGGGTCAGCGCTGGGCCCACCCAGGCCTCTGAGTCGGAGCTTCTGGACAATGGTCTGACCACGTAAATCTCAGAAACTCCCCAAGGAGATTCCGGAGTGCAGCCCTGGGTGAGAACAACTCTCTTAAACTGTTATTCATTTTTCTCTTTCACTAAACAAATACCTTCAGAGCCCCTTCCCTCCAACAGATCAAAGGCGGAAGGTTCAGGAAGGCCCAGGAGGGCACGGCGAGGGGGCTTAAGTTAGTGTCTCCCCCTCCTGACTTTAGCTGGGCTGATTCTCCCTAATCAGATGCTGCTTGGCTGTAAGTACCCACAGAGCCAGTCAAAGCCAAGGGCTCTGCCTCCCCCGACCTCACAAGATCACTTCCTTTTTGTTTGTAACTCCAGGCTTTGCATGTACCTGAAATGCAATCTTTCCTCTCATCTACACAGCAAACTCCTACACATACTGCAAGATCCTAATGAAATGTTCCTACTCCATATACATTTCCTGACTTAGTCCTCCTTCTATGCCCCCAACATCCCAGCAATGGCCCCTGTACGGCTCCTACCACACCACACTGTAATTACCCTTTGCGATGCCTGCCCCACTGAATGGACTGAGGTTTTCCTTTTTCTACAGCTGCATCCTTGGGGCCTAGGATGGAAGCAGGGAAGTGCTGAATAAATAGATAACAAATGGATGGGTGCATGGAGGCATGGGTACTGAAAGTGCTTTGTAATGTGCAAACTTCAATCTCTATTTGTTCCATAACTAGCAAGCAGATGGCTCTATGGAACTCACACTTTCCTTTTTATGTAGACTCCCAACCTTCCTTCCCACCTTTTAAGTAAACAGCCAATTCTTTCCCATTTGAACAACAATTCTACACCTTCACCGTGTCATTGTTAGCAAAATGTCATCTTTCTCTTTAGCATCACTATGCTCTCACTCATTTCCAAAGTCTAAGCTTCCAATGGGCCTTTTGCCTCTTTCTTTTACCCCAAAAGGAGCAAACAGAGCCCTTGGAATTAACATCTAGAAAGTGTGCCTGAGAACCGCCAGCCAGGAAACAATGGCATTGCGGCCACCCCTTGTCTACACTGTCATTTAGCAGGTGGTTCAGTTCCTGCCAGGTGTGTATACACAGCAAGTGATTTCTTGGGAAGAATAAACCACCAGCAGCCTGTGCAGTGGTGGTAAAGCTGAGAGCCCTGGGGCAGGGCTCTTCCATAGGAGCCCGTCGTTTCCTCGATGCAAGAAATGTCTGGGAATCACAGTCCTAGCATCCGAGGCATTTCTACATTCCAAGAGCAGCCACGTAGCAGAAGCATGGTCAAAATAAGGCATTTGAGGGCTTCCCTGGTGGCGCAGTGGTTGAGAGTCCGCCTGCCGATGCAGGCGACGCGGGTTCGTGCCCCGGTCCGGGAGGACCCCACATGCCGCGGAGCAGCTGGGCCGGTGAGCCATGGCCGCTGAGCCTGCGCGTCCGGGGCCTGTGCTCCGCGACGGGCGAGGCCACAGCAGTGAGAGGCCCACGTACCAAAAAAAATAAAATAAAACAAAATAAAATAAGGCATTTGAGGATGTGAAGAAAATGGAATAAAAATTGTAATGGTTAGAAGAGAGAATTGAACGGTTGGAGATAAGCAATGTTAACTAGGGTACTCCTCTCCGAGGGGAAGCCAGCGTGGGAACACGTAAAGAAAGCACGTATTAAGATCACCCTCGGGCGTCCCTGGTGGCGCAGTGGTTGAGAGTCCGCCTGCCGATGCAGGGGACACGGGTTCGTGCCCCGGTCCGGGAAGATCCCACATGCCGCGGAGCGGCTGGGCCCGTGAGCCATGGCCGCTGAGCCTGCGCGTCCGGAGCCTGTGCTCCGCAACGGGAGAGGACACAACAGTGAGAGGCCCGCGTACTGCAAAAAAAAAAAAAAAAAAAAAAAAAAAAGATCACCCTTATGTGTGTCCCAGAAAGAATAAGGTCACAAGTACCTGCAAAGGACAGTATCACCAAATGGGAGGTGCTGGAGAGCCTGAGCGCTGTGCCTGCCTAGACTCCCCTCCACAGTGGTACACGAGGTACTGAGCAAAGTGCCTCACATCTCTACTGCCCTTTGTTTCCTCATCTGAGGACATTTAGAAAAACACCAGGACGTCCCTAGTGGTGCAGTGGTTAAGAATCCACCTGCCAATGCAGGGGACATGGGTTTGATCCCTGGTCCAGGAAGATCCCACATGTCACGGAGCAACTAAGCCCATGCACCACAACTACTGAGCCTGCGCTCTAGAGCCCGCAAGCCACAACTGCTGAAGCCCATGTGCCACAACTACTGAAGCCCACACGCCTAGAGCCCGTGCTCCACAACAAGAGAAGCTACCGCGATGAGAAGCCACCGCGATGAGAAGCCCACACACCTCAATGTAGAGTAGCCCTCGCTCGCTGCAACTAGAGAAGGCCCACATGCAGCAATGAAGGCCCAACACAGCCAAAAATAAAATTTAAAAAAAAAAAAGGAAGAAAGAAAAACACCGGCAGCCTACACTCACTGAAACCTTACCCTGTGCCAGGGGCTATTGCAAGCACTTCGTGCATTAACAACAAACTTTTGAAATGAGAAGGCTGAGTCACAGAGAGTAAAGTACTTTGCTCAAGATCCCAAGGCTGAGTAGTAGGGGGGACCAAGACTGAACAGCTACCTTACACCACGTCTTATCTATCTATCTATCTGTTTCTGTGAAAGCTAAGTCACCTATTTCAAGCACTTAATTTAGTGCCTTTGCCATGAGAAACACTCAGTAAAAATTATCTTATCACCAACATCAACCTCGTGGCCACCATTGATGAAACCAAGCAGAATAGCTGCATTTGCTGGGTTCCAAGTCTTGGGTGCTTAGGTTCCTTTTTATTACTAAATCTTTTGTAGAGCTTCATCAAATAATGCAACCTGTAAGCTAAACACCAGGTATCTCAGAGTAGCTTAAAGAAAAATTAAGGGTGACATAGGCAAATATATTTTTCTTGCAGTAATTGATAGCTTTGTAGCTTGACTCCATAAAACTTGGCTGCATGACTCACTAAGACTTGAAGACATGTTTCATACTATTTGGATTCCTTCCACAGGACACCATCGAGCCAGGGGAAAAAAGATTTATATGCAATCCTTACTGTGGTGTACATATTTGAGGCATGTATTTGGGCTTTTCTCCAGAAATCATGCTAGTATATCTTGTCTAGTAAGAGATACTGGATGCCATTCAAACCAGATGTTATTTCACAGGTCACTTTCCTGTTTTTCAAGATGTTTTAGTTCCTTACAGAGTGGCTTGGTGGTTTTCACTTGGTTGGCGTTGATTCTGAATGGATGGGCCCTTCAGTCATGCTCCCTAAATCCAAAAGGAGACTCTTTTTAGTTGCTCGGGCCGCCGTAACGGAGTACCATGGACCGGCTGGCTTAGACAACATTCATTTATCTCCTCACAATTGTGGATGCTGGACGTCTGAAATCAAGGTGTCAGCAGGGTAGGTTTCTGCAGAAGTCTTTCTCCTTGGGCTTGCTTGGCCACCTTCTCCCTGCGTCCTCACATGGTCTTCCCTCTGTGCGTGTCTGTGTTCTAATTTCTTCTTCTTATAAGGACAGCAGTCATACTGGATGAGGGCTCACCCTAATGACCTCGTTTAAACTTAATTACCTCTTTAAGGGCCCTGTCTCCAAATAAAGTCACATTCTCAGACACCGGGGTTAGGACTTCAGCGTAAGAATTTTGGAGGAACACAACTCAGCCCATAACAGAGACTTAGAGAGATGGGAAGAGAGAATCCCACATAGAGGTGGCTTTGATTCCAGGAACAAACATTCCTTGGAGCCCACGGTTTGTAAAACACTGTAAGTCTAGCTTCTGATGCTGCCCGTCTCCTCTATATCAGTCTCCAGGAACTAGTCCAAGGGAAGTGCCATCCCAGCAAAGTTTCCAGAACCTTCTGTTGCATCTCCATAAACTTCTTGAACCCTGCTGACCACACCTTGATATCCTGCCCAGCAGACTCTGCACCACCACCTTCAGTGTGATTCTCAGAGCCCAGGAATACAGAATTCTTGTGTATAATATGTTGGCACCACTGCTGAATTCAACACTCAGCCAATATGGCTAAGCAAGCTGGAAATAATCCATCCTCTCAATAGCTGGTATAATTTTAGTACTTATTTACTACAAACATTGAATTTTGCCTTCAGGCCTCATAGAGAACAGCCCTGACAACTTCCAGAAACATATTTGAAATGCCTAACATAGCGTACACAGCTGACTAGAAACACTCCTAGTGCGACTGACAGGAATGTGCAGAAGTGGAGGGCGTGAGGCCGTGAATCCAAGAGGAAAGCTCTCCAGGTCTGCCCCTGGTCACCCTGTCCCACTTATGACTTCTGATTTGGGACCCAGAGACCTGTAACCCTGACTCTGCAGAGACTTTAGGCCCCTGTCTCTTTCCGTATCAGTGAAACAGGGATTAAAACTATATCGTTCTCTTCCCCCCAAACTATTGTAAAACCATAAAAATGAGATGGAACTCGAAAAAAAACTTGGTAAAAGTCAAAATAGACTAAATTCAAAATAGACTAAATAATATGATTTTAATTATAACCGTCTAAACCAATTTAAATCCATCAAATACGTCATTTTTATTCTGGCCTTGTTTACTAGTTTATACACCTTATCAGGTAAAGACTAAATGGCTCCTACAGTAAAAGTTCTATATTCAGGCCCATGAGAAGATTTAGATCTATGCTTTCATTGCCCTTAGGCTATCTTGACTGACTCCTGAAGTCTCTGGACTTCCATGCTGCAGGATAGAAAAAGAAGAGTTCATTGTAACTTCACAGAGACTCCGAGAGCTGACTGTAGTACAACATACGACCACCAGGGGACAGCATAGACCTGATGCTGCTTTAGACTTCACTAGGTTTGGGCCACTTGCTTTCTCTAGTGTCAAGGTGCCCTCCCTTCCCCCAGGGAAACCTCTCTGCGCTGCAGGATCTGGAAGTGCCCCAGGCGCAGTGGCACACAGCCCCCGGGAGCAGGCCCTCGCCCTGAGCTGGAGTCCAGCCCTCCTCCTGCCCTATGCACGGCAGGGCACTCAGCTGCTGGGCAAGGTGGTGCTGAGAGGTGGTCCCAGAGAACAGGCACACAATATACAGGCATCAAAAACGACCAGACTTAGGTTAGCGCTGAATTCACAGTTTCGCAGGCCCCAGAGCTTTCTGCAGCGTCAGAGAGCAGGAACCAGCTTTCGGGGGAAGAGGCCGCCTGGGGCACTTGCACCAACAAGACCCCAGACTCCCGGTAAAGGATATTAGTAAACAGCAACCGAGGATGTCATACATAAAGTTATTTTGTATTTTCAAAGTGTTCTGACCTCGCTCTTATTCATTATTAGCTAATAATTCTGAACCATCACCTTCATGTTACAGATGAAACAACGAAACACGAGAAATCAGGGCTTTAAGGAGAAAGCAGCGGGGCCCAAAGCAGAAGCCAAGTCTCCCTCGTACCATTAGTTGTTAAACACGCCAACCCCCAACTCCATCCCCACCCCCAAGCGCAGAACCTCTAACGGTACGAAGAAAACCCCAAACTGGAAGCCAGACGCATTTGGAAACCAGGTAGAGAGGGCATGAGACAGCAGAAACAGAAACTTCGCCTGCCTCCCCCCATGGGGTATTCTGCACCTCTGAGGCTGTGTGGAAACGAACACGACCTGTCTGTCGAGCACAGATGTGGCCGGAGGGGAACCGAGGCAGCATCGCAGCACCGCGCGGGCAGATCTGCGGCGACTGGGTCGTAGGGACCACTGCGCGCTCTGCGCCCGGCACCTCTCGCGGTTCCCACGCACCGACCTCCCCTTCATCCCTGTGGCTGATGCTCCCGGACCCCGCCCGGAAATTCTGTCTATGAGCTAATTATGGTGAATGACCTAAGTGCGCTGGGCAGGAGTCGGTAGGTGAGGATCGGTAGGTGAGAGCTGACTATTCACGACACGGCAGCCTTTGATGCGAGCGGAGCAGAAAGTTTGGCGGAAACTCAACACCTCTTAGAAGTAGAGATTGGTCAAGAGGAAGAAAGGAGAACCCATTGTGGAAGTTTTCAAGAAGGAGACAAAGATGCCTGTGTTTTGTATCGCTCAGCTGCCTCAAGAAAATGTCCATTTGTTTTCTTTACACTCCTTTTACATTTTAAGTAGAACCTAGTGAATGTGTCTTTTCAGGGTTCCCAATTTCACCGTTTTCTCTACACCTCATGTTGCCATTTTAATGAAGCATCATTTTTCCAGAGAGTGTGGGAACAAAACTTATTTAATGACCTCTCAGGGCAAACACTGAGTTCGTCGAGTATCTCCCTGAATTAAAACCCGTACCCCACAATTCACTTCCTTTTTTAAATGCCAGTTTGCCAACTACTGCAAACCAATAAACAGGGCTTCCCTTTACTCTTAAGCCACAGGGTTCCTGTCGGATCTCGCAGCCTGGGGGATCCATGAGAAACCCCAGACCCCCAGCCCTCGGCTGTGCCCTGGGAGGGCTCAGTGGCACAGCAGTGGTCCCCTTGGCAGCACAGGGGACTCAGCAGAGACCTAGGATCACCTTGGAGATTATCTAGTCCAACCTTTCACTTTACAGACAAGGAAACTGAGGCAGGTGGGGAGAGGATGCAGAGGCTACATGGGTGTCACAGGTGGGTGGCGGGAGGCATGGAGGTTGAGGTTGGCCCCATGCCGTTCCCACACCCTCTGCCTCAGCATCACTTAGGGCAGATGTGCAAAGTGCCTGTTCCTGAGCCCCTTCTCAGAACGACTGAACTGGAATTTCTGGGGGTAAGGGACTAGGAATTTATATCTCAACCACATCACAGCGCTGCAGCTGTGATACACACTACCTTTTGGGAAGCGCTTGTAGGAGTTGAAAGAAAACAAGCTTGGAGTCAGAAAAGATCTGGTTTGAATCTCTTCTCTGCTGCTTACCAGCTTTGCACCTTTGGTGAGCTAACGTCTCTGAACTCTGGGTGCTCATCCGTAACCAGGGAGGCTGTGAGGGCCACAAGGGATGGTGCATATAGGCACCCTCAGGTCCCAAGGCCTGACACTGGAATGCACTCAATCAGAGTCACCTGTCCTCTGGGGAGTGCTGGATTGGAGCCCCAGCGCTCCCATTTATGGACTATATGAGACTGGCCACATCATTTGCATCTTTCGAGCCACAATTTCCTTGTCTGTAAATGGAGATAATAGTATTACCTCCTCCCAGGAATGCTGTCAAAGTCAGATGTAAATATCATGCTGTAGCTGCATGGACTGGTCATGAAACAAAACCACTCCAGGTCTTTCACACAGACAGGATTCAAGGCAGGGGTTTGATTCCACAGGGGACGGAAGAGCTAAGAGGAACCAAACAGAATAAAGAGCTCATCCTGAGATTGGCTGCCGGCAGGTCAAAGGAAGGTGGTAGTTGTACAGAGTCCAGGTGTCAGGGTCCCTAGCAGGAGCTAGGACCATCGTGGGGCAGGAGAACTAACACCACAGAGAAGAACTAGCTGGATGTGGAGAGCCCACACAAGGCAGATGGGAACGGGGAGAAAGGCCTTCACCACCCTGTAGTCTCCTTGCCTGGAGGAGGGAGAGGTGAGAAGACAGGGTGGCCTGGGAAAGGTAATTCCTGGAGATACAGAGCAGAGAAAAAGGGTGACACTGGGTCTAAGAGCAAATAAGCAATGCCTGGCACACACACATAAAAACACTGACACGCATGTACCAAAATGTTCATTGCAGCTCTATTTACAATAGCCCGGAGATGGAAACAACCTAAGCGCCCATCATCGGATGAATGGATAAAGAAGATGTGGCACATATACACATGGAATATTACTCAGCCTTAAAAAGAAATGAAATTGAGCTATTTGTAATGAGATGGATAGACCTAGAGTCTGTCATACAGAGTGAAGTAAGTCAGAAAGAAAAAGACAAATACTGTATGCTAACACATATATATGGAATTTAAGGGAAAAAAATGTCATGAAGCACCTAGGGGTAAGACAGGAATAAAGACGCAGACCTACTGGAGAACGGACTTGAGGATATGGGGAGGGGGAAGGGTGAGTTTTGACAGGGCGAGAGAGAGTCATGGACATATACACACTAACAAACGTAGTAAGGTAGATAGCTAGGGGGAAGCAGCCACAAGGCACAGGGATATTAGCTCGGGGCTTTGTGACAGCCTGGAGGGGTGGGAGGGGGAGAGTCGGAGGGAGGGAGACGCAAGAGGGAAGACATATGGGAACATATGTATATGTATAGCTGATTCACTTTGTTATAAAGCAGAAACTAACACACCATTGTAAAGCAATTATACCCCAATAAAGATGTTTAAAAAAAAAAAAAAACACTGACACGGGGGCTTCCCTGGTGGCACAGTGGTTGAGTCTGCCTGCTGATGCAGGGGACACGGGTTCGTGCCCTGGTCTGGGGAGATCCCACATGCCGCGGAGCGGCTGGGCCCGTGAGCCATGGCCGCTGAGCCTGCGCGTCCGGAGCCTGTGCTCCGCAACGGGAGAGGCCACAGCAGTGAGAGGCCCGCGTACCACAAAAAAAAAAAAAGGAAAAAAAACACTGACACGGTCTCAGACACAGAGGAGGCGTTCTCTTAGTGCTTGTCACTGTAGTTGTCAACCACGACATGTAACAGCCTGATGAAGAAGGCACTTGGCAAGAAAAGCACATGTTTGTCAGAAGCCTACCTTTCATTAGTCACATACAGGCATCATTTCTCCAGGGCTGGTGACCACATGGAAGGGAAGTCCGGAAATTAGAATCCTAGATGGGACTCTAATAAAAATAAATTGAGGCTCAATTTCTTCATGTATGAAAATGTAAGTAACACACTATTTCATAAAGTATCATGAGGATGCGATGAGCTCATAGATAGGAAGTACTTCATACACTCAAAGTCCTATACAGATACAGGATTTGTTTGTATTCTCAAAAAGGGGACATTTTCAAAAAACAGGTTCACCATGACCTACACTCAATCTAATTACTTATTTTTCCAACTTAGTTTTCAAGCTCATCATTTTCTTTTCAGGAATTCAAATAGAACACCATTGGAGCAAATAACTATGAAATATATAATTCAGTACCACCAAAATGATGTTCCAACCAAAAGCTTCCATGAGAACCACCAGGCTAATGTGATAACACGCTGTTCTATGAACAGAGAATTCTTACGCATCCTCACAAGCCTTGACCATCCAGTTTTTCTGTCTCCACTGATTAGACTGATGACCCAGTGGCTACGTAATGACGTGATACATATATATGTAATAAAAGCTATTATTTGACTCATCTCTTTGTGTACTTCATGTGCATTATTACCACTTTATTATATGGTAATAATTCTCATTATTTGCTTTTATTATTATTTCAGCTTCTCAGCTGGAAAATCACTGATACTCAGAATGCTGAATTAACTTGCCCAAGGTCCCTCAGCTTGGCACCAGCAGAGCCAGGATTGGATCCCAATTCGGGCTGAGTTCTAAGCCAGCTGCTCACCTCTACCTGTCTACACATTTGCCTTTGGGGTGCTGTTCACTGAAGGAAATGATTCTGTGTCATCAATTATAATGGAAAGAGCCTTAAACTCAGAACAAGAAGATGTGAATTCTATACAACCTGGCTCTAGCCAGTGCTGTGTCCTTGCCCACAAAATGATAGAATCAGTTTGAAGGTGAACTTTTACAACTACAACATTTGCTAAGTTTTATAAATTCCTGATTAATCAACAGTTATGATAACAAAAATGCTATTGTTTTGGCATGGTGTTAATGAACAGTTAACGACATATGATATATCTTCGTAACGAGAAAACGATTCACTTCTGCTCTTTTGTTTCTTTGTTTTATTAGCCCAAGCCATTGTGCCGGGCATTGGGAAATACTGTGAAATTTACTATTCTTAACATACTTTTAAACATCTTAAAATTTTTCCCCAAAGTAATGCATTACCTATTCAGGCACATTTTATTCTGTTGGTTTTAACAAAGACCGTCCTGGGACGTGGCCAGACTGCCAGCGTGTCCCTGAGTGTCATCCATCACCAAGCAGCTGGCAGAGCTCGCCTGGGCTTGGTGAGCCAGGCATGAGGCCAGGAACCGGGACCAGGTGAGAGCAGAGGGAGGGGAGCCCGGGAGAGGACAGCAGCAGAGGGCGGGTGTGAGGACAGTCAGGAAACCCCAGCTGAGATGAAGCAGTTGGAGGCCCGGGCGGCCCCGCAGATCAGTCTGGGCCTTGCGTGTTAGCTCAGGAGGGATCACGAGTGACTTTCGAAGGAAGAAAACCAAGCCCCAAGTTTGCACGGCCTGACATTTGCAAAGAAAGGAGAAGACCAACTGTCTGAACGAGGAAAATTCCCTAGAAGGGGCAACAAGGAGATGCCAGGGACCGAAGGACAAAGAGACCAAAACTCCTCACTTTCCCTGGACCACAATGTAGAGAGCGAAAGCAGGTAACACAAAGTGACCACCCCCCAAGAACATGGAAAAAAGTTGTCCCCAAAGAGCTAAGCTGGTGAGTCTACATTTCATGTAAGAGGTTAGTCATCTGGTTAACCCAAGAGACTGCTGAAAGGTGGTCAGAAACACCCAAAACGCCAGTCCAAAAGGACTCAAGAACTACCATAGGAAGGCCGACTTGCTGTGTGATTGTAATCAGGCAATCAAGAGAATCAGTCAATTATATTGAACCCTATCAGAAGAAAGAGTGAACTTGAAAGCATGGTCAGCCTCACACACAGATTCAGGAAACACGAAGATCCACCAGGGGGTGGTACCCGCACAAGCTCTGATGAAGGGGTCAGGTGGAGCGACCCACAGACCCCAGCCCTACGATCAGTGGACTTGAAACCCAATGTGATTAATTATCTAAATCAGACAACTCCTTCTCTTTGCTCTGATTCTGTATTCACTGGGGAATCTCCTGAGTATAATTTTACTCCCCAAGGAGAGCTGCCAGGAGAGAGAGCATATGCTCGTCATACTGGCCTAAATCTCTCCGCCAAAGGGATGCTCAGAGTTGCCACCGCAAAATAATACTGGCACTTTGATGTATACCTCAGTCTTCTGTCACCTGAGTTAATGGGAGTCGGCCCCTGATGGCTGGATTCATATCAAGTGTGCTTAAAATGTTAAATGTTTGAAGCTTTAAAGCTGAGAACCTGACCTGGGATAGTGTGGAATCTATAGATGGTAAACGCCAATTTAGGAGACATGCGGGCATTGACTCAACCAACCTTCGTTAATAATATCCCAACATTGTCACATGCCATTGTACAGACCTAGACAAATAACAGTATTAGATGTGCACCTGCCAGTTCACCTCAAATACTCCTCCAAATAGCTTTGTAGCCTATAAAACTGGAGGAATTGCTGTCTTGGGCCAGATCTGTGTCGCAGGGAAGGATTCCAGGTCTTCGAACTGTAAATAAATTCAGTAGCAGTGGGCATTAAATTGTGAACTGCTACAGCATGGTGTAGATGTGGTGAGGAAGACAGCTATCTGCACAGCTTTCCATGACACTCCAACTATCCTTCAGAGCTCTGCTTAGGTAACTTCTGGGACTTTTACTGATTTTTAGCAATTTTTTTTTTTTTTTTTTGGCGGTACGCGGGCCTCTCACTGTTGTGCCTCTCCCGTTGCGGAGCACAGGCTCCGGACACGCAGGCTCAGCGGCCATGGCTCACGGGCCCAGCCGCTCCGCGGCATGTGGGATCTTCCCGGACCAGGGCACGAACCCGTGTCCCCTGCATCGGCAGGCGGACTCCCAACCACTGCACCACCAGGGAAGCCCCGATTCTTAGCAATTTAATCCATGTGTACCAAAAATCAAATAGCCCTCTGCCCATAAACAAATAACCCATAATATTTGTATTAGAATGCTGACATTCTAAAAGTCAAGAAACAGGAGATACTATAGCTGAAGAGACAAGCCATTTTGACCCATAAAAAGGTTTTTAATTTCTTTGAAGGTAACTATTAAAATTAAAATTGTAAAGAAACAATAGATTAGAAAGATATTTGCAGCAAATACAGCAGTTAAAAAGGGAAAGAAACATTTTATTAAAAATTATCCAAAACTCCTAATAAATAAGTGAAAATGAAAAAAGAGAAATTCTACTATATACCCATTATTTTTAAATTTTGGGGGTCACACCATGTGGCTTGTGGGATCTCAGTTTCCCATCCAGGGATTGAACCTGGGCCACAGCAGTGAAAGCCCAAATCCTAACCACTAGGCCACCAGGGAACTCCTTACTACATACATATTCAAAAGTAAGCAAGAATACCTAGCAAAATTTAAGTACAGTTGGGAAGAAAACAAGATTCTTATGCTATTAATGGTACATATTTACACAGCTTTTCTTGATTTCATTACACATCAAGAATGATGGAACCATTTACATTCTTTTACAACTAGTCTGATGTTAAGGTTTTTATCCTAAGTAAAAAAAAAATTAAAGAAATAAAAGGCTACATACATTAACACAATCATTCTAGTATTACTTGTAACAGAAAAACTTGAAAACAACCTAAATTTCCAAAGAGAGACAATCAAACTGACTGTGATGCTGAGTTATGTTCAGTAGAACGTGATACAGTCATTTAAAATTGTAACATTTAGGTCTGTGTAAAATTTGGGGGAAATGTTTAGAATATGCTAATAAACATAAGTCTGAGTATCTGATTTTAAGTGTATTACAACTACAGCTATGGAAATATGTGAGCGTGTGAACAAAGTCTGGGAGACAACAGGAAACAAGAAACTCTTGTGATATATTTGAATCCACCACTTACCGGCTGGCAAGACCCTGGGCATGTTACTTAACTGCTCTGTGCCTCAGTTGCCCAGTCTGTAAAATGGGGATAATAATAATACCTACCTAGTAAGGTTACTATACAGATTAAATGAGTTAGTGTATGTAAAAATGCTTTAAAAACTGTGTATTTTGTATATAACACAAAACAAGTGCTAAACATATTGCTTTATCTATCAATACTTCAGAATGTAACACCAACAAACTAACACATAAGGTCTTTTTAAAACATAAACCACAAAATCATTATCTCAAATAATAAAGTTAATATTAATGTCTCAATATCATTTAATACTCAATATATTTTCAATTTTTCCCTAAATGTCTCAAAACTTTTTTCATACACGTACTTGTTCAAATCAGGATCCAATAAAAGACACACACATTGCATTCAATTGATGCCTTTTATGTCTCTTTATACCATCACGATTTCCCTACTTTTTTTTTTTTTTTTGGCTGCATTGGATCTTCATTGCTGCATGCGGGCTTTCTCTAGTTGCGGCGAGTGGGGTCTAATCTTTGTTGCAGTGCTCGGGCTTCTCATTGCGGTGGCTTCTCTTGGAGCGTAGCACGGGCTCTAGGTGCACGGGCTTCAGTAGTTGTGGCTCGCGGGCTCTAGAGCGTAGGCTCAGTAGTTGTGGCACACGGGCTTAGTTGCACCGCGGCATGTGGGCTCGTCCCAGGCCAGGGATCAAACCAGTGTCCCCTGCATTGGCAGGTGGATTCCTGTGCCCCCTGCCACCAGGTAAGTCTCTCCTTACTCTTTTTGTTGTGCTATTTTTATTGCCACTTATTTGTTGGAGAAACCTACAGAATTTCTCATTTGCTGGATTCTGCTGATTGCATCCATATGGTATCAGTTAACGTGTTCCTCTATCTCCTGAATTTCCTGTAAACTATAGCTAGAACTGAAGATTTAATCAGATTTAGATTAAATGTCCTTTTTTCCTTTTACTTTTCTTGCAACAATGCTTCATAGGTGATCCTGTGTACTTCCTACTTTATCTCATCAAAAGCACCTATTTTTTTAAAATCATTTATTTATTTATTTATTTGGCTGCGTTTGGTCTTAGCTGCGGCATGTGGGATCTTTGATGCGGTGCGCAGGCTTCTCTCCAGTTGTGGCACGAGCTCCACAGCGTGTGGGCTCAGTAGCTGCGGCATGTGGCAAATAAGTCCTGTGGCTTGTGGGATCTTAGTTCCCTGATCAGGGATCGAACCTGTGCCCCCTGCAGTGGAAGGCATATTCTTAACCACCGGACTGCCAGAGAAGTTCCTGATTTCCTATTTTTAAGAAGTGAAGATGGATCAATTAGGAGCTACTATAAATAGGACATGGTACCCGTGGAATATGAAGAAGACAGACATTGAGGATGCTTCTTGTGCTTCTGGCTTGGGTGATGTGGAGCCAAAGTAAAGGAAGTAAGTGATAGGATGGGGGAAGGAGAGGGATAAAAGGTGGAAAGGAGGGAAAGAGAAGGGAAAGGGGGGAAGGAGGTGCTGGACCCCAGAAGAAGGTGCTTGGAGACTCCAGGAAGAAAATAATTAATTCAATTTTCAAAGGGTCCAAGTTGAAATACTTTGTAATATACCCAGAGGGATAAGGAAAGGAAATAGTTGGAAAGATAAATTTACCAACTTAGAGTTAGGCAGAAGTGTCATACTTTTCTTTCTACACAAAGAAAGACGGAGTATTTTCATATCGTATGTTTGCTTTTCAATGTTTTAAGAAGATAGTGATCCTGAACAGGTATCTCAGAAAAAAAGAAGAAGCCCCAGACAAGAAAGAAGGCTGCCCGAGGATGAGACTCAGAAGGGGAGGGGCGCAAACACACAACCCCAAGTGTGGACCGAGAGATAATATATGTGGACTAACGTGAACCGGAAGAGGATCAGTGGGAGGGACCTGCCCTCATCTGCAAGCCCAGAGGAGGAGGGGACTCAGACAAGGACCACAGGGAAGGCTTCGCTGGACACCGTCCAGCGGTGGACGTGGCTGTGTGTTGAAGACGAACTTGGTCATAGAAGAACTAGGAAACAGAAGATTTCGAATCAAAGTTCAGCTGCATGGGCTTCCTTCTCCTAGTAAGAAGTTGTCTGGATGCTCTTTGCCACTGATCCTGCCTGTTAGTGGGTCCCTGCATATCTGGACTTCCCTAGCCTTTGCCTCTTGGTCTGTAAGTAAAGGATAATGTTATTTACCATAAAGGAGTGTCATGGGAATTAAATGTCATTGCAGATGTGAAGGACTTAACGGGGGGATTTTTGATATGTGGTAATCAGGAAATGCTTATTCTTTCCCCAGACCTCAGTATTTCTTTTCCTTTCTTTAATACAGATACACTATAGTTTTATGAATAATTTTTTTGATTGTGAAACTCGCCAGATGTCTAACCCACCAAAAGTGATGTCATAATAGTCTTTCTTTTTTCTATATACATTTTAAAATTTTGTAATGTAATTTTTATTGAGATATAATTGATATAAAACATTATATTGGTTTCAAGTATACAACATAATGGTTCGATATTTGTATATATTGCTAAATGATCAACACAACCATCACCACTCAGTTACAAAGGTTTTTTTCTTGTGATGAGAACTTTTAAGATCTCTCTGAGCAACTTTTAAATGTAAATACAGTATCATTAACTATTATCATCAAGCTGTAAATCACATCTCCTGGACTTATTTATTTTATAACTGGAAGTTTATACATTTTGATCACCTTCAACGATTTTGCCCACTCCCTACCGTATGCTTCTAGAAACTCGCATATTTCCCTAGACCTCCATATTTTTTTTAATACGTATTTATTTATTTGGCTGTTCTGGGTCTTAGTTGTGGCATGCAGGATCTAGTTCCCTGACCAGGGATCGAACCCGGGCCCCCTGCATTGGAAGCACGGAGTCTTAACCACTGGACCATCAGGGAATTCCCTAGACCGCCATATTTTTAAACAACCCGACCCGACAGAAAAGGAATTTGAGGCTGGTAAGTCACCAACCTGGTAGATGTTGAAGCCAAAATACATACACTAGTTTTCTGATTATAAATCTTACTAAAGCATGAAAATCTTGTATTTCAATTCCATATTTTTAGACACTTAAAAGCAGAGTGCTATGGGAATGTGAGAAGCATTTTGAATCACAGTTCACAGGTAACATTTTGGAAAAGTTTATTGGGAGTGATTCTGAGTTACCCATTTGGAGATAGGAAGGGAGAGAAGTACTAATGCAGAACTTTGTAGCTGTAGTCCTCAAATATATTAGATATTTGTCAAATATATTAGATATTTGTCAGGATTTTGATTGTTTTACTGAGAAGCAAGGAACAAGTAAAAACAGCGATTCATCATGTTCACAGATGAACACTCAAGCAATATGCAGTTAATCACAAGCTTTCTCTTATGCAAATATTTCAGTGTGAAATCATATCCATAAGTGCGACTGTGAAATCCTGTAGGAAACTGAAACAGAACACAGTTCAGCTGTGGCAAGTGTGCCTTACTCTCGCGTTGTATTTGTGTATATTGCTAAACCATCTCTGAAAAGAGAACTGAATTTTCAAATATATTTTCTCACTGACTTTCATTACAGATGTGAAGATACTTTTCCACTTTATTCAACTAATGTGCATATTTTCAGTCACAGACTGTGTTACAGTATGAACGGCACTGTTAACCACTATACACAAAGGCACACACCTGACCTATATTATAATGAAAGCCAAGAAACATGGAAAGGGGCTGTGTAACAGCGACCGTGCTATTATAATGATTCAATGTATGGCTTCAAGATTGGCTGTCACCACCCTTTGCTGGCTGAGTGACTTTAAGCTACTTAAACTCTTTAAGCCTTAATTTCCTTAACTGTAAAATGGGGATAATACCTAATTAATGGTGTTGTGATGATGAGACACAATGACAGATGTAAGGAGCTTCATCCAGTAAGTACTCAATAAGGAGCAGCAGAAACAGGAGAAGGAAGGAAGAGCCGTAGTCGTGGTAACTGTACTATTGATATAGCAGTAGCAGCAGCGGTAGCAGCAGTAACAGAAGTGATCTGTGTAAGTGGGTAGCTTATATTACAACCATCCCCATGCCTGAGAATATTTATGGAATGATCCTGGGAGAGCAAGAAAACTCATGACTCAATATTTCTCCTCTACAGTCAATCGTTGTGCTTGGATTTCCCACCATCAGAGTCAAGGGGTTGCATTGTCAGGAAACCACTGGTAAGAGATAAGACCGTGAGCAGATGGACAGTGAGAGGAATTCTGCGGGTTTGTCCTGAGAGGAGGCAGTAAGGACAAGTGAAAGGGGAGGGAAGAGAGGAGAACAAGAGCAGGGTGCAGGATTGGGCCATTCAAGGGTGAAGGAGAAGGGAGGAAGCCCCTGAGGTCGTACAAGCAAAGGACATTTCAAAACAAAGTCTCTGATTTCTTATTCTGCTTAATCTGGCCAAGAAGTGTGACCCCTAAATGCTGAAAAAAGTTAAGTCCACGACTAACTTCTTTGTGTGAGTAGATTTTTGTAGCAATTAAGGAAAGGGCAAAGTTTGCCAGGGATAAGAGACACAAACCCAAAAACCAGTCTCAGAGATACTGAGGCCGACTTTGAACTTCTACAGAATGTGAGATGGGCATTGGAGTCCATCCTAACCAGATCTTAGCAGAAGGGAGACACGGCTGACATGGCTGACATCTGTTAGACATTTGCTGCCTAAATTCTTTTTATTTCCCATTCATCACCATCATCACCAAGTCTAAATTTCCACGGTTAACTCCTATTCACTGTTCAGATCTCAATTGTAAAGTGACTGAAGGGCTTCTCTGACCCTCCCATGTCCAGATGAGGCATCCCTGCTCTGCTCTACGATAGCGCCCTGTACACCTCCCCATCACGGCACTTTTCACAACGATAATACGTGATGCCTTGACTCTCCCCGCACTGGACTGAACAGTGTCTGTCTGTGTACACCATTCTATTCTCAACACAGAGCACTGCACTCAACACATAATAGGTACGCAGTAAATCTTTAAAAGAGAAAGCAACTTAAAGAGGGAAGTAGGGAGGGATGAGGAAGGAGGGAGACAACCCCAAAGCATGACATACCCACCTTTTTTCAAAAGAACAGCCCAGTTAGGTTGCCCATGGTAGGGAGGACCCAAGATCCAAGTACTGACCCAAAGCAAAGTTTGTTCATGACGTTCTCATCGTGTGCTCAGGACTGATCTTTCAGAGTCCTGACTGTTGGGAGGAATAGTTTTAGGGGGCTGTGCACTGCTCCCAAGGAATGTGCTTTTTTCTAACTTTTCCCTCCGGATTATTTAGTTGTTCCAGGAACAAAGACACTAGAAAATGTAGAGACGAAGAAGGCAAAGAAATGTCTCCCCACTGTGTGTTTTCCCTCTGATTCTGGGGATGCTCTGGATTTCTTGGGTTACAGGGCTAGAGTGAGATAAGAGGTCATGAGGAGGGGGCCAAGACTGGAGCAACAGACAGACATGGAAACCAGGTAGTGCCACCCTTCAAACTGCCAAGAAGGGGGCCCAGGGTTCCAGGGGGACAGAGTATGAATTCTGACTCTAGGGCTAAGAGTTCAGCCCAGAAGACCAGAGAGTGAGTGTAAGCAGACTTTTGGGAGAAGAAAAGGAACACATTATTTAAATACTACTAAACAATGTTTAATGGTGGATATTGTTTAGAATACACCACCACTCCCACCAGTATCATGCGTGGCTTGCTTTTGAAAGCCAGCCCACGTGTGGTGTGTGGCGAGCCTGTCCAGTTTCAAGGGCTAGGGAATGGAGTGAATGAATAATCGCTGCTCTTTGCTCAACTCTTCATTCCCAAGATCTAGATAGACTCTCCCGAATATAGCCTTTGAGAAGGAGGGATTAGACCAAAGTCACTCCTGGCAGACACATGTGATGGTGCTCACAGAGGAGGTCGGAGGAACATGCCAGGGCAGATTAAGGAGAAAACTCGGGCTTCCCTGGTGGCACAGTGGTTAAGAATCCGCCCGCCAATGCGGGGGACACGGGTTCAAGCCCTGGTCCAGGAAGATCCCACATGCTGTGGAGCAACTAAGCCCGCACCACAACTACTGAGCCTGCGCTCCAGAGCTCACGAGCCACAACTACTGAGCCCGCGTGCCACAACTACTGAAGCCCACATGCCTAGAGCCCGTGCTCCGCAACAAGAGAAGCCACCACAATGAGAAGCCCACACACTGCAACGAAGAGCAGCCCCCACTCGATGCAGCTAGAGAAAACCCGTGCGCAGCAATGAAGACCGAACTCAACCAAAAATAAAATAAATAAATTTTTTTAAAAAGAAGAAAACTCATCTCTCCAGTTGAAAGCCAGGGGCATGGGAGAGCATGACCTGACCCCATGTTGGGAAACAGACACACAGGATTTCTGCCAGTGGTTATGAGCAAATGGAGTCCTGGAATTTAAAATAATGATTTAAGGGAGTTGCATTGCCAGAAATAGGAAAGAAAAACAAAAACCAGAGAAACTCAGATCTAGTGAAGGAGAGCCCACAATTTCTCATTTTCTAAAGCAATCCCAAGGCACAAGTATTTGCACCGACAGAAAGTGAACTGCTTTGAGAACACCCCACATCATCCCATGTGCAACTCTCCAATGGCCCTGAAAAGGCACTGGACAAGGGCACCCAGGAGTCAGAACCTGATACTTCCAGATCCGCTAACCAGAGAACTGACTCCACTGCCAGCAATGAGGCGACCCTGAGACTCTGGGATCCTGTAACTTATCAGCAATAGAAGGCATGAGCTCTAGGCTTATCACCAACAATGGCTCTTCTCCTTTTTCTATGTTCTAGATAGGAGGTGTTTGTTGGGTTTTTTTAAAGATTTTGTTTTTGATGTGGATTTTTTTTAAGTCTTTATTGAATTTGTTTTAATATTGCTTCTGTTTTATGTTTTGGTTTTTGGCCATGAGGCATGTGGGATCTTAACTCCCCGACCAGGGATCGAACCTGCACTCCCTGCATTGGAAGGCAAAGTCTTAACCACTTCTCCTCCAGGAAAACCCCTAAGTGGGAAGTATTTACTGAGGTTATTCCATAACTTTCTCACTTGGTCACACTGTAAAAGCGGGTCTCAATTTTCTCCACAACTACCTTCCTTAGTGCTGACATAAGGAAAGGGTGGGATTTTGGTGACCAGGAATAAACAGCATGGGTCCCACACAGCCATGAGCTTAGTTCAGCTCTCCATCGATGTCCTGAGCAAATCTGCCTGCTTCAGAATTGGATTTCAGGGGCTCCACTTCTCACAGGAGGAAGCAGTGTGGGAAATTCATCCTGGGAAGACTGAAGATGTCATCTGTGACGCAGAGTGGAACACAGGGACCCAGAGTGGTTATGAGACGACAGGGGAATAAGGAAAAATCAGATGCCTCCAAAGAAAGGCAGAGAGATGCTCTGATCGGAAGGTGTTCCATTTACCATTTACCAGGCTCTGAAGCAAAAGGAGATGTTAGAATAGGTTAAATTACAGGGAGCCAGGAGGAGAAAGGGTAGGATTGCACAGGATCTGGGAAGCAGCCCAACAAGAACTGGGAGTACTCCTGTCTATAGGAAGGATTCAGTCTCTCGGGGTACCCCAGGGAGTATCCAGAGGGGATTCATTCACGTGCATAAGGTGTCATTCTTTTTCCCATCCTTAGTGCTCACAGACCAGTTCAACCAAGAAAAATGTGAGGAATTTCCATGCCCTATCTGATAAGGTCAGCATCTGTTTACTGCCTAACTTGGCAGAAAACCTGCTTGATCTCTATCAAGTGATGGGATAAACATTTTTATAGATGCATATGTTTCCTTTTAAATAATTTAAATTTAGTAATTGTGTACTTAAGGAACTAGTGAAGTTGAATTACTGAAGTAGAGAGGGCCCCCCCCCCATAATCTTCATTAGGTTATCATGCATTTGAGGAATTGATGGAGTATAGATGTTGAAGTGTCAAGTAATAACCTTTCCTTGGTTCAAAGTAAAAATGAATTAAGTAGGAGTCACAATTCATCTAGGGAATTAAAATTAGATCCATTTTTAAATATCGCCTATAAATATTATAACACGGAAATTTAAATACAAGTGTGCATGAACCTTGAAACTTATTTCCATCTATTTACTGACACATACTGACTCAAGAAATTGCTGTGCTGAATTCAATCAATTCTCTTCCGGTCATCCAGTGACAGTTTCATTATCCTTGTGTAGCTCTGGCTTTTAAGTGCAAACCCTCGCCTCATTTTCCCTCACAAAGTATATTACTAGCATATGGTACAGAATGTGACTTACTAGAAAGCTGCTTGCAAAGGAGGGTCCATAGAACGAAGATTTCTCAGACGTCTGTGAGGATTCTTCTGACGCTGCTGTTAAAACATTATTTTGTAGATTTAAAATATATTCATAAACCAAATCTTCTAAGCTTTCATCTTCTACGGTTGGTTTTCTCAGGGTGCCAAGTATTTTTTTACGTTTCTCATTTTAGTAAACCTCTGTCACCCCTGTGTTCTCCGAGGAATGACACCTGCCCATCTGTTCTTCTATCTCCGCGGTAAGTCTCCTGCTATGTTGCCAAGGCAACACTACCTGCTACGACATCATAACGGATGGTTATCCCTTCGCTGGACTTCTGATATCAAATGCAACACTCGGCTTTTCATCCTTAGGGTTAAAGTTTCTTCTGTAGGAGGTAAGGAAGCAGGCTTTCTCAGGGGTGATCTCTCCACTGTTTCCTTAGCCAAGAGCTCCTTCCACATTCAGGAAGCCAAGAGCTCTAAGCCCATACCATCCCATCTTCCACCCTACCAGCCTCCATCTCCCACAAAAGCATCTAGAAGTGCTGGGCATAAGATACCTCTGGCAGGAAGACTCACACCAGTGGTTTCCAAACTTCAGAGTGACTCAGAATATACCCCAGGCTGCACGTTAACAATACAGCGTCAAGGGACTTCCCTGGCGGTCGGGCAGTTAAGACTCTGTGCTCCCAACGCAGGGGGCCCAGGTTCGATTCCCGGTCAGGGAACTAGATCCCGCGTGCTGCAACTGAGAGCCTGAATGCTGCAACTAGAGATCCCGCATGGTGCAACTAAGACCCGGCACAACCAAATAAACAGATAAATAAATAAATAAACAAATATTAAAAACTAAACAATACAGCGTCTGGACTCAACCCTTCCTTGCTTCTGACTCAGTAGCTGCGGAGTGGAAGCCAGACCTCTTCTCAACAAGCTCCTGGGTAGATGTATGACAGAGTTTGAGGAACAGCGACCTAAATTTTCTAATTCAGGGACCAAGTTAGACAGTGTTTTTGTATGCATGGGACTTGGGTTACCTGCATCAGCTCTGCTGGGTTATTTGACTGAAAAGGCAGGTACCTAGGCCCCATCTCCTAACTCAGAATCTGAGCATGGGATCCTGATGTCTGCAGTTTAACAAGCATGCAGAGGCGGCCATGATGACACTAGAGACCAACCAGACCTGGATCCAAATCCCAGCTCTGCTGCCTAAGCCACCGTAAACACATTTAAAAACGATTTCTCTGTATCTGTCTCATCTGTGAAAATGAGGGTGATGCTATGTACCTCATGAAGGGATTGTGCACATGAAATCACAGAATCCATGCATTAGGAGCTGTTTCTGGCTTAGTCATGGTGCGTGCAGCTGGAGGGGATAGTCAATAGAGTTAGGCGAAGAATACCACCTAGTCTGGCCATCATTTCTGAGTAATGATGGAGTCTTTTAAGGACAGATAAGCAGAGGGTAACTTCTTCCAACCAAAAGTCCAACACACTTTTGAGAGACAGAGCAGAAAGCCCCAGAAGTGAAGATATGATTTCAATCATTTCAAAAATTGATGGATCCACAAAATATTCCTGTATTGCATTTAAAAATCTGGATACCAGGCAATGGGTTGCATATATATAATTCCAGAAAGAACAAAAGTAAAAACCACTGCCTTGGAGAATGGTGATTGGACACTGGGGTTATTCCACATGCAGGATATTTCCTGGACCTAAGAGGGAGAACATTTTTCTCTACCAGACGCTTGTTTCCTGAGCTTAAAGTTAAAAATCTGTCTCCAGCTGTCACTGACCTTCCAGGCTTCCAAGACACTTCCAAAATGCTGTTCTAGTGATGCACCCATAATCCAGAGTGAAATTACTCCCTGTAGGTTTGCACTGGCATCTCACAGATTAGGGGTGCAAAGTCAAGGCGACTGTCCAGTGTATCTGGAATTAGGGTGGAAGCAAAGCACAACCATCTGATTACTCTGTTTCCAATTTCACTGTGGCAGTCAAAGGCTGCTGTTCATTTCTAAATGGCCCTCTGAAAATAAACAACTCACAGAAGAAAAGACTCCTCAAAAGTGGCAGTGGTGACCTTCAACACCCATGACCCTTCACGCTAATCAGCCTTCTCCGCCTTCTCCACTTGAGGCGCATGGAGAGCAGAAAGCCTGATGCTGAGAGAAACACTAGGAAGACAGTTAAATAATTGGAAAATAAAACCTTTGGGGAAGGGCTAAAAGAAAGAAGATATTTAGCCTGGAGAAGAGAAGGCTGAGGAATGACCTAATTATAGGCTTCAAGTACATGAAGAATTAATCTACAGCAGATGGTGACCAGCTGTTTTCAATTCCCATTGAATACAGTACAACAGAAAATTGGCTTAGGGGGTAATATAAAGGATTTGGGATAGATAAAAGAAGGAATTTACTGGTTTTTGAGGGTCACAAAGGTTAAGAGGAGATAGGCTCTATTACTTAGGGAGATGACAGCCACTCTGTCCCTGAGGTTTCCTGGTTTGGATGGGTTTGTTGAAGTGCACTGAGGGGGAAAGAGAGCTTTGTTCTGTTGTGAAGGCCGCCCCGCTCTGCGGCTGTTCATCACACCTGTGCCTTTGATTCATGCAGCGTCTCATGATTGTACTTTTGTTTTCCATAAGTCATCACGATCACACCCAGTGATTTATGAAGTGCCAAGTGTGTGCTGGGCATGGTGAAAGAAAACTACATAGTTTCCACCTTTTAACCTTCGAAGCTCTGTCATTTGACAATTATAAGCATTTATTGGGTACCCCTGAGCGCCAGGCACTGTTTCAGGAATAAGGGGCTATCCAGATGGATAAGATATTGTTGTTCTCAAGAACAGCGGAGGGGGGTGTGTAGGGGGGGAACTTCCCTGGTGGCACAGTGGTTAAGAATCCACCTGCCGATGCAGGGGACACAGGTTCGAGACCTGGTCCGGTTAAGATCCCACATGCCGTGGAGCAACTAAGCCCATGAGCCACAACTACCGAAGCCCACGTGCCTGGAGCCCGCGCTCCGCAACGAGAAGCCACCGCAGTGAGAAGACCGTGCACCGCAACAAAGAGTAGCCCCCGCTCGCCACAACTAGAGAAAGCCTGTGCGCAGCAACGAAGGCCCAAAGCAGCCAAAGATAGATAAATAAATAAATAAATAAATAAATAAATAAATTTATTAAAAAAAAAAAGAACAGCGGGGTGGGGTGGGGGAGAGAGAGAGAGAGAGAGAGTGTGTGTGTGTGTTCAGTTGTGTGCATGCACGCGCACGCACACTAGGGAAATAGCAGGGCAGGTATATTTTAATCAGGAACTTTGAAAACACATACAAAACAACAAGGTCCTACTGTATAGCACAGGGAACTATATTCAGTGTCCTGTGATAATCCATAATGGAAAAGAGTATAAAAAAGAATGTATATATTTGTATAACTGTATCACATAATATTGTAAATCAACTATACTTAATAAAATAAAATCACACATACCGGGACTTCCCTGGTGGGGCAGTGGTTAAGAATCTGCCTGCCAATGCAGAGGACACGGATTCAATCCCTGGTCCAGGAAGATCCCACATGCCGCAGAGCAACTAAGCCTGCGCACCACAACTACTGAGCCTGCGCTCTAGAGCCCACGTGCCACAACTACTGAAGCCTGCGCGCCTAGAGCCCGTGCTCTGCAACAAGAGAAGCCACTGCAAGGGGAAGCCCGCGCACCGCGACCAAGAGTAGCCCCTGCTCGCTGCAACTAGAGAAAGCCCGCGGCAGCAACAAAGACCCAACGCAGCCAAAAATAATAAATAAATAAACGCACATACCTATCGCGCTCCCTCCAGAGACTGATATGCTTTTAGTGGCATATTGTTCTATGTTCTACCAAATCAAAATCATCACCTGCAAGTTGAGAACCCCTTTTTTTTTACTATAAAATGTAATAAGAAATACATTTTGAACTGTGATGCAGGATACACTCACACACACACATATACACATTCATACACACACATGACTGAAAAAAGACTTCATAGAACAGAGCTTCACTACCACTTTTATAGTTTAAATTTTATTCTATTCATTTTTTTAATGCTGGTCAACTGTAAAAAATTGACTTTACAACTCTCGAATTGGTCGTGACCCAGAGTTTAAAAAACACTGCTGTGGGGAAAGGGGGCCACTTTGTTCGGGCCTGAAGGAAAAGAACTCATATTTTTTGTGCCTCAGTTCAAGGGCAAAAAGGAGGGTGTGGGTCTAGATTAAGAAAATTGGCTGAGGGTCTCCCAAGCCTCTCCAAACCTTAAACTCAAAGGGTTTATATATATGTTCCTGCCCAAGTCACCAAGGTAAAAGAATATGGGGACAAAAGCCCTAGAGCCCTAGTAACAGAGCACACGGGACTGTCTGTGCTCCAGGCAGCCATTGGGACGCCTGGGGCCAGAGGAGTTGACAATTGAAGGTGATGGAGATTCAGGTCCTATCAGACAAGGCACATTTGAAGTCAAGAAGACACCAAGCACACAGAGAGCCTGGTGAGACCAAGAAGGGAATACTGAATTCCTGTCCCAGCTACATCACTCGTTAGGTCAGTGGAGGTCAGGTCACTTCACATCTCACGAGACAAAGCAGCAGAATCAGCTGCAAGTGACTGCCAGCCGCAGCGGCTGCTCCAACTCCAAGGTCACTCTCAAGGTCACTTAGCACAGGCTGAGGGCACGACTGCAGGTCTATCAGTCTCCCCAACCTAAAATAATGACACTGCTATCAGCACCTTCTCCTCCTACCTGGAGAGCCTTCTCTATAAAATCATGACTTGAGGCTGAGGAAGAGCTTTTTGGAATGGAGGCGAGAGCGAAGGCTGGGTTACAAGGACCGATTGGTTATCAATCAATGAGTGGCAGGTAAAGAAGATGAGCCTCAATTTCTTCATCTGTAAAATGGAGATAATCATACCCATAGTGACAAGAGCAGATTCGGGCTCACTGCTGGGACAGATGGTCCCACGAGGGCCAGTGTGCGTTATGTCAGAGTCCCTGCTTTGTCTTACTCTATCTGCTGAGTGATGCCTGGTGGTCAGAGGGTGGGGAAAAGAACTGAGCTGTAGAGGCCAGGCGGCCCAAAAGGGAAAAGATATAAATAGAAATATATGCGCGCACACACGCACACACACACATACATATACACGTACATATACATTCACGTATTCAAATGGGCTAATACACTCAGACAAACCATGATTCCTGCCCTCAATGAACTCAGAGGTTAGTAGGAGGGACCGAGGTGGAAATGAATGAGCCAAGATAGAAATATGAACAATGAAAAAACAAGAGCATCTGAGTCTCTGATCACAGCCTCCTGTACTTCCAGTCACTTCCTCTACTACTGGTACTCTGTCAAGGGCTGCCCTGCACCTTCCCTCCAAGGGGAAATCTGGAAACGTGTTGCAGTATTTTGGTTGTGGATGTCTTAGTCCATTCAGGCTGCCATGACAAACACCACAGACCTGGTAGCTTACAAAAAACAAGAATTCATTTCTCACAGTTCTGGAAGCTGGGAGTCCAAGGAAATAGCACGGCCAAGTGCCGGCTCTCTCCTTTTTGCAGACTTTTTGCTGTGTCCTCACGTGGCAAAAGGGGCTGGGGAGCTCTGTGGGGTCTCTTTTGTAAGGGCTCTCATCCTATTCATGAGGGCTCCACCCTCATGACCTAATCACCTCCCAAAGGCCCCAGCTTCTAACACCATCGGAACTCTACTCAATACTCTGTGATGGCCTGTATGGGAAAGGAATCTTAAAAAAGAGTGGATGTATGTATATGTATAACTGATTCACTTTGCTGTACACCGGAAACTAACACAACATTGTAAATCAACTATACTCCAATAAAAGTTTTTTTAAAAAATCAGGTGTTTGGCTTCCAACATGTGAATTTGGAGGGGCTGGATAGTCAGACCATAGCATCAGGTGACAAGGGGTGCTGCTGGCATGTCACGGCTAAGGGTGAAGAATGCTGAATGTCCTGCCATGTGTGAAGCAGTACCACTCAAAATACCAACAGCTTCCTTGTTGAGAAAGCCTCTTGAAATTCCATTGCAGCAATTCTGTGAGCCCGCTGAGACTCCCAAGCCATTGACCCTACCACGTTTTCATTCAGTGACTATTTTCTTACCTACCATACACCAGGCTAGATACAGATATACTGCATCCTGGCCATCAGGGAGTTTGCATTCTGGTGGGAAAGGTACAAAATAGAGCAGTAAACAAATAAGTAAACGGTATAACATCAGATGGTGGGAGGTGCTTTGAAGAAAAATAAAGTCGGGTTAGGGGTCAGAGATGGACTTGGGAAGCGGGTGACTATTTTGCATAGGAGGCGTCATAGAAAGCCTCTCTGTAAACATTTGAATAAAACCGGCATTAAGAGAGTGAACCATGGGGACTCCCCTGGTGGTCCAGTGGGTAAGACTCCACGCTCCCAATGCAGGGGGCCTGGGTTCGATCCCTGGTCAGGGAAGTAGATCCCGCATGCATGCCACAACTGAGTTCGCATGCTGCAACTAAAAGATCCCACGTGCACCCGGCACAGCCAAAATAAATAAATACTTTGAAAAAGAGAGAGAGTGAACCATGTAAAAATCAGTGAGAAGGGCCTTTCAGCCTGAGGGACAGCAGATACAAAGTGTGTACTCGGCAAGCTGTAGGAACAGTAAGGATGCTGGAGCAGATGGGCCAGGGGAAGAGCAATAGGACGTGAACACAGAGAATCAGCCACTCGTTGATCGTGGAGGACCTTGCGGGTTGAAATAAAGACTTTGAATTTGGTATCACATATGATGGAAAGGATTAGAAGATTTTGAGCAAGGAGTGACATGGTCTGACTTATATTTCTAAATGATTCATCTACAGAAAAGAAATTGAAGGGCCAAGAGTGGAATGGGAAACCAAATTTAAAATGCCAAAGAAAGCATCCATTTAGCCAACTGCCTGTCATGTGCCTGCACCAGAGCTACCAGGGATGGAAAGAGAGAGAGCCTGGCTTCCAAAGCGGAGGGCAGAGTCCTGGCTTCACCAAATCTCACACGATGCAGAATTCCCCCAAATGGAAACGGAAGTCAGAGCCTGAACCATCAAGAAAATGACAAATGTAGGGGTAAGGGACTAAGAGGTACAAACTACTACATATAAAATAAATAAGATGCAAGGATATATTGTAAAGTACTGGGAATGTAGCCACTACTTTATAATAACTTTAAGTGGAGCATAACTTTTAAAAACTGTGAATCTCTGTTGTACACCTGAAATTTACATAGTATTGTACATCAAACATGACATATGCAGCAACATGGATGGACCTAGAGATCATCATACTAAGTGAAGTAAGCCAGACAGAGAAAGACAAGCATCATATGATATCGCTTATACGTGGAATCTAAAAAAAAAATGATACAAATGAACTTAAACACCAAACAGAAATAGATCCACAGACATAAAAAACAAACCCATGGTTACCAAAGGGGAAAGGGGGGAGGAGGGATAAATTGGGAGTTTGGGATTAACAGATACACACTATTATATATAAAATAGATAACCAACAAGGACCTACTCTATACTAGAGCACAGGGAACTATACTCAATATTTTATAATAGCCTATAAAGGAAAAGAATCTGAAAAAGAATATATAATTATGTATGTATAACTGAATCACTTTGCTGTACACTTGAAACTAACACAACTTTGTAAATCAACTATACTTCAATAAAATAAATAAATAGGATGATAATATGAAATATGACATAACAGATATGAGATAATAAAGTGTCTAATTCAATGTCTATCAGGTAACAAATGCCCAGTAAGTTGTACTCAGAGTGCGGTTTACTATGCAGCTAATAAAATATATGTTTCTGGTCACTTCATTTGTATGGGATATCTCCTAAGATTCTGGAAGAAGCCCTAGCAAAGTGTAACTTTGTGGTATATGTCAACTTTTAATGTATAAAAACAAAATTTTAAATATTAAATATATATATTATACATCAATGAAACCTCAATTTTAAAAAAGAATCAAAGTTTCTTCATATAAAAAAATGTTAAGGGAATTCCCTGGCGGTCCAGTGGTTAGGACTCAGTGCTTTCACTTTGGTGGCCCAGGTTCAACCCCGGGTTGGGGAACAAAGACCCCAAAAGCCATGCAGCACAGCCAAAAAAAAAAAAACTTAATAATTTTTTTTTTCAAATGACAAATGTCCACAACACAGTCACTAAAAAGGACGTGGTGACTGGATGGGGCAGTAAAGAGAGGGGACGCGTAGGTGACTGCCAGGGCTCTGGCATCTGAGCTGGATGGGTGGCTGCATGATTTATTCATCAAGGTAAGAAAGACAGAAGGTAGAGCAGTTTTGAGGGGAGAGGTGTGAGGTTCCAGAGCTTGGAGCTCTGGTCACCCTTCAGAGCAGAGCCGAAGAGGGGTAGGGAACCTGTCTTCACACCCTGCTCTCCTTCGGTCACTAGACGTCTACCATGATGGGCAAGGCAGCTCTCCTCAGTTGAGGTGATTCCTGAAGACAGCATGGACACAAATAAATCCCTTCTTCCTGCAGGGGGACTGAGGCAGCATCCAGAGACTACCACAGGGACACAGAAGCACTGGTGGGATGTCAAAGCTTTGCCCCACGCCCCCTAAATGCAGAGGGGATCCCCACCTTAATAATGATTTTATAAATGTTAGCACCTACTCAGTAAGAATGACTGGTTAGAATTACAAAGTTGACTTGAGGGAAGTTGTCTCCTCTTGGCCCCAAGTGCCACAACTGCGAGCCTGGGGGCAACTTTTACGGTTGTGTCCTGTGGGAATTCCAGATCAGTTGTGGATGGCAGCAGGGTGGAACCTGGCTACTGAATTTCAAAGGGATAAAGATAAGCCAAGAGGGTCTGCAACCTCGAGGTACTGATGCTTCCCAAGCCTGGGGAGTAATAGCTGGCCCTTGGGGCTGACAGGTGTAGCCGGTCCTTCTGGCTGAATCATCTGGATCTGGATTGATGCAATGTTTAGACAGGGAATGGGCTTAATCTTTCCCTGTAACTCACAGATCTCATGATTTCAACAGCAAACAATCAGGTATCTTCAGAGCACGGGGGTGTAGGTGGGAGGGATGACCCGGAAGGCAGTGTTGGAATAGCCACACTAAGGTAAAAATAAGAATGTCTTTTCTTCACCTTCCAGGCTTGCCCTCACCCATGAATCACAGCAGTTGGCAGTGAAAGATTATTACTCACAAGAACAATTTTTAAAAGAGGCACTCGGTGGGAGACAGGGCTCAGAAGAAATGAACTTGTATGAGTAGGGAATGAACAACATTATCACTGGAAACAACATATTTGAAGCAGTGATTGATCAGAACCATAGGTAGAGAAAATATTCAGCTGATGAGCAAGTAAGACGTATAGTGAATAATTCTTAAGACTTCGGAGCTCATGCATTAATCTCTCACTGATAAAGTGTTTGGAAATGGAGTGCCCTTTAGAGGTGAAAAATGATTCACCAGATGACTCACAAATCCCTGAACCTGTGGCTTCACCAGTATTTAGAATGTCATTCTGTTTAGGACAAAGTTTCTAACATAAGAGGTTTTTATTAGTTGACTGGTTTTGGGGGGTTCTTGGTTGGTTGGTTGGGCTTTGGCTTTTTGGTGTTTTTAATCAGAAAAATCCAAGGACCTATATTTTCAACTTGTCATAGTTTTCTTTTTTTAATAATGCATTACTGTCTTTTTTTAAAATTAATTACTTTTTTGTCTGTGTGTGTCTTCGTTGCTGCGTGCGGGCTTTCTCTAGTTGCGGCGAGCTGGGGCTACTCTCTGTTGCGGAGCACGGGCTCTGGGTGTGTGGGCTTCAGTAGTTGTGGCTCACTGGCTCTAGAGCGCAGGCTCAGTAGTTGTGGCGCACGGGCTTTGTTGCTCCGCAGCATGTGGGATCTTCCCGGACCAGGGCTCAAACCTGTGTCCCCTGCATTGGCAGGCGGATTCTTATCCACTGCGTTACCAGGGAAGCCCCCGTCATAGTTTTCTTATAAGTCATGTACATGTCTGTGCATATAACTGCTCGATCAATTCAAAGATTTGAATTCAAGGAATACAGAATCACCAATATCAATTTTTGAGTGTATGCTATAGAATTGGGATAGTTCAGGAGAAGGCTCCTCAGTCAGGAGGAATCTGGAGTCAGACAGACCTGGGTTGTTCCTTGGCTCTGCCTCTTAACCAGCTGTGTGGCTTAAGGTAGGTTCCTTAATCTGTCTGAGCCTATTTACTCATCTGTAAAGGGAGATAAAAAGTGTCCTCATCACCTAGGGTTATCACGGGTAGTAAATGAGGCCGCATGTGCCAAATGGTTAGCACAGAGCCTGGAAAACAGTATCTGTCCTCCAAACAGTAGCTGCTACTGCTGTTTTGTTGTTGTTGTTATGGTAACGTCTAAGCCTAAAACGTAAGACCTTCTCCCTCCCCGCTTCTGAAGAAAGGGGGACGTTGCCACCCAAGCTTCAGGAAGAAAGCGTTTTTTAATCTTTCAGGGAGATTGTGCCATCAAGGAAAAGGAATCAAAGCAAAGATTAGTTGAGAGTCCTACTTCTTTTCATTTGCTTTCCCCCAGTGGTTGAGTGAAAGGAAGCTTGAGCACAGGGTTCCTCTCACACAACAGATCTACCCTAAACCTGGGATAGAATCAGAAAAGCCAACTGCCAGCCAGGTTGTCTGATTCATTATCAGTGATGGGGCAGCCTTGTGGTCGTGTGCCCTGCGGGTGAGGCAAGGGAAGCCCCTTCCCAGTCCCACAGCAGATGCGCGTTGTGTGGTACAGAGGCCCCTCCGCTCCCCTGCTGGCTGGACACCCGCCCTGACTTCTGTTTACCCTGGAGTCTCTCCTCTCATACCCTCTGGATTGGCAGGAAGGAGATCTGTATTATTTCTGCACCATGAGTTACGCTTTGCCCCAATTCTTTTAGGATTCCAAACCGTGCGACCTCAGCACAACATGGATTATTGGTACATAAACCGGGCATTGATACGACTTTTTAGAGGGGCTCATGATAGTCACAGTAGGATCTGCATGCCAGTTCTGCCATCGTTTGCTGTTTTTACCACTTCCTTTCCAGCGAGTCCCAAAGCTATCTGTACTGCACGAGGGTTAATGACTTGTCCGAGGTAAGTTAATTAGTGGTTGAGCCAGGAGTAGACTCATGTAATTGAACTTCCAGAACAATGCTCTTTCTTTTTTTTCCTCCACTTTTACTGAGATATAGTTGACAAATAAAGTTGTGAGATAAAGTGCACATTGTGATGATTTGATATATGTACACATCGTGAAGATTCCTCCCACCTAGTTAATTAACACATCCATCCCCTCATAGACATATTTATATATTTTTTCTCTTTTGGGGGTGGTGAGAACATTTAAAGTCTACCCCCTTGGCAAATTTCAATTATACAATATGGTATTATCAACCATAGTCACGATGTTATATATTAGATCCTCAGACCTTATTTAGAACAATGTTCTTTCCACTATAATTAATTCATTTATTTATTCAATAGGAACAAACATACATTTATACTATATGTCACATTCTGCTGAGTACTTAGGATATAAAAGTGAACAATTAATTCCCAATCTAATAGGAATTATTTGCCATTAATTTACTGTTACACATGTAAATTAAAAAATGCAATAAAGTATTCCAGAGGCTATGATCAAAGTAAGACTGGAAAAATGTGATTTTACCTATAGGAATATCAGAAGAGACTTGGCAGAGAAGATGATTCTTGAGTCTTGAAGGACGAGCAAGCAAAAGGATATTTTGCATGAAGATGGCAGAGGACACATTCTAGGAAGACAGATCAGTGTAACAGTACCATGGATACGCCAGAAACAGCCCCATGTGCCTACGTAGCTACAAACAGCTGGACACAGCACAGGCCTATCTGGGAAGGGAGGCATTCACTAAGTAGAGCAGGGCTAGATATGGAGGAGGGCTTTTACGTCATCCTGGGAATAGAGGCTTTATTCTGTGGGCTGTAAAGCAATTAAAGGGTTTAACCTTGATCAGATTTGATTTTAGAAAATGGACCTGGCAAAGCAGTGGAGATTGGATTGGGAGGGCAGGGGACAAGAGACAGGGGGCAGGGTGGAGTTCATTACTACTGCCCAGGCTCCACAGAGTGGGAGGTTCAGACCGTGGCAGCGGTGTGGAAAGGTAGAGAAGATATGAAAGATGCTGAGGACATGGAGAAGTGGGCGGCAGGGATTCAGCAGGACTCCCAGCTCCCTCCTCTGAAGGAATGGGTACATGTTGGTATCATTCACTGAAATGGGAACTAAAAAAAGATGTTACAGGGGAAATGGTGCGATTAGCTGCTTAAGGAACAAGTAGTTGAAATGTTTAACAGACAGTTACAAGGATCTGGCACTCAGCAGAATTCTGGCCAAGAGTTATAGATTTGGGAATAATCTCCTTACAGACAAGAGTCAGATCCAGGAGAATTGAGGAGATCGTCAGAAAGAGTATGCAGCCCAGTGTCTCTCACGTAAATCTCTCACCATGTGCCTGAGAAGCAGCTGAGGAAATTGCAAAATCTCAGGCCCAATTCCAGACTTACTAAAGCCAAACTATGAGAAAAGGACTCACGGCATCTTCTGTATTATGAGTAAGACAAGTGATTCGAATGCAACAGGAGTTTGAGATCCACTGGTATATTCGTTCAGGTTGTCCAGAGGAGATGGAACCAGTAGGGTTTGTGTGTGTGTGTGTGTGTGTGTGTGTGTGTGTGTGTGTGTGTGTGTGTGTGTGTGTGTGTAGACAGATAGATAGATAGATAGATAATGTACCTACAGATATATAGAGATAGTGATACATCAGAAGTGGGGGACTCAGACTCAGAGCTTCTCGCCTGTTCTGATGGGCTTGGCCGTGTAGGGATAAAGTTAGAAAGAGATTCAGGTCAAGGACAGGGTTTTTGGTTTATTTGTTTTGCTTTTTATTTTTAAACGAGTCTTTTCCATCAGGGAGGAGTGAGAATAAGACGCCCATGCAATCAAGGGCTGACATGATCCTCCACGGGAGACAGTCACAGAACGGGGGCTGGGAGTGAGCCCTGGTTATGTTCAAAAGCCTTGATGACTCAACTCTCTCTGAACGATGCTTTCCACAATGCACCCCCCCTGCCCCATTTTTGCTCAGTCGGTTTCCTTGGTACCCACGTGCATATGCTCTGTACCCCAGCCAAGGCTTTCCTCACCCCAGCCGCAGTCTGAACTCCTGCTCTGTGCCTCTACTGTGCTCCTTCCATCTGGAATCCTTTCCCCATCCCTCTCGCTCCTCAGATGAGAAGCGACAGTTAATTCCCTGCACAGGGCAGCATGCCTGTGTCTGTGTGCCACAGTCGCCTTGCTGCACTGTTGCACAGTTTTCTGTGACTCCCCTCTCCCTCATTCATCTTGACATCCCAGGCTCTTTGTATCCTCCACGGGATGGAACACAGTGCCTTACAAATGTTTGTTGGATTTCACTGAAGATGGTGTCAGACTGAGGATGCCAAATCGTGGTACATTCTTAAACTGTGATGCTTACACAACAGACTGAAGAGGAGAACCAGTCCCAGATTTGGGCCAATTATAGGAAAGAAACCAATTGAGGACCCATATTCCAAAACATAGGTCCTTGCCCCTTAGAGTTAATACGTGGGGTGACACAGAAATGGTCTGCCAACACAGAACTCAAGTATAAATATAACAAAATTAACACAAACTGTTACATACATATAACAAAATTGGGATTTACTTAAACAATGTTCATAGTCTATTTCTTTTTTTGTTAAGCAAGCTGTTCTTTCAAATCTATCTGTTTTTAAGTTTGTTTTCAGGAACCACTACCAGCTTATTTTTACTGTTGAATGCCATGTCCACACGGTCTGTGAGAAAGGATATGGCTAAACACCGTTTCTATAGAAATGAGTGCTGTGGGTCATGCATCGGCTGCTCTGGTGTTCTTTTCTTACCTGTGAAAGTGCAATTATGATGAAGTGCAGTTCATGAAAACATACAAACTGTGTCTACACTTCCTGTAGCCGAAGGATCTGGAAAGCACTAAATGTAGGTTCTACAGTGAAAGATTTTACATATTCGTGTAAATCATTCTCATTCATTCAGCCAGTCAGCCTTGCCACATCCTTTGGACACTTGTGGGTTCCATGAGCTGTGTCATACTAGGCTGTCATTTGTGGAGGTCATTCATGAAGGTTGCCACAAATGTGGTGCAGTTGGACAAGCAGGAGACTCTCAGGAAAGCTGTACAAGGAAGACCTGGCCGCCTTTTGGACAAAACTTGTGGCTCTGCCCATGGGTGGGTGAGCACAAGCCTTATCCAGATACCTCTCCCAGGAGTCGTAAAGGCTTCTTGGCTATGTGAGTCAGAGGGTTAGAGTAGACGTCCTTAGAGATCTGAGGCATCACCAGCCTAAAGGTGGGGACTGGAGTCACAAGAGTACATACGATAGTCCAAGGTAAATGAGCAGTGAGAGAGAAAAAGGAAGAGGACGTTCAAATAGTGGGGGCAAGATAGCACTTAAGGAGACTAGAGAAGAAGAGTCAGTGATAAAGGAAAAATCAGGGAACATGATGTCATATCGCTTGTGGAAAACAGTGGGAAATGCCAAAGAGAGGATGAGGCAGATTAAAGATGGCCAGTTATTTGGTACTCATAGAATCCCATCAAGAAGTGGGGTTCTATGTCCCCTCCCCTTAGGTCTAGGTGGGTTTGGTGACTGTTTTGTCCAGTAGAATACAGCAGAAATGATGCTGTGCCCATTTTCAGGCCTGGACTTTAAGAGACTTGCAGCTTCCAATCCTTGTCCCTTGGAAGGTTCCAGCCACCATGTAAAAAGTCTGACTACTTCAAGATCACCACACCGTGAGAAAGCCCGAGCTAACGATAAGAGAAATGCTCAGCCATCCCAGCCCAGGCACCATCTGCCTGGGCCTCAGCTGCCGTCTCACTGTACCTGCACGGGAGACCTCAGGTGAGGGAGGACCAATCGACTGAGCCCAGTCAACCTACAGAATTGTGAGAAATCATGATTTTTTTTAGAAAGCATGATTTTTAAAAATTATTTTAAACAGCTAATACTTGGATGGTTAATTACAGAGCATTTCATGTCAACTCCAACTGACACCAACCGGGTGTACGGCAATTCAATTCTGACACAATTCAATTCTGACACATCCACCCAGAGTTAGCACAGACTCCACAGGTTAAGGGCTAAGTCCTCCACAAGACAACTCTCACTTCAGACACCAGCTGCATATCTAAGGGGGGGTCCGGTAGGGGGTGGTCCCTAGGCCACGCTTACTACTGATCAACTGACAACAAACTCAGAGGTTCCCACAGCCCCCTCGGGGTTAATGATTCCCTAGAGTGACTCACAGAACTCAGGAAAGTGGCATACTTAGGATTACAGTTTTATTATAATGGGTGCACATAGGGCAAGATCTAGGAGGGTCCCCAGTGTAGAGTTTCCCGGCCCTCTCCCCATGGAATGAGGGCATATCACCCTCCTGGCACATCAATGTATTCACTAGCCAGTAAGATCCTCCAAGTCTCAGGTCCAGAGGTTTTATTGGGGTTTCATTCCATGGGTATGATTGATTAAATCTTTGACCACATGATTGAACTCAATCTCCAGCTCCCCTCCTTAGAGGCGCTGAATGGCTCAACCTTCTAATCCTGTGGTTACTCTTTCTGGTAATGAGACCCCATCCTGAAGCTATCTTGGGGGCCCATCATGACTCATTTCATTAGCACAAGAAAGACATTCCTATCATACAGGAAATTCCAAGGATTTGTGAAGCTCTATGCCAGCAATCTGGATAAAAATCAAACAAATTCTTTATTGCACCACACATAGCAATAGATAACTAGAACTGAAGTCAAGTAAATTAAGAACTGAAACATCTCCACCACTGAATTTGCAATGTTTACATTAAACAGAATTATAGGGACTTCCCTGGCAGTCCAGTGGTTAAGACTTCGCCTTCCAATGCAGTGGGTGCGGGTTTGATCCCTGGTTGGGGAGCTAAGATCCCACATACCTCGCGGCCAAAACACCAAAGCACAGGAAAGAAGCAATATTGTAACAAATTAAATAAAATATTTTAAGAAACAAACAAACAAAAACAGAATTCTAGGTTAAAGGGGTATAGCCAATAGAGAGGCAAGACCTATTTTTCTGTTACTTGCAGCCAACACCATCCTATACAGTGCAAATGATGAAACGTGTGTGTGTAACGCAATCATACACATGCATGTATCTGTAAACCAAGAATGCTTAGAAGCTACATAATAGGAAAACACAAGGTTATAGCAAACAAAATTGCCCAGAGAGTCAAATAATATTTACATTTTGTCTTGAAGAGGGTCAGTAGGATTTCATCAGGCAGAGAAGTCAAGGAAGCGTGATGAGGACAATCTAGGATGTGCAAAACATCAGTAGCTGAAGAAGATGGAATATTTGGGGATCAGTGAAAAGTTGAGTATCGCTGAAGCATTGTCCAGAAGCAGGGGGAGTCAGAGACGGGAGGCTAAAAATGGAGCGGGACTGATCTGTAGTAGAAGCTTATAAATATAGTTTAAGATCTGACTCTGATAGGTTTCATGGACCATGATAAGGAAATTAGACTCTCATATAGGTATGTGTAGGAGTCATAGATTTTTTTTATTGTTATAAAATATACATAACATAAAATTTACCATTTTAACTGGCAGTCAGATTTTAAATATAGGTGTCCATGCTCAAATCTGATTAGCTTTTAAATGAATCTCAAGATAACAATATTATTAAAACATGAATAATAATATTTTTAAGTCAAAAAATTAAAATACCAAAAGCAAAATTAAAATTAATAGCTGAGAGCTGTGGTAGACATGGGGCTGTGCTGTGAAGAGCAGAAAGGATGTGCTGCCTAGCTGTGGGCTGTGAAGTTAGCACGTAACCCCCAGCCACTTTGAGACTGGTTTCAGCTGCAGAGAGCACCCTGAGGACAGGTGCTTCCCGGGTATATTAGTCAGAGTTCTCCAGAGAACCAATAGAGAGATAGAGGTAGATAGAGACAGAGATAATACAAAGAGAGAGAGATTGACTTATTACAAGATGCTGGCTCACATGATTCTGGAGACTGAGAAACCCCATGATCTGCCATCTGCAAGGCAGAGGCCCAGGAAAAACAGTGGTGTCGATTCCAGTCCAAATCACAAGGCCTGGGAACCAGAGGAGCTGATGATGTAAGTCCCAGTCCAAGTGCACAAGGCCAACATCACAGCTCAACAGTCAGGCACAGAAAGTGAATTCTCCCTTCCCCTGCACTTTTCTTCTATTCAGCCGCTCAGCTGATGGGATGATGACCACCCACATGGCGAAGGCAATCTGCTTCACTGACGCTACCAGTTCAAACACTAATGTCATCCAGAAACACCCCCGCAGACACATCCAGAAATAGTGTTTAGCCAAGTATCTGAGCACCCCGTATCCCAGTCAAGTTGACACAAAATTAGCACAGGGGCAATGTGCATCTCTTGCCTGAGTAAGGCAGAAGGTAGAAGGTCCAGTCTTCCACCTGAAGGGTGCCACACAAACGGACACAATGTGTTCCAGAGCTCCTGCAGGGTTGCTGAAGCCTGTATTGCAACTTCTCCATCTGCCCAATGCTGCTTCTACCCCCCTTCCTTTTATAAGGAAGGAATATTTGATATTCCTATCAAATATACTGCAAACTTGGTCTCCGTGTGTGCCTCTGAAGATGTGTCTCCTCCGTGTCTGCCTGAACTATGACAGTGGGGTGCTATGTAAAGACACGAATTTTGAAAACATTCAGACACAGGTTTGAAACACAGCTCTGCTATTTATTAGCTATGGGACATCGGACAAGTAATTCAACTTCACTTAGTTTTCTCATCTGTAAAATGTGAATGAAACCTACATACCTTGCCGTGTTATCATACAAATTAGAAAAAATGTATGTGACATCCCTGAATATAAGAAGCACTCAAAAAATGTAGCTCATGTTGTTTGGTAGAAGACATCATTGGGTGTCCATCCAGGACATGTTCAGATTACTTCATTCAGAGGGAATGCCTGGCAGGACATTCCTGAGACAATTCCCTTGCAGGGTCTGATGCCCACAAATAACCTTGGTGCCTGCAAACAAAGGGATGTCAGCAGGGATGGTGCATCAAAATTCAAGGATCACATGTTAAGTTCTCCAAATAATTTTTGAAATCCTTCACCCTTGGCTTGAGATGAGAGGGAGAAGAGAATACCTACAATTCTCCTAGAAATAGTGTGATGGTAGGTGATCAACTAACAGTGGGCAGGCCATTTGGGGACCAATCTCTTTTGCAAGACCTGCATGATGGCACCTGGTATTAGTTTCTCAGTCACTTGGGCTTCTTCAAAACCTTTAAATTGCGTTTAAGGTTCTGCTCCACAATAATTAGCAAAGAAACAAAAAGATCCTGTTTTCATGGATCTTTGAGTCTATTGAGAGAGAAAAATAATAACACATATAAATATGTAATTGAAAACAATGATGAGTCCTATGAAGGAAAGGTTCACTGGATGTGGTAGACTTTGGCCCCCAGTGAACCAGGCCTCCTGGCAGTTTGCCCTTGTGCAATCCCCTTCCATGTTGACAATGGTTTGATTCTTGGGACATGATATACATGGTGCCAGCAGAGGTTTGATGAGCACTTGCCCAATGGGACTAGACCTCTTGGAATGCACTTTCTTAGAATCCAGTTGCCATTCTACGAATAAGTGCACAGTCTACATGGAGGATCACCAAGGGCCTTGAACTCCCAGCTGGTGTCCAGCATGATATGCTGGACTCCGGACCTTCCAGCTATCTCAGCACCTCAGTCAAGTTCACATGAAGAAATGAGAACCACCTGATCAACAAAAATAATCATGGTAATTAATACCCTGTTGGTATTTAAAACCACTGAATTTGGGAGTGGTTTGTAACACATTAATAGATAACAAAAACACAAGGCTATGAGAACAAAAACAAAATGTCCTACCTAGCCTAGAAAATTGGAAGGCGTTTCCAGAGGAATTGATCATTTACATGGACTCTGAAAGAAAAATAAGAGTCATCTTCCAGAGAGGGCAGAAAGCACAAAGGCCTGTGTTTGAAGGGAAGAAGATGCATTCAAAATCGGAATGAAGGTCATTTTCTTAAGAATCTTCACCTAATTATGAAACATATAGAGGGAATTTCCTGGCAGTCCAGTGGTTAGGACTCAGTGCTTTCACTGCCATGGCCCAGGTTCAATCCCTGGTTGGGGAGCTAAGATCCCGCAAGCTGCGCAGTATGGCCAAATAATAATAATAATAAAATAAATGAAACATAGAAAGGCAAACGTGTACATACTTACTTTATTTATTTTCTACAGCAGTAGTATATTTAAGAAGGAGTTGAGAGACTTCCCTGGTGGTTCAGTGGTTAAGACTCTGCGTTCCCAACGCAGGGGGCACAGGTTTAATCCCTGGTCAGGGAACTAAATCGCACACGCCACAACTAAGACCCGGCACAGCCAAATAAATGAATAAATAATTTTTTAAAAAAAAGATGGAGTTGAAAGCCCAGAGCTAAAACTGGTATTTCTCTCCTTGATTACTACTGACTTGCTATTACGAGCCATCTGCGACACGAACACATTGTGCTGGGACCATCTGTAATGTTCCTAATCTAATGGTTTAAATGATGGCTCATGTTCTCATTAGAAGATATTAGCACCTCAAAAACATTTGCTGGAAATAGCAAGGTACTGATCCCTTCAGATCCTATCAGATAGCTACCCTGGAAATTAATGCATGTAAGAGCAGGAAGAAAGGAAACCAATACTCATTGAATCCCTTCTAGAGGCCAGGACATTTGACAGACTCCTTGCATACATTCTCTCATTAATCCTCTCAGAAGTCTCAAAGGTATGTTTTATTATTCTATTTTTACTTATTAAAGAAAGTAAGGCTTTTAAACATTCATTAACCTGCTCAAGATCACACAGCTCCGCAGTGGCAGAGCCAGGATTTAAGCCCCAGGCTCTCTGCTTCTGAGATCTATGATATCCATAGCAGCTGTTGTTGACCGCCTCCCCTAAATCCATTTCCCCTTCCTTCCACACTTTTGTTCAGGTATCCATATCTTCCTGGGGTGTTTTCCATCATCTCCAAGCAATTCTCCAAAGGTCAGTGGACGTCAAGTGGGTGGCATACAAATTTATCTCAATTCTGACCCTATCTACTTAGAGATAGCATCACATCCCACAGGTTAAGGGCTCAGGCTCACCAGATTCCCCTGCTTGAGATCCAGTCTCAAGTCCAGGGGGCACCTGCTGAATGACCAGCTATAAATTGGAGTTCCCAGAAACCCGAGGGGTCCTTGGGTCTGATAATTTGCTAGAATGACTCACAAAGCTCAGGAAAACATTTATTTAACATTTAACTGGTTTTCATAAAAGGATACTACTCAGAACAGCTAGATGAAAGAGATGCGCTCTCTGGGTACACCACTCTCCCAGCACCTCCATGTGTTCACCAACCCAGAAGCTCTTCAAATGTCTCATTGTTCAAGAGTTTTTATAGAGCTTAATCTGCAGTACCCCTTCCCTTTCCTAGAGGTTGCTGGGTGGGCCTGAAAGTCTCACCTTCTAATCACTCAGTCTTTCTGGTGACCAGCCCCATCCTGAGGCTATGTAGGGACACAGCCTTGAGTCTCCTCATTAACATAGACTCCTGTGTGATCAAAACATGGGCTTCTTAATGAATAACAAAAGACTTTCTGATCGCTCAGGAAATTCCAAGGGTTTTAGGAGCTCTGTGCTAGGAATGGGGATAGACCAAATATATTTCTTATTATACCACACCTCCTCATGAAGCCAGTGAAATTCAAGGGTGGGCTTCTCTGTCTACAGCAGCATTTCTTAGCAGCAGGCACAATGGGCATTTGGGGCTGGCCAGCTCTTTGCTCTGAACTGTCCCATGCATCTTGGGATGTCTTGCATCCCTAACTTCCTCCTGCAGTCATTCTAATGACCCAAAATGCCCAACACACACCTGAATGCCAAGGCTCTGCTTGAACAGCTGGTCCATAGGGAGCACAGTGTTTCCTGCTAATGACAGTTCAGGAACTTACGCAGTGGTTGGTAAGCCAACCATGGGGTGGAATTTCTCTGCCACAGGTGGTGGTCCAGGAATAAGAATGCAGCTTGGGGGACTTACCTGGTGGTGCAGTGGTTAAGCATCCACCTGCCAATGCAGGGAACACGGGTTCGAGCCCTGGTCTGCGAAGATCCCACATGCTGCGGAGCAACTAAGCCCATGCGCCACAACTACCAAGCCTGCGCTCTAGAGCCCGCCAGCCGCAGCTACCGAGCTCACATGCTACAACTCCTGAAGCCCGCACGCCTAGAGCCCATGCTCCGCAACAAGAGAAGCCACTGCAATGAGAAGCCCGCGCACTGCAACAAAGAGTAGCCCCTGCTCACCGCGTCTAGAGAAAGCCCATGCGCATCAACGAAGACCCAACACAGCCAAAAATAAATAAATAAAAATAAATTTATTTTTTAAAAAAGAATGCAGCTTGGGTAAATGATGTGTAAGGGAGGTTTGCTAGGGAGCTCTCTGGAGAGAGTATATCTGGAAGAAACAGATTTTTTTACCCTGGAATTTTTCATGTAAAACTTTCATGTAAAACTTTTCACTCATCTCTGGAGTTTTTTTGTCGAATGAGGCAATAAATCACCTTTATTCCTTAAGTCAATGAAGTTAAATAACAAATCCCAAATGTTGGACTTCCTGTTTTTTACCATGGCAAGTACTCTACCTGATAGAATACCTTTCTTAGGCTTTCAGGTCCTGCTGTCTCTACACAAAGAACATGGCCCTTTGGGCTAGCGGCAGTGAAGGGCAGGACAAAGGCATCGATTTCTATTTCAAAACTTTCCCAACTTTCTGTCCTTTACTTCAGATTTCTTCTGTATCTGCCTTTGGTGTAGCTCCCTCCTCTCAGTAGAAGAGATGTTCCTTTCTCAGTCCAAGGTGAATTCCTTCACTTCCTCTCTTGGTCCAGACTCTTCCTACCTCCTCAGAAGTGCGTACCTCTCTCCCCATCACGCATTTTCCCTCTGTCTTGACTCTCCCTTTCTATGGTTCTTTACCCAAGATACATACTATGCCCAGACTTTCTCTTGTCAACCAAGTCCTCTCTCCTACTAATGCACTTCTTATCTCTGGCACGGCCCCGTCACAGCCAAGTTCCTTAAAAGTGCCATCTCCGGGACTTCCCTGGCAGTCCAGTGGTTAAGACTCTGCGCTTCCTCAAACCCAGGGGGCATGGGTTTGATCCCTGGTCGGGGAACTAAGATTCCACAAGCCATGTGGCCTGGCCAAAAAAAAAAAAAAAAAGTGCCACCTTCATTGACTTCCCCACTTTCTAGTGTTTGCACTCCCCTTCCCCAACTAATCCTTAAACTACTATTATCTGATTTATGCCCTCAACTTCTCCAATGAAACTTCAATGGCGATGTCCACTGATGAACTCCTAAATGATAAACCCAATAAGTATTTTCATCTTTATCATTTCTAATCTTTTTATTAAATATGTCAATCAGTTTGTCCTTCAAAAATTCTCTCTTCCTTTGGAGTCTGTGTTTACCACCCTCTGATGCATAGGTTCTTAATCTGGGGGCTGTGGATTACATAGATATGGATAGGGGGAAATTTGCATCTTTATTTGTATTAACTCTAACTGAAATTTAACATTTTATTCAACTATGATTGTTGTCAGCACCATGGTCTATTAGCAGTATCTACCGATTTGTCACCAATAGAAATACGGATGTTGTCATCTTGCAATACAATTGATACAAACATCTTGTCCTATCATTTACACTCATCCCAACTGCTAAATTATAGCCATTATTAGACCTCTTGTTAGATCTTGGTTTTTAATATATTAATAAAGAAGCACATATATTACTCTAACACAAATTTGTTTTGGAAATATTTTAAAAACAATTCTATTTTTTTTTTTTTTTTTTTTTTTTTTTT
>NW_020173037.1:7372272-7385309 GCF_003031525.2 Neophocaena asiaeorientalis asiaeorientalis
CTGTGGCCTCTCCCACTGCAGAGCACAGGCTCCGGACGCGCAGGCTCAGCGGCCATGGCTCGCGGGCCCAGCCGCTCCACGGCATGTGGGATCTTCCCGGACCGGGGCACGAACCTGTATCCCCCGCATCGGCAGGCGGACTCTCAACCACTGCGCCACCAGGGAAGCCTAAAAACAATTCTAATATAATTTTTTCTGTAATCCTTTGTTTTTTTGTTTTTGTACCTTTGATACCATTATTCTGAGCAGGCATCCATGAGCTTTACACGAATGCTAAAGGGATCTACTGCTGAAAGAAAACACCACGTTTCCTGCCGAATTTTTAAAAAATCTCTCAGATTACTGCTCCTCAGTTCAATTTTGAAGCTCATGTTACAGGGCCCACTGTCCCATTTTTTCTTAGCATCAGAACCACGTGTGACTGAGGTTATAGTCATTAGATTTTACAGCAAGGGTTCTCCTAAGAACTTGGAAGTAAGTTTGTGCCCTGAGAGTTCAGGCTCACATTCAACATGTAATGATGACAGTCAGGTAGTGAAAATGACAGATAACACACTGAGAGCTTCACACACCCTCTGCGTTGCACGGTCATGCTATGATTTTGATATTATTTTCCCCATTCTACAGATTAAGAAACTGAATTTCAGATGGAATCAATGTCTTCATTAGGTCACATGGTAGGTAATTAATGAGACAGGGGGCTTAATATACTGCAAAATGAAGTTCACCAGAAGCAACCTAAAGATGCACGTTGAATCCCAGGGCTAGAACTTCATGGTAATTTGATTGAATTGGGTAAGTCCATCAGAAGGAGGACTGGTCAGTCTTAGAGGCTGGAAAAAGGAAAATTTTGGAGATAAAAATTGGTATTCTCTATTGAAATATTACTCAGGGTAGTTTTTGACTCATCAAAATATTTGGTAGTTCGTTAAGGCTATTGGGCCAGGGTTACAAATGCTTTCGGAGGCCAAACAGATACGGCTTGCAGGTCAGAGTGAGACGACAGGGTGTGGTCAAACTGATGAAATGAATGAGGGGACGAAATGCACTAGGAGGCATAGGTTTTACCCCCAGGAAAGACCATCCCAAACGTGAGCTGGATGTTTCGTGTTCCCTCCGCTTAAAGTCATTAAATATTTCCATGCACTTTACTCTTTGTAAGGAAAAGAAAAAGCTAGTGGAATGCATTTCACATATTTCTGTCTCTGAGATAGTGATTTCTTATTGCAATTTGACATTCTACTTTTAAAAATCAGACTTGTAAACTAGGTTAATGTGAGTCCATTTCTGAGAGATGGATTCACTTTTGATGTGTAGAGAAATCAGCTTTCTAAGCTTCATTTACTATATATACCAACCTGTGAGTTCCCTTGGGAGACTCAATCTAACCCTTCTTCATGAACATAAAGCATTCATCACTTCCTTGTGGAGGACAAATACATTTTTCTTACATGTTACATGCTGATGACTTCTAAATTTGTATGTGGAGGTCAAAACTCTCATTGGACCCATATTTCCAGCTTCCAGCACTGCCACTTTCTAGCTGTCATGACATGAGAAATTATTTAAACTCTTTAAGCTTCAGTCTCTTTTTCTATCAAATAAAGACTTTTTCTCTGTATATTTATTTTTATTTCCTTTAGCTATATTATCAGAATTTGGAAATTTAGGTGTAAGTATTTGCATATATTAAAGGATTATGATAATCCTTTCACTACCTTTTTGAAAATTGATTCAATTTGCCCTTTTAAGTTTTACAAAAGAATTTTCACTTCCTCACATTTTTTTCCATTTCTGATTATTATTCTTTTTCTTTAAATATTTTAAATTAAAAAACTATCAGTGGGATTAACATATACACACTACCATATTAAAAAACTGAAAACCAACGAAGACCTACTGTATAGCACAGGGAACTACACTCATATTTTGTAATAAACTATAAGGGGAAAGAACTGAATCACTTTGCTGTACACCTGAAACTAACACAACACTGTAAGTCAATTTAAAAAAAAACCCTCAGGGTAAAATGCAAAAAATAAAAACACATGAATTCATTTAAAAACTATCAGATTTGTTGTGAAGATTAAATGATTTGGGAGGTTTGTTACACATTTTCAGTTGTATTAAACGTATGTGAATTTTAACAATGATTGTCAGAGACTTTAATAGATACACAGGTAGAGCATGCAAACAGATAATACACAATAGAAGAACCACAAGTGTCTATCAGACACTTGAAAAAACATTTGGTCCCAACAACCGTACCAGCTGCATGGTATTTCTATCTGGAGCTCAGACCACTCCCCCAAGCCCCAGACCCAAATGTCCAATTGCTCATTTGATCCCTCCACTTGAATGACCGTTGGCATCTCAGTTCAACGTGTCCAAAACAGAATCTTTGATTCTCTCCCCTCTTTCCCACCTACCTGTTCTTCTCCTGCAATTAATGTGTTACCCTGTTCATTTGGCAAAATATCTAGGAATCATGCTTGTTTGTTCTCTTTCTCAGTCCTTCCATATGTACTACATCGGCTAGCTGTGACTGGCTGGACCCTGGAAGCTTGGCTGCTGCCTGGACCCCTCTGGAAGCCAGAGGGGAGGGACACGGTCAAGAGCCTCAGGAAATCAGGGTGGGCATATACCCTCCCTCTTGCCTTGCAAAAAATCCCATCCCTTCTGGAAGTTCACCTCTCAAAACTATACCAGCAGATCAGAAGAGAGGAAAAAGCAAGCGCCTAGGGACCCTGACACCCACCTGGGTGGTGTGGAGGGACCAGCCTGAAGCAGCTCCTCGGTTGCTGGTCTCCAAGGGCTGGGGTGCTGAGTCCCTCCTAACCCCATATGCTGTCTCCTGCCTCGGTCTCCTCTGGCCTCGGGGCCAGGTCTCCTTGCCTGTCCCCCTCTTATAATTTCCAGTCTTCTTCTGGGTGCCAAACTTTCAGAAACCTCTTCCATGAGGTCAAAAAGCAAGCTAACTCTCCCTGTGCTTCAGTATTTATGATGAGCAAGGTGCTCTCAAGTGCGGGGATCAGGGAAGGGCCCCCTCCTCTGTCCAGAGTCCAAGACAGTCACTGAGCCTACCTGTTGCTTCTTTTCACAATTTATTTCTTTTTTGTAACAAACTATGGCTTTTGCTGTGTCCTGTAAAGACTTCTGTTACAGTTTAGTTCTCTGACAGGATGATTTTTATTAATTTTATCATTCATCTTTATTGCTTTTATTGCATCTTCTATTATTGTTTTATGAACCCTTTGTTTTCAATAAATAAAAATCTCTAGGTTTTTAATAAATAAATTAAGAGCCTGTAATTTCTTATTAGTTTTACTAGAAACATTGCAGTTAAAATGGTTCTCTAGAGCTGTGTCAAGTTAGAATAAATTTTCATTTATTTATGTTTGGATTTTTCTTCTGAGTCTTTGAAGGTATCTATTCTGAGTTGGAAAGCTTTATAATAGGTATATCTTCTACTAAACTATATATATATGTCCATTGCTTACAGGCAGAAGTCTAAGATGGTCCCCAAGATCTCCACTCCCCCGTGTACACACACTTTCTTCCAGTTGTTCAACCAAATACTAACTTAGATGCTGCTGTGAAATGATTCTGCAGATTCAATTAATGTCCCAAAACAATTGACTTCAAAATAGGGAGATAGTCCTGGATGGGCCAGACCTAATCACTTGAGTCTTTAAAAGTGACGGGGCCCTTCTTAACAAAGAGATTCAAAGCAGGAGGGATTAAAAATGAGGGAGATTCTCTGTTGTTGGCTTTGAAGATGGAGTAAGCCATGTGGCAAGGAATGCAGGAGCCTCTAGTTGCTGATAGCAGCTCCTGGTTAATAGCCAGAAAAGAAATAGGGACCTCAGTCCTACAACTGCAGGAGGCTGAATTCTGCCACATCACATGGGCTTGCAAAAGGACCCCAAGCTCCAGGTGAGAATGCAGCGAAGTGGACACCTTGATTTTAGCCTTCTGAGATCCTGAGAAGAGAACCCATCTACACCAGGCCCAGACTTCTGCCCTACAGAACTGCGAGCTAATAAATGGGTATTGTTTTTCGCCAGTAAGTTTGTGGTATTTTGTTACTCAGCAGTAGAAAACGAATCTAGTAGGACATGCTTATATTGAGATATGACCTCTACACCATACGATGAGTCAGCACAGTAGGGGTTACAGTATTCCTGGAAGCCTTTTTTTTTTTAAAGAATACCATGTGTTTTTGCTGTTGTTTTGTTTGTTTACGCCAGGTCTTAGTTGTGGCAGGCGGGCTCCTTAGTTGTGGCATGTGAACGCTTAGTTGCAGCATGCGTGTGGGATCTAGTTCCCTGACCAGAGATCGAACCCAGGCCCCCTGCAGTGGGAGCGTGGAGTCTTAACCACTGTGCCACCAGGGAAGTCCCCTGGAAGCCTTTTCTATGCTGGACAACTTGGAATGATTCAGCTACACACATGAGAGACTGAATAAATATACCCTAGGGAGCTAAATGTCTCCCTCACTCAACTCTCAACCCTTCCTTAACCATTACCAAAAACAAAACAACAAAACCCTGTAGACACTCCAGCACTTCCCAACACAAGGGGGAAGTGTCAGTGGAGAGAAAGAACAGAATTCACAAATTAAAGTTTAAATATCTTACTTTTGCAAATTTTACTAAAAAAGAAAATTGACCACGTGAACACATTTGCCTTGGAAGGGGTCATGCAAGTGAGGGACCCTGAGCTTAAGGTTCCTTAGCTTCTCTCTCTCTCTCTATATATATATCCTTAGCAGCTGGCATAGTACCTGACATATGAACAGCATGTCTCAATTCTTTCTTATACAGCTACATTAAATTAATCACTGAGTAGTTGCTTCCTGACTTCAAATTTTTCTTAAGTGAATTCATGTTAATGGTGGGAGGCCTGTATACTGAGTCCACCCTCCGTTTCCTGTACCCTGGGTCGCTTATAGTCAAACATACTATACAGAGAGTCCCTGACTTACCATGGTTTGACTTAACGATGTTTTGATTTTACAAAAGGGGTACACATTCAGTAGAACATGTACTTTGAATGTTGACTCTTGCTCTTTCCCGGGCTAGTGACATGCTGTACAATACTGTCTCTCGTGATGTTGGGCAGCACAGGGAGCCGCAGTCACCAGGGAGCCACGCGATCACGGGGGTAAACAATGGTACACTCACAACCGTTCTGCACTTTGACGACCATTCTGTTTTTCACTTTCAGTAGAGTATTCAAGAAATTCCATGATATATTCAACACCATTATACAATAAGCCTGGTGTTAGAGGATTCTGCCCAACTGTAGGCTAATGTAAGTGTTCTGAGCACGTTTAAGGTATACAGGCTAAGCTAGGTTCAGTAGGTGTATTAAATGCGTTTTCAACTTAACAGATATTTTCAACTTATGATGGGTTTATCTGGATGTAACCCTACAGTAAGTCAAGGGAGATCTGTATACTTACTTCCTCATCTCTGCTTGTTTCCAAGAAAGAAAATGTAAATAATTCAGTTTTTGTTTCAACTAGTGATTCAAAAGCCTCAGTCTGTTCTTTTATAAATAAGCAAAATAGCTTATCTCAGGGTTCAGATGAGACAATCTCACTTTTGGCATTTGGATTTAGTGTTTTTTGGAGTGAAGTGAAACGAGAACCTTCCAGAAATGCACTCAGTTGATTCAAAGAGAGAAAGTGGGATCTAGTTCTAAAGAGGTCTTTGTCTATAATTGATTTTTCTAAAGGAAAAATTAACAAAAATTAGAGTATATCAATGATGAATAATCTGCTCTTTCCAACAGATGCTTTTGTATTATAATTTGTATCAAATACAGTGTGAAGAAAATTATCCATTTACTAAGAATAAAAAATCTTCTCCGTTAAGTCTAGTAAGGAAAACTTCAAGATAAGACCCCAAAGTGACATAAGCCTGCAGTTCTTCTAATAAATATTACAGTACAAGAAAACACTACATTTAAGGAATAAGATGGTAGTCAAACTCTACTTGTTTGTACCTTAAACCTTTTAAAGGCAGTGTTTCCCCTACCTCCATTTAATGTAGATTTTTAAAATTAATTTTTTATTGGAGTATAGTTGATTTGCAATGTTGTTAGTTTCTGCTGTACAGCAAAGTGAATCAGCCATACATATACACATATCCACTCTCTTCTAGACTCCATTCCCATATGTCATTACAGAGCACTGAATAGAATTCCCTGTGCTATACAGTAGGTTCTTATCGGTTCTCTTTTATATATAGTAGTGTGTATATGTCAATCCCAATCTCCCAATTTATCCCCCAACCCCTTTCCCCCTTGGTAACCATAGTTTGTTTTCTACACCTGTGACTCAATTTCTGTTTTGTAAATAGGTTCATTTGTAGCATTTTTTTTAGATTCCACATATAAGCGATGTCGTATGATATGTTTTTCTCTGTCTGACTTACTTCACTCAGTATGACAATCTCTAGGTCCATCCATGTTGTAATATAGATTTTTTTAAACCTGAGACATAAAACGCATGATCAACTGCTATAATATTTGGACATAACACTGCAGGTAGGAAATATGTGCAGGTAGGAGAATATTGATTCCCATAAAATTATTCAAATAAGTTAATGAAAAAGTAGAAATAAATTGTTAACTCTGTTGAACCACATGAATCCTTAAGGACTTGAGATGAAAGCAAACAGCAATTCCTTTTTAAAAATCCTTTTTAGGAGATCGTTGTCATTGTATTCGATCCTCAAAAAATTGCTTTGAAATGTAATTTTTAAAACCTGAAAAATATGTTTTCTCTTCCTTTTGCAACTGTAAAATGATTCTTTTTCAGGTCTTTTCTTTCAGAAGTACTTTTAGACGTGCACAAAGCCAAAACCACAATAAACTTCTTTATAGACTAATCTGTCTATAGTAAAATTTTATTGTAGACAGGTTAAATGAAACTGATTTGACCCCAAATGTATCTGATTTCAGATGGTTAGACATTTATTAGATCCTTGTTTTCACTTGATCTCTGTAGGTTGTGGTAGCCAGCTTCTAGGATGGCAGTGATCCTCACCTCTGGTTATTAATGTCCTTGTGTAGTCCCTTCCTATGTTTTATCACAGTGGGTCCATGGGACCAGAAGGATACAGCAGGAGTGGTGGGATGTGACTTCCAAGGTTAGGTCACAAAAGACACTGAGGTTTTGGCCTTATGCTCACTCTCTCATATCTCTCACACTGGGAGAAACCAGCTTCCATGTCATGAAGATACTAAGCAGTCCTCTGGGAGGTCCATGTGGTAAAGAACTAAGGCCTCAGCCATAAGCCACCTTGCGAATAAATCATCCAGCCCCAATCTAGCCTTCAGATGACTACAGACTGCAGCCCTGGCTGAAAGATTAACTGCAACACCATGAAGAGACCTCCAAGCCAGAGCCACCCAGCTAAGCTGCTCCTAGATTTCTGATGCATAAAAATTGTGTGAGAATAAATGTTTACTGCTGTTGTAAGGTTATACTGTACTTTTTCGCAATGTTTCATTTCAAGGAATTGCTGGGAATTGATCCCAGATTACTTACATTGAGAAATTTAAAAGAGCGGTAGAAGTACAGCAATGATTCTTGGACAAATTTAAATTAGCCTTGCAGAATTTTAAATGGGAGCCTTTGGATGTAACCTCAATGTCTGAAGAACAGATTTATTTTTTTACTAACTTCTTTAAAATAAAAAAGTTTGGAAAAATAGACTCCTATTTTCTCCATATTAGAAGTGAAAATGTGATTCTTTGATAGTCATTTTCTTCTCTCTCACTCCATATGTTGAAAATTCTGATAATGAGACTGTTAGAAGCAGAGATAAAGATTATATAGGAGGGAGGGGAGCTGGAAGAAGGTTGAAATGTGATCTCGTAATTCCTGGCACCCATCTCACACAAAAGACATCAGTGACAGAAGGTTTTCAGTGTCCGCACCTCCCACTGGGACAGAGCTAGCTTATCATGTCCTCACAATTGGAGAGAAAATGGATTTCCCTTTATCAAAATTTAAAGACCTTTACGGGTAAAGATTAAAATAAATTGAAACACTCATGGGAGTAGTAAATGGTTTCTTTTCAGCAAAATATGAGGTATACTCCTCAGGTATCCTCATTCTCATTCTGATCCTGACTTTTCCAAAATAAGGACACCTACCAATGAACACGAGACACAGAACACATTCAGGATAAATGGATGAATATGTGTTCAAACCAGAGGGTTTGAAGATTGCATGGTCCAGTCTTTGCTGACAAAAACCCAACAATGCAGATAGTAAAATATTACCGATGTTATACAGTTCTATAGGGGTCAGTCTTCTAATATACCTAGATACATTCAAGAAAATCATTCACCTGCAATTTGGTATATACACTCTCTCCTAGTAATAATGTACTTTTCAGAGTGCTCTCATATCTACCTCACAGTGATTCTATTAGCAACTGGAATTATCATCTCTATTGAGTATATGACAAAAATTCTCAAGGTCAGCTTGTTGGTGGCAAGAAAGACTGTAATTCAGGCCTCCTGGAATCCAATATTGGGCCATTCCCCAGACCACTCTCTCTGTGGAAAGCACTAGGCAACTGTTAAGGACTGAGAAAAGTAGGTAGTTTAAGAACACTATTTTGGTTTTTAATTCACTTTTAAATTTGTTATTAATCATTATGTAGTTATATTTTTTTAATCCACGATTTTATAAAATGAGCTTATTATTATTCCAATATTCACTGTTTCTCTCATTTGTGCACTTATGTAGGCCCCTTCTGTTATGAATAGTAAGTCCATCGATAACAAAACTAACCTACATACGAAAGAAAGTTTCTTCACTCACCTACACACACATTGACTCAGGATGTGAATTTGCAATCATTCCATTTTGACCCTTCAGGTAAACTTCTGAAGGATGAGCAGAATGGAATGGAAGTATAAAGCAATTATACTCCAATAAAGATGTTTAAAAAAAGAAAAAAGAATGCAATGGAAGAGAGAAACCAGTCATTTCTGGCTTTGACAAGTGGTCAGAAATCAGTCATGAGTAGAAAAGTAAGAGAGGGAATACTAAGTGTGTTACCCAACAAGAACATAAATGGCAGATGAGGTGGATAAGGTGAACAAAGTACAGTGGAGAGGGCTGCTGAAACATCTGGAACGACGAGTAAAGCAATAACTATGAAAGATAAGGCCCTTTAAGGCTCAGCTTAGATGGCTCTCCTTCCGCTTCTGCTGGGGAGCAGCTACATATACAGGTTATCATTAGCAGAGAGGTTTGACTGCACAGAGACCATAGTAAATCAATTGCTTGCAGACATAGCAAAACCCTATCAGTGAGTGGCAAGTGACAATTAAGCTGATTGTTACAGAGTAGAGTGGACACAAGCAACACACTTCGGGTGTCACTGTCTCCCATCACCCCAGATGGGACCATCTAGTTGCAGGAAAAGAAGCTCAGGGCTCCCACTGATTCTGCATTATGGTGAGTTGTATAATTATTTCATTATGTATTACAATGACTACCCATGACTTAACATGACAGAGACTCTAATCTCCTTTAAGGGAGCGTCTTTGTTGGGCTCATTTAACTCCTACAGTTCTTAGTGACAGGTTGGAGGTGGAACACAGGGAGAGGGTGAAGGAAAGGGGGAAATGACTTCAGTGTTTAGTGTCTCCTGAGAGCTTGACACTTTGCTAGGCACTTGTGTCATCTCATGAGGAATCTAAGGCTTAGAGAGTTTAGTAATTTATCCAAGATCACTCATCTGACAGGGGGTAAATTCAGGAGTTGAACGGAGTTCTTTCTTCCTCCAGAACTGGTACTAAGCTTATGAGTATATGCAGGAAAATTAATTCTGTCATGGTGTTTAGAAATGGCTTAAAGCAAGCATTTCACAGTGGTTCTTAATTATTTCTGGGTCATGGACTCGTGCGAGGATCTCTCCCATAAAATTACATATATGCAAATCCATACAACATTGTGCATATCATTTCTGGAGGATCACAGGGCTCCCAGAGTGCATTCGAGAGCTGGCTAAGGAAACCATGGGAACCAAAGTAAGAACCTATGCATTACAGTATTCCAAGCCACTGTTCTCCCATCCCATTCCCCCACTACCTCTCTTCCCACAGTCTGAGAGTGATCAAAACCAGAGAAAATTTAAACACATGAAAAGTTTGGTTGGAAAGAGTAAATTCAAAAGTCTAATATAATACTCTACTTTAAAATGTCATGGAAAACTTGAATAAGGAGACCTTGGAGAATGTAGCCTTAAACAATCCTTAAATTTCACAGTTATGACCTTCAGACCACATATGATGTAAGACTGAGAGATGAGGTTACCAGAATTCGTCCCCAAGGGAATGAAATAGCTGAAAATCGAACAGAATGGAAAATCCCACAAAGTATCCTATAATTTAAGGGAAGAGAGTTTTATTTCTGTCATTTTTGCCTAAGGAGTTTTTCTTGAAAAAATGTCTTTGGATTTTGGGGGCTACGTAAAGTGTTTAAAATGAAATTTGTGTGGGTTTTATTTACACCTTGTTTCAAAGAGAATTGAAGACAGCATATAGGCTTAGAGAAAATATAACAAAATATTATGAATTACACATAGAAAAAAATAAACGTTGAGACATAAAATAGAGACAGGAAAGGAGCTGACTTTAAAACAGGAATTTGTATAGTGATTAGGCCTTAACTCCTTCGAGGTAATTTTTAGAAATTATGCAGCACTAAGGGTTTCACACATTAAGTATATGTTTTTCATAATTTACAAAATATCTTCACATATATTATCTCATTTGATCCTAAATTGACTTTGAGAGGCAGTTATTCTCTACATTTTCCAGACAAGGAAACCGAGGCTTAGCGAGGGACTTGAAAAGCTAGTCCTTGCTCTCTTCAAAGCCACTGATTGTGATAATTCCTGCGCACCAATAACTAACACCTCTCAGTTCTGTGCAAGAACCATATACACTTGACTCCTGTGGCCCTGACATTTTCATGAGAGAAAGATTACCACCTACTTTACAGCTGCTTTAGATCTGGAGGTGGACAGACATAAAATTAAAGGACTTCAGACTTGGAATAGACCTTTCAGGTAACACTTAACTCCGCTGCTTTATCACTGAATGTGTCAAAGCTCTAGGAGGCCAAAAGATTTGCAACAATCATCCAACCAGTTTGCGGTAAGACCAAGATCAAAAGCAGGTTTCCTAAGTTCTCTTTACACTGCATTGCCTCTAAAGTTCTATACGTATCCTTTTCTATAATTTTTTACATTCAGTTCTGACCTTTCTCTTCCCAGTTTCCGTGTCCACTGGGTAAAGTGCCGCATGCATCCTGACATGGCAACAAGCCCGTGCATGACCTGGCACCAGTGACTTCTCCCACAGTTCTCCTCTAACAGTATGGGAATGCTTCTGATCATAAGGATGCTAGGCTTTCGTGGAACATCCCCACAGAGTTGTCCTGTTCAGGTTATGTGTAAAGGGCATACCGCTGAGAGTAGTAAGAGATTGAGTTTCTCCTGGAAGGAGGGAACTTTCTACATGTCTATCACCAGGAAAGACTTGAGTGAAGGCACTCAGATGGGAGGGACAAAATGGCCTTTGGAACATGGCAGGCCTAAGAAGGGACTTCTCCACCCCCAAACTAAAGATGGGTGAACTAGATTATGCAATTCCTGGTAATTTTTCACATCAAATTTTTGTGTGCTGTCTCTGAAAATCCCCTCCAAACAGTAAAAACAAACAAACACAAACCTGTGAGTTGACGTTTGGAAAGGCCATTCAAACCATGTAGCAACGAAGTACTGCCAGCCCAGCATGAAGGTTTCGGTAGAATGACAGATCCTAAAAGGGAGAGGAAAATATTAGGCAACAGGAACCAGAGCCACTAAACCCCAGTCACTTCTGCCCTAGCAATGGCTCTCCTTCCACTGCCAATATTAGAGGCTATGGGTTAGCAAATAAGCTTCCTTATGCAACTTCATATTCCCTGAACAGATCCAGGACCTTTGCACATTGTTTCTTGCGCCTAAACTTCAGTTCCCTTCCCCCACCTTCTGTCCTCTTGACAAACTCTTCCTTCATATTTCTGGGTCAGACATCATCTTCTCTAGATAACCTATCCTGACACTTTTAACTCTGTCTTGCATCTCCTCTTCCAAAATCTGTGTGCTCCTTTAGAACAGTGTCTGCCTTTAGTTCCAGGGCCTAGCAGTGCATGAAATATAGTATGTACTTAAAGTGTTAGTTGAATAAACAAAAAAGTTACTTTTTTTCCTTTAAGTGCATTTTTCAATAGGTTATTCATGAACACTGCAAAATTTCAAACTGCCCTTGAAAAATTCAGTGAAAAGTAGATCTTCCCTCCAATCCCATCCCTTCCTTCCCCTGGTCCCAGGTGTGTCCTTTCAGATTGACTACGTACTATGGGTCTTTAAGTATATTCCTGTCATTTTTCTACACAATGGTAAAATAAAAGTTATTTATATAACAATAAAATATAGCTTATAAACATACAAATGTAATTTATCACTTACTATATATAAGATAGTTGTATATATAATATATATAACATAAATGTATATTTATACACTGAGTCCTGTGCCTTGTTTTTGCGTAACGTTAAGTCAGGCTTTTTTTTTTTAAGACCGCATAGTATTCCACCGCAGGTGCATATCTTGGTTTACCGCATATTCCCTAACTTAGGGTTTCGAATTTACAAACACTTCCATTTTCCCTGTCAAAGCCCCGCCCCGCACCACAGATACAGCCTCGCCCTCCAACCCCGCCCCGAGAGGCTCCATCATTTTCGAACACCTTGTCACGAGCCCAGGGCAGGCCCTGCGCCGAACGCGACCTCCGCCTTCCCACCACGTGTCCCGCGTCCCCACCGCAGGGCGGAAGGACGCGGCTCCGCTCGCGTCGCGGCGACGGAGTCGCAAGGCCCCTCCCCTGCCCCAGCGTCTCCCGGCCGCCGGCGCCCGCCGCTCAAAGGTGCCGGCAAGACCAGCGCCCGGCCC
>NW_020173037.1:7385465-7388486 GCF_003031525.2 Neophocaena asiaeorientalis asiaeorientalis
TGGTGACGTGGGCACTGCGAGCGGCCGCGGCCTTGCCTGGCCGGCCCGGCCCCGCAGCTGGGGGCCGCGGCCGCCGTTTCGACGCGCGATCTGGGGAGTGTATGAGAGGAGGGCCGGCCCAGCCCGGGGCCGTCAGAGCCTGGCTCTGAGGATCGCACGCCCTAACCCGGGCCCCTCGCCTTGGGCCTCTTCGCCGCCCCCGAGAGAGGAAAGCGGGGCCGAGGAGAGCAGACGGTGATAGGAGGAGGACCTTGGGCTTCCTGACCCACGCGCACCTGCCGAGGCCCGGGCAGAGCGCTTGCTGGCGTGGGACAGCCAGCTGAGGACAGACAGAAACCTCTAAAAAATAATAGTAACATAGGTATGTAGTTTTATCACTCAACTCCCAAGTCAGAGTAAGTCACATCCCGTTACTTGACGCCTGGGGAATCCCTTTCGAGGTCATTAAAGCATGAAAGAGTTCTGTCGACTTCTGCCACGTGTAAACTTGAGGTTCTTTGATAGTAATGCAAGGCGTTCAGCGCTCTTGGTGTGCGCTGGCGTGTGTGTGTGTGTGTGTGTGTGTGTGTGTGTGTGTTGGGGACACTTTGGTTTTTTCGATACATCAAATCCAGGCTCACAACTGCCAGTTATCAGGTGACCTGATGTCCATTCGAAGCAGAAAGAAATACAGTTATTTGCACTGAAGATAACATTCCATTGTATTTCGCAGATAAAGTAGTCAAACTCGTTGAAAATATTTTTAATATCTGCGATTTCTTGGCATTACTTTGAATCTGATAATAAAACTAAGACTTGTTCAGGTGTTATAACTATTAATATACCGGAGTCTGATTGCAGTGATGACTCTTGCACAACTTTGGACCCTTTGCACAACTTTGGAAATGTAAGCAGCAGCTTGTGGTTGCACTAGTGATATGGCAGATTGAATAAGTAGCACAAGAAGCATGTTGATTGCTGCCTAAAAGAAAAACTTTCTGCTGTAAACAGTCTTTCAGCAAGGCTTTTTGGTGTGCATGTGGAAACGGGATAGTTTTCTGCGTAAAATCCTGGATAAAGCAATGTTTTGCACATGTTCATAGCGTGTCTATATGCTTTTTTAAATGCTGTGGCATACTTGAAGGAAGTGAGGTTCTAAAGCCTACTCAAATTTTGATTGAGGCTGTAACACTGAGATTGGAAGAGGGAGTTCACGTTAACAGCTATATGAGTGGGTTTGAGAAGTAGAGAGAAGAGTGATTATGGACGTGAAGCAGTAGTGATGCTTCAGATTAGCCTTCAAGGTTGCCTTCGTTCAGCTTACTTACCAAGCATCTGCTGTGGGTAAAGTATTGTACTGGGAGTAGTGGGGCTACAAATATTCACAAGGCGGTGCTCTCTTCTTTTGGAATTTGCCCTCATGCAAAAACAGTCCCCTGGCGGTTCAAAGGAACGACATTCTTTCTTGCCATTGCTACCATTACCACCTAGTTACCACCTAGTTCCAGCACTGAGCAGTTGACCCTGGACTGTCCACAGCATTTACTTTCACCCCACTCCAGCTGAGGTGGTATAGTTGACTGTCAGACTAACCCTCCCCAAACACAGCTGTTCGGAGGCTGTTCCTCTGTTCGCGTTCTTTAGTTTGACCTTCAGGGAACTCCATATTTTAGCCCGTGTTTAACTTCTCTAGCCTTCTTTCCCATTATTCGCGAGTCTCCACTTTCCTCCTGCCATTGAGGCCCTGTGCTTTTTCCTGGTCTCTGCTACCCTCTCTGCTTGGAGTGCCTCTCTGTCGAAATTCTGTCATTCCTCAAAGTCTCACTTGAGTCTTTTGTAATCTTTCAGAGTCAGTGTTTATTAAGTTCTTTTGATGTGTCAGGCCTTCCTGGTATCCTGGCTGGAAGTGACCACCACTCCTTATCTGGATGTATCCCACTTTGTATCGTTCTTCTGATATTAATTCCTGGCTGTTCTGTAGACATTTATAATTGATTATATACCTCTTGAGGGCAGAAAAGGTGTTTTGTATGGTTTTGTATTCCAGGAAGAGCCTGTAGAAGATGGACGGTAGGCTCCATACATTTAATTAAATTGATGAAAGAACAGCCAAACAGGCCATAATGTTCCTACTAATATACATTAATAACTTGACAGAAGAATTTTTTAGTCCAATTCTGCCACTTTCTTACTACTGTCATTAACTTTGGCCAAAATCCTTTACTATGTTTTCTTAATTCAAAGTATATCCGTAGTTGTAAGGTCCAGTTAATGTGGCCCTCCCCACACGCAAAAAAATGATCAGTAATCAGTAGTGGGAAATCCATCCTGATTTTTTAAAAAGTCATAGTGTGAAAAATATGCATTTTAGAAAGAAGGAAATCACTGTTTTTCCTGATTCTCCCTTTCCCTAGCCTTCCCTTATAATAATGAAGCAATCATTATTAGCCTTCCCTTCTCTCAGTAGAGAGCTAAAATGAGGACAAATGTGGAAGTATCGCACACATTTTCCTTTCCAGAGTTCCCTCTTTCACAGAAGAGACTTTTTAAATGTTTTACATGATCATGATACTGTTGAAATGTTCATTTTCTTACTGCATGGCCAAATGTAGTTAAAATATAGCTTTACAATTTTTCATTGGTAATGTCTTGTTCCTGAAAAATTGTTTAGGAAAATGTGTCATTTAAACCTAGATATAAAGTGGAAATTAGCTTTTAACAAGCCTGGACTAATATTATAAGCAGATAATTATAAAGTATAATTATCTGCTTATAATAGTAGTAAACCTATAATTGTTGCTTCTAAAATTCTGGCGTCTGCCTTCCATTTTAATCTCATCACTAACCCTCCCTCCCCTTTCCTGCCTTTTAGCTAGGCACAGAAAAGCACAAACCTGGTTGTGTTCTGTCTGAAATACCCTTTCTTACTGTGCTCCACTCCCCAAAGCCCCACTCCCAGCCAAAGTGAAAAGACAGGTTAGGTCAGAACTTTTTCACCTGAGCAACTCCTATTCGTTCATTCTTAAAAGATGATAACAAACC
>NW_020173037.1:7388523-7398031 GCF_003031525.2 Neophocaena asiaeorientalis asiaeorientalis
CCACCCCACCCCCATCCCTGTCCCCTGGTCCTGGTCACCTCCACTCTTCCTCCTTCTCTGCCCACCTCCACCGTTTGGTTTGGTTGGCTTGTTTTTGTTTTTGCTTAAACTCTTTCAGGGACAAGTGCTATATAAGTAAATAAACAAGACCAGCCTGGTCACACATTATCATATCATCTGAATGCATTTTCTAATTTGAGATATAATTGACATATAGCATTGTATTAGTTTCAGGAACACAGCCTAATGATTTGATAAACTATGTATTGTGAAATGATTACCACAATAAGTTTAGTTAACGTCCATCACCACACATAGTTCGAAAGGTTTTTTTTCTTCTGATGAGACCTTTAAGATATACTCTCTTAACTTTCAGCTCTTCAATACACTGATAACTATACTCACCATGCCATACATTACATCCACAGGTGTTGTTTATCTTATACCTAGAAGTTTGTACCTTTTGACCACCTTTACTACGTACATCTTAATTTTTTTGTTTGTTTGGAAAGTTTTTGGCTTTGTCTTAAAAGTAAGGGTAGGCATTCTGTATCAGAAATGTTTAATAGATGAGTGGATGGGCGCTTGGGGGAGGTGCTGCAGGGCTTTACCTGGGAGGTGATATTTGAGCTGAAATTAGAATGCATAAGGATTTGCCAGGTGAGCAAAGGGGAAATGTCTAGTAGGTAATTGGAAGTATATGTTTGCAGCTCAATCAATGATGGTTTTAAAAGAGAGAGTGATATTGGGAAGTTAAAAACAGAGCCATACTGTGGGCCATTTTAGAAAACTTTGAGTGTGAAAGAGAAGGAAAGAGTGAGTTTAGAGTTGGCTGCAGGATCAAGTTGGCTGATGTGTGTGTGTGTGTGTGTGTGTGTGTGTGTGTATGTGTGTGTGTGTGTGTGTGTGTATTAGGATAGGGGAGACTTGAGGTTGAAAGTTTGAAAATACTAGAGAGAGGGCAGGAGCAAAATCCCAGAGAACTTGGGGAAGGAATGGCATTTGATTCTCCAGAGCTTTAGGGCTGTAACAGAAAGAAGACCTCTTCCTGTGGGAGACTCAAACTTGAGTTTCTTTAGATTCTTGTGAGTCACCTAGGGTGTTGGTTTCATTCTTTTTTTTGAAGGATTCAGTGGCCCAACCCCCAGCGATTTTGATTCACTAGACCTGAGGTGCAGCTTCTTGTTACAAAATCTGAGGCCAGAAACGCTCGCTAATCATTTTATATAATTATATGAGCAAGTTTGTTAGATTATTTTGGAAAACAAACAGTAGGAAAACAAACTGGGAAATTGGGAGGTAGAAAAATTCCATTGAAGTTTTTTTTAATTATGAAATATATCATGCATATAAAAACATATGCATGTTATATGTTTACACACTTTAAAGAGTAGTATTGAATCAAACACCCATTCCAGAGAAATACAGAGCCTCATCGTATACCTCTCCGCCAGGCTTCCACTAGCCTGAATTATGTATTATTCCTTCCCTAGCTTTTCTTCACAGTTGTATCATTTACACATCCCTAAACTATATTGTTTAGTTTTGCCTGTTTTTAGATGTGTTTAGTTGTTTTATTAAATGAGAGAGCTAAAATGTGCCTGAAACATACATTTTAACATCATCTAGAATTTCCTTGAAGTTTTTGCTTTATGCATGTTGTTTGTAGTCTTTCAGGATTTTTGACTGCCCTTTCTCTTTTCCTTCTCTCCTAGCCCGTTTATATCCTGCTTGCTTCCCCTAATATTTATATTGCTCTTGAGACTTTCTAGTGAAGCGTGGAGGCCGTGGCCCTATTGTTCTCATTCCTTTTTCCCCTTCTCTCCTGGTGAACCTGCGTCCTCATCTCCAGTCGTGGCCCTCGCTCTTCTAGCTAGTGCTCTCGTCCTTTATGCCCGCGCTCCATTCCTGCGCCAACCTGAAATTAATTTTCTCCTTTATCTCCCCCACTGCTCCCCCTCCCCCATGTCATCTCAACAGCTCTCCTCCTCTTGTGGTAGCCAGTAATTTTGCTGTTTCACTTGAGCAGATCCTGATTTTGCCAGCTTAGCTGTTTTTCCCTCTCACTCTGGCCCAGCTGTGCTTGCTCCATTTTGTTATTCTCTGCGCATCCTCAGTCTGGGAGGCTGTGTCCTTTGCCACAAGAGATGCAACCACATACCGCCCTTGTCCCTCTTTCTGACTTTTTGTTTTCTGTGAGACTTCCCCATTTGATTTCATCAGCCTCGTTTATTTGCTGGTTTGAAAATACTCCACATTCTAGCAGTTACTCTTCACTTGTGAGTAAAGGACACCTGGCAAAAAGATGCTAGATTCCCTCTGCTATATACACCCGTAGACACCCCCTTTCATTCCTGTGGTGTTTCTCAACTCAAACGACTTGGGTCTCGTCCTTGGAGATGCTGTTTTAGTAGATCTGCAGTGAGTCCTGGACATCTGTATTTTAAAAGCATTGTTTGTAGTGGTACTGTGACATTCCTCTCCTTGTCAATTATGAGCCTTTTTGCCTGTTTTTCTAAAATTGATTCTTTTCTAAAACTGTAAGATTTTCTGCTTTCTGGGATTCTGTTGAAGTAATCCCTAAGGCATATCCAGGGTGAATTAATATGGAATTCTCCATTACGTTAGTTCTTGGCACTCTTGTCTACCTAGTAGATTCTTATGAGGGATTCTCCACACTTTTTATAGTTCATACACAATATCAAAAGGTTTTTATCTTTTAATCCTTCAACTGGTATGTGTGAGGTTACCATTTCATAGATGAAGAAACTGAGCTATGTCCTTTGGGGCAAACTGTTTCTTCCCTCTCCCCACCTCTTCTGCTTTTCATAGCTATGATGTAACTCTAAGTTTCTCCAGTTCTGTCTTGAAAATGTTGCCATTTTTCAGGGGTAGCTGACAGTTACTTGTGTTTCTGGTCAAATCTGAGGGAGAAAATGAATATTGATGGATGATGCTGAGTGAAGTTCTTGAAGGAAGGACTGTGCCTGGCACAGAGTTAGCGCCTCAGAAAACGATGCGTGTGAGCTAGGTAGCCTCTGCTGGTTAGGCTACATGCACTGGCCAGTTTATTTGTCCTTGTTTCAGAAAGGATTTAAGGGCACTTACATAAAAATTTTTTACAGTTTTTTTAATGCAAGTAAGAGAGAGCGTATTAGTTTCATGTTGCTAACGTAACAAACCACCATATTCTTAGCAGCTCAAACAATGCCAATTTATCATCTTAGAGTTCTGAAGCTCTACATAAGTTCATGTACATATCAGTAGTCTGATGTGTGTTGCACTGGGCTAACATCAAGGTTTTGGCAGGGCTGGGTACCCTTCTGGAGGGTCCTTGCTCTTTCAGGGTGTTGGTAGGGGTAGAGTTCCATGCTGAGATGTCCATTTTCTTGCTGGCTGTCATCTCTTCCCGGCTTCCAGCATCTACCCACATCGTCACATGATTTGGCCCATGATCCCCTTCCTTCATCTTCAAAGCGAGCAACAGTGGATCAAGTCCTTTTATGTCACATCGTCACTTGATTTGGCCCATGATCCCCTTCCTTCATCTTCAAAGCGAGCAACAGTGGATCAAGTCCTTTTATGTCACATCGTCACTTGATTTGGCCCATGATCCCCTTCCTTCATCTTCAAAGCGAGCAACAGTGGATCAAGTCCTTTTATGTCACATCTTTTTTTTTTTTGGCTGTGTTGGGTCATTGTTGCTGCGCGCAGGCTTCCTCTAGTTGTTGCGAGCCTGGGATACTCTTCATTGCAGTGTGCGGGTTTCTCATTGCGGTGGCTTCTCGTTGTGGAGCACGGGCTCTAGGCGCACGGGCTTCAGTATTTGTGACACGAGGGCTCAGTAGTTGTGGCGGGGCTCGAACCCGTGTCCCCTGCGTTGGCAGGCGAATTCTTAACCACCGCACCACCAGGGAAGTCCTATGTCACATCTTTCTGACTCTTCTTGAATCATCCCATATCTGATTGAAGCTGGGAAAGGTTTTCTGCTTTTAAAGACTCATATACTTAGATTGGGTTTACCTGGATAATCCAGGATAATCTCCCATCTCGAGATCTGTAATCTTAATCTGCAAGGTCCCTCTTGTCATGTAGGGTAGCGTATTCACAGGTTCTGGGGATTAGGGTGTGTATGTCTTTGGGGGTGGGGGTGGGGCATTTTTCTGCCTACCACGGCAGGCTGAGGAGAAGCAGTGGGTAGAAACAGTAAGTACCCGTGTTGTGTATACCTTTTTGAAGTGGGCACTGTACTTAGTACTAAGCTGTGCAGAGAACCCTGTTTTCATTTACCTTAATTATAGTATCCATTTTTAAAAGTACATGCATTCATATACTTATTCCTTAATTGAGTCTTGAAAGGCATTTTCTTCTGATTCTTCTTAAAAAGAATACAGTGTAAGGTAGTGAAAAATGTAAATATACAAGTAATATATTTATACACATAGGGCCTTTTCTAGTGGTATAACTCATTGAATCTGAACAGTAATATCCGTGAGGAAGGCTCCATTTTACAGGTGAGGAAAGGGAGACTTATTGTCCTATCACACAGCCATTAAGTGGCCAAGCTGGAATTTGAACCCAGGTATTTCTGACTCCAGAGTCCATGCTCTCTCTCCCGTATCATATGCATTTCTTGATTCCCACAAATTCCATGTCACGACTCTTGTGTTGGCTTACCAACTGCTTGGTCTGTTGAGTTGACGTGAGAGTACACAGTCCCTCAATTCCCTTTACTAAAACAGAAGCCACCTCCACTCTTCAAAACAGGGCAGAACTATTCTATGTAAAAAAAGAATAAAGTCTGTTCTCTGCTCCTCACAAGCTCTGTGAGCTTGGGCAACCTCTTCAGTCTCTGAGTCGCGGGGTCCTCATCTATAAAATGGAATGAATAAATGAGATAATATGTGTAACACTGACTCAAGAAATGGTTAATATTTCATCCTCATTTTTTATTCTGCTTCTTTGAATGCTTCAGTAATTTCCCCATATACATTTGAAAAACTAACCCAAACTTGACCAGTGCTGTATAGTGTTGGACTAATGCTGTTCATAACAGAAGTAATTTTTCGCCCTGCATGTGTCCTAATGTGGTGATTTTTTTCTTTTTTTTTTTTTCCACTTCCCTGCTTAGCTTGCTCATTTATGGCCAGCTGATACTTTAAAGAGTCTGCCATCCTTGACTCGAATTTTTGCTTTCCTAGCCTACGTTGGTGTTTCTTCGTACTTACCATATTTGTTTGCCACTAGATGTTTTATGGAAGGTTCCTTACTTTATCGGCTTTTTTTTAACAAGATTCAAAATTGTTTAGCAAGATTCACTTTATTAAGCATCTATTTTTATCGGCTTTGCTTAATGTAGTCTATATGCCCATCCAAGTCCACTAATGATGTAGAAGGACTGATTTTGTTCTAGGAAGGACCCATTTGATTAAGAAGAACAAAAGCCTCCTCCAGCTAGCTGAAGAAGAGAGGTTTTGGTAAGAATTTGAAGAGTGCTGAGGAATCCAAGAAAAACTGTGATCAAGTCTTGGGGAACTGGACACTCTGAAATCTTTGTTTTCCTCTCATGGCTTCTCTTTTGAGCCTTAAGATAATTAGGAATGTGTTTTTTGTTTTAAACATATTTTTTCTTTTTCTCTCTTCTTTTAAAAAAACAATATTTTTTCATTATTAGTTTCTGACTTCATTTCACTTAAGTAATATAGACTGTGTATATTGATTCTTCAGTATTTGGGACTAATTTTGTAGCCACGTACTTGGTCACTGTTTGTATATGTCGCATGTGCGCTGGAAAAGTATATTCTTGGGTGTGTGGTGGGTTCAGGGCTCCATACGTGTCCATCAGAGCAGTCCTGCTAGTTGTGTGTGTCACACCTTCTGTATTCCTCATAGTCTTTTGAATTTGGGGGCGAGATGTAAATATCTCCTATTACGATGGTTGGGTGAGTTTGGGGGATTTTTTGTTTGTTTTGTAGTTCTGTCAAATTGATTCCACACACCCCCACCCCCAGTGAACTTGAGGGCTAATTTGTAAGGTGTGTATGGGCATTATATCTCACTGAAAAGTTAATTATTCCTTTGTTATTTAAGTTCTCCTATAATTTTACATGTTGTGTATTTGGTAGTATACTTTTTAGTATTCAAGTATTTGATATTAATTTTAAATATTAACTTTTTGTTCATATTTGCCTAGTGTATACTTATTTTATCCTCTCTCCTTTTCCTTTTGGAATGAGGTATTTTGTTTGTTTTGTTTTGTTTAGGAAACATTACAGATACAGTTGAAACCCATTGTATGCGCTTCACCTCTTTGTCCCTAGAGGTAACCAGTCTCCTGAATTTGGTGTTTATTATTCCTATGAAAGTTTCCAAATGATTACTACATATGTATATATGTATGTACCTATAAACAATGCACAGTATTTTTTGTATTTTTTTCAACTTCATATTAATGGAATTTTACTGTACTTGCTCTGAAACTGTTTTGTTCAACATTATTTTCAGGGCTTTATCTATATTAATATATTTTGCTCTGTTTTGTTGGTATTTATTGCTTGATCAGTTTAGTTTTCTTTATATTCCGTTGCATTCTAAAAGATAACACTGCATGGGTTATTCTCATGCCTGCTCCTAGAGCACATGTGCTGAGTTCTGGAGATACACCTTCAAGTAGAACTGTGAGTGGAATGGGTGCCCCTCTTCAGCTCTACCAGCTAATCTGCATCACTCTCCAGAGTAGTTATCAGTCAACTCTAATTTTTGTTTCAGCCCTACTATGTCACTTTTTTACAAAAAAAATTTTTTAAGGTTTTTTTTTTTTTTTTTGGCTGCGTGGGTCTTCTTTGCTGTGCACGAGCTTTTCTCTGGTTGTGGCGAGCGGAGGCTACTCTTTGTCGTGGTGGCCTCTTGTGGAGCACGGGCTCTAGGTGCACGGGCTTCGATAGTTGTGGCACACGGGCTCAGTAGTTGTGGCTCGCAGGCTGTAGAGCGCAGGCTCAGTAGTTGTGGCGCACAGGCTTAGTTGCTCCGTGGCATGTGGGATCTTCCCGGACCAGGGCTTGAACCTGTGTCCCCTGCATTGGCAGGTGGATTCTTAACCACTGTGCCACCAGGGAAGCCCTATGTCACTTTTTTTAAACCTGCTAGTTTTTTATATAGCCCAGTGATATATTTTTTAAAAATTCAATCTGAGAGGCTGTCTTTTACTAGGAGAATTTAATCATTGGGGAATTTGAATTTTTATCTACTATTAGGCACCAGGCTGGTTCAGCCATTCGCAGGGATCAGGGCATAGGTCACAGGCATGCCCCTTTGCCATGGGCTTTTGGGAGAGGCAGCACTTGTCCCACACAGGAAGCAGTATGGTGGTCAGATTTCCCAAGCATGTATAGTGTCACCTGCTCCTTATAGGGCAATGTGAAAAGAGGATACCTGCCAATAACTCTCATTTGTGCAGGTGAACAATTAATTTAAATTCCTGAGTTTTCTCTTTGTAAAATGTGTACAGTACCGGCTAGTGCACTCTATAGGGTTGTTCACCAGTGCTCTAGCACTGGTTTTTGGTTTTTTTACCCCTAACTTTGTAGCTGTCTTTGAAACTCAAGTGTCAGTGATTTGTTTCCCTTCGTTTATTTACAGTTGATAAATCAGTGTAAGTGGTGCCTTTATGCTTGCTCTGTGGCCTCCAGCGTTATTAACATTGATGGATGGCTCCCCCTTTAGCATTTGTCCACCTTTAGCAATAACTACTATGCATCTAGAAGGCAAACAATATGTTATTCTAAGTCCTTTCTGGGTATTTTAGCTTAGACAGCACTCTTGAAAATTGTCTAAGAGCCTGGTATTTGTAATTAGAATATTACAGCTCCTCTGCTTACTTGTCCCTTGGTAAAGTTCAGACGTCTTCAACTTCAGTTTTCTCATCTAGAAGAAGTTAGTAGTAATGTCTGGCTTGGCTACTTCACAGGACTTTTTTTGTGAGTTTGAAGTAAACATTGTGCACAGATGCCTTTAAGCTGCAAAGTGCTTCATTAATAGCAATATTTTAGAGATAATTTTTTCTAATTTGTTGAGTATCCTAAAATTTAGTTAGTTGGGGAGGTCTTGCCTATAGAAAAAGCTGTTCACCATGCTGACCTCAAACTGTAGTTACTTGAGTTGAAGGAAGCAAGAGCACATGTTAACCTGCAAAATGGCAGTTCTTTGATCCTGAAATTCTTTCCGGACTGCATAAAAGAAAACGTCTTTTCCAAGCTCAGATGTCCTCATGAGCCACTTGAGATTGAGAAGAATATCAGGTAGGAGGTGTCCTTTTTCAGTGGTCTTCGGGAAGGAGGTGATAAGGCTGATAGTGGGCTCCTACACTCACTCTTGGTACCTTGATGTACCTCTTGAATGCTTTCTCTCAATTTTGAACCCTTTTGGAAATAGGCAGTTCTGTAGATCTACAAAAGTCTTCAGTATAAATGAATCTGTTGATCAAAGGTTATCTTCTTATCTCTTTGGACGAAGTATTGTTGTTTCAGTTTAAACCATTTCAAAGGGCAAAGTAAAAGTACATGTGTCCAAAATCACTTACGCTCAAAGCTTTACTTGATACAAAGATTAATAAATAGGGAAATTAGTTACAAGTTAAAGCAGTAGTAGTTGTGTGCCTGGTGAGTTGATTCACCAGTCCTTTAAGGAAGGTATTTGTTACACTTTTTCAGGATAACCTTTGGTATGGGGTGAAGAAATTCTTATGGTTTTGCAGCTAAAAAGTGGATTTTTAACTGGTTGAATGACTGTATCCATAAAGGACTTCCCCATGTAGGCAAGCTGGAGGGAGCATGCTGCTATATTCAGTCCTGGATTTTTATATTTCGTATTGGCAAGAACTTGGATAAAGTCCACTTTGGTTGAAAGAGCTGATGTGTGGATTACACCAGACAGAATCCAAAACAACCTTGACAGCCAGAATGATTGGCTAAATTTAGCAAAATGGAACTTAATAAAAATGAAGTGAAAGCCCTATATTTACGTTTAAAACAACCATACAAATACAAGATGATGGTCACCTGGTTAAATAGCAGGATATGTCTAAAACCTAAAAAGTTTTACATGACTAGATTCAGTATGAGTCAGATGAGTAATAAAGCCAACGAAGGAATAAATGTGGCTCTAGGTTAGTAGAATTGTGATGTACAAACAAGGTAGGTAATGGTTGTACTCTGTCAGGACTCAACTGCAATTCGCTTATGGAAACTCTTATTTCAGAGGGAAGTCTGCACGTTGGAGTCTGTGCTCGGAGACCAGTCAGGGTCTCTGTCAACCATGACATTTTAGGAATGGTTGAAATAACCGAAACATTTTAACAAAAAAAAAAAAAAAAAGGCAAAGGAGAATGTAATAATGACCTTCAAATACTTAGGTGACTGTCATATAAAAAAGGACTTAAACTTACCCTTTGTGGCTTTTCGCGGACAGAACCAGGACTAGGAAGAGAAGACTGCCTTTGAAATGGAAAGAG
>NW_020173037.1:7398065-7497945 GCF_003031525.2 Neophocaena asiaeorientalis asiaeorientalis
GGTTTAAAAAACCCAAAAATTTTAAAAAAAAAAAAAAAAAAAAGGCAAAGGAGAATGTAATAATGACCTTCAAATACTTAGGTGACTGTCATATAAAAAAGGACTTAAACTTACCCTTTGTGGCTTTTCGCGGACAGAACCAGGACTAGGAAGAGAAGACTGCCTGTGAAATGGAAAGAGTGTTAAGAGGTGAGTTGGTCTGTTACCGAGGCTGTGCAAGCAGAGGTTTGACTGACACATTAGGGCTTGGAAGATAGTATTTATGCAAACAGTAGGGGATTGGATTTGAATTTTTTTCTTTTTAAAGAAATGTAAGATACTATGTGAGCATTTCCTGTGCTGGAGTTATAAAAACGAACAAGACTGCCCCACCCTAGAGGGGAGACCAATTTGTCACAGAGATTACAAGATGATGTAATAGAGATGTGTATGTACAGAGAGTACTAAAGGAGCATGGAGAAGGTTCATTCTGACTGGAGTGAGTGGCTTATGACAGATTCGGATTTTCAGTAAACATTTATTGCGCACCTACTATATGCTGAATACTGTTCTATGGCTTTCATATATTTCTCACAGTAATCCTAGATAGCTCTTGGCCACATTTTACAAATGATAGATCAGATGTGACTTGATCAGGCATGGTCTCGTTTGTTTGAGAAATTTTCCACCTAATAATCCCGTGGAATCAGTTTGTACTTTTGCCCCTATTTTTGTGTTTGTTATGTATGGAGAACAGAGAATTGAGCTGAGCTCCTCAGTCTTTTATTTTGCCAAGAAAGGCAGATGACTTTATACCAGGAACGTGATCCAGAGTGTGGCCGTGTAGAGTTTTTGTCAGGGTTTCTGGGGGGTGAAGACTGAAGGAATCTAGGGACCATGTACCGTGAAGAGCATTGTGTGGTGCAGTTTCAAGAGTCGGTTTTGTATCCTCTGGACGCTTCACAGAAGAAGCCTTATTCCCCATCTCTAAATGGGATAAATTTCAACCCTTCATGCAGGTTTCTGACAAAGGTTATTGAGGCCTTTCCTCCATTTAACCTTATTTTCTTTCTCGGTCTTTTTTTTCCCTGTCCTCTCTGGCTTAGAGTTTCCTTTCTTGGAGAATTTACCTGAGAAATGGAAAAATTGTATTGGATGTGAGCGTGAATATGTGAATTTTGAGCCTTAGCCATGAGTATGTTTTGTTAAAAGAACTGCTGATTACTTATTCTTTAGTGGCTTTTAGGAGTTAAAAAAAGAAATCAAAATCTATTTCACAACACATTATTTTACTTGCAGGCTTCTAATTTTCTTAGCAGACCAATATTTAATGTAACTATTTCTGGTCACACTAGAAGTTTTGCTAGTTATTTAAATGCCACATCGCTATGGAGGTCACTGGATGAGGCCAGTAAAAGTATTGCTTATATAGTGTTTGATGCTAAAATAGATTCTTTGAAAAACATTTTTTTATTATGGTAAAAATGATGAATGCTTGTGGTAAAAAATGAAAATTTAAATACTCCACCACTTTACATAGTATAGTAATGGTTTGTGTATCCTTCTAGAAATCTTCTGTACATCTTTAAGCCTGCGTGTGTGTGTGTCCCAATCCCACCAATATGATTATACAAATTGTGCTGTTCTATACCTTTATTTTTTTCACTTCAGGGTAAATCTTGGGTGTCTTAACATATCATCACATGTAAATCTGTCTCATTCTTTTAAAAAAACCTGCATAGCTGAACCATTATTAACTCAGTCAGTTCCTGATTCTGTTAGTCCTGGTCTGTGGTAGCAAACAGCAGAAACCTACTGTGGTTAACTTCAGCAGAGGAAGATTTTATTGTAAAGATTGGGTGCTCCATAGAGTTAATAGGAAGGCAATATAATCAAGCTTGAAAATGACAAAACCGAGGAAGGCAAGGCCCAGCCAGACTCCTGCTGAAGCAGACGCTGATGCGTTGCCAGTCGTCTGTCACCTCCTCTGCAGCCACTGTGAATTCTCGCTTGTTGGTCCCTGATATTGAAGTATTCCTTCAGGATTCCAAATTCTGAACAGGAGCATCTGATTGGCTCAGCCTAGGTCACATGTGACCACAATGGAAGGTCACAAATCACCTTCCATTAAAAATAAGAATTTAGAAAGAATATTTAATTTTGAACTCGGTATGTATTTCATGTACTTAAATTTAACAGGCTAGTCTCAACATTATCTTTGTCGACTGATACCAAGTCTATGTTTGGGGGTTTAGCAGCTTGATCTAGTTACTGTTATCACATACTTCTTATTAGTTTAATCTGGCAGCTGCTTGAAATAGATCTTTCTGCTTACGGCCTCTAATTTTGATACCCATTTATATCGTAACATACTACTTAGAGATCATGTACAATAAACTTACTGTACAGTAATTATTTTGTACATTTACATCCAGACACCTTCCTTCCCACAGCATCATGAAAAAGTATCATCTTCAAACTACTTCATTGAAATCTATTTCTGAGATGCTGTAGTTCTTATTTGGAAGCTTTACCTATGAAAGGATTAGGAAAATGGTCAGATTGAAGTATGTTAGTATACCTGATATATTCACTGGAACATTGTTGTTTGGGATAAAGTCAACATCGAAGAAGTTGTATATTCATTTTTTTAAAAACCTTCTTCCTTCATTAAATTTCTGCTCTGTCAGAGTCATTTAGCTTATAGAACATTTCCCTTCTTCCTCTTAGTATTGCTGCTAATAACCTGGTAAGTGAGATATCTTCTTTTTAGTTAGGAGAGGTATTGGTTGCAAGTAGTAATATGTATCTGAGAACAAACTCAGGAGGTTGGACAGTATAGTGGAAAAATATGGCTTGGAATTAAAAAACCTGATTCTGACTTTCAGTTCTGCCTCTTACTGTGTTTACTTGAGGCATGTCACTTAAGCCTCAGTTTCTTCATCTTCAAAATGAGGTTATCGGGAATTCCCTGGTGGTCCAGTGGTTAGGACTCAGCTCTTTCACTGCCGCGGCCTGGGTTCAATTCCCTGGTCAGGGAACTAGGATCCTGCAAGCTGCATGGCAAAAAAAAAAAAAAATTTTAAAAAAGGTTATCATTCCTGCTTTACTGATGCCGTAGGCTTACTGTTATGGTCAGATAAGATTGTGTGTGAAGAGGGAGCTTATTTTCACCTTCAAAATGTCAAAAGTCAGGCATATATTTTACGTAAGACAAGAGTATGTTAGCATAAACTCAATTGTAGGACTCCATAGCTGCAGTAAAAACTACTTGTGTATAGCGAAGCATGTCCTTTGGGTATTTGGCAGGCATCAGTCTAGCTGTTCTAAGCTGAGGAATTGCCAAAGATACTAAGTGGAAACCAGGATAACCCTGTTTTGAACTTAACCTGTACCGAGGTGAAACATACTTCACTGTTTTCTGTTATGCCAAGCATGTAATGGCGTCACACTAGTTGTGTAGCTGGAAAACTAAAGAGGATGAGACACTGAAACCAGCATTTTAATTGGTTATATCTAGGCCAGTGGTTCTCAAACTTTAGGGCACATGAGAATCACCTGGAGAGCTTGGTAAAACACTGATTTCAGGACTCCAGCCCAAAGTTTCTGACTCACTAAGTTTGGGGCGGGGCTGATGATTTGCATTCTGACAAGTTTCCAGAGATTGCTGATGTTGCTGTTCTGGGGACCACACTTTTGAGAATCAGCGCTTTAGGGAAACCATGTAATTCATCGTCCAGGCTGATCCCTAATGTTTCAGGACGCCAGGAATAACTAAGCCTGTCCCTGGCAAACCAGGATACAGGGTCATCCTAATTTTACTTACTTGAAAGATCTTTTTGCAAAGAGGTTTATGTAATAGAATTGGCACCTAGTAGATGACTCATGGTATGCAAGGTATATTTATTTATTTATATGTTAAATTGCCAACTGATGATTCAGTCATATTTTTCCCTTGATCCCTGTTCTTGTAAATGTTCATTAAATGAGAATAGAAGTATTCTAGATTCTTTGGCTGATTCGTCTTGCCGTGTTTACTAATGTAAATATTGTGGATGGGTTCTTTCATTGGATATGTGATTGGATGAGATGCTGGAGAATAATTTCCAAGTTTGTTTTTTACAAGCTGCAATAACATATTACATTGCAACCCAGGGTTCAGATATGTGTGTAAGTGCATATATATATCTAAAACAATCGTTTGCAAACAGCACTCATCCTAACTTTATTTAGTACATACAGTCTAATATTTGCTGGTTTGTTCGAGTTCATTTTTTTACTGCTAGTTGTAATCCAGTAAATTGATTTCATGACCTAACTGGTTACAGCCTACTGTTTAGAAAACACTGCACAGAAGACCTCTTTGGTTCCAGCATACTGAGACATTCTGAGATTCTGAGAGGTAGCTTATACTTCAGTTTTCTTCGTTCTGATTCTTCTCACTCTAAGCCATTTTCCACCATTAAAACAAACTAGTTCAGGAAAGTCCCAAGAGTGGGAGGAAAAAAGGAAAGAGATGCTATTTTTAACCACAGTCTGCTATCTTACTTGCTATTAAATTTAATATTCTGTCATTTATTCTCTGTAAATTAGCAAATGCTCCATTTTATTTTTCAATTTTTTGAAAATGTAAATTGCACCTAGCTTTGTTTTTGTGAAAATATTGCACAAACTAGGTCTTTCCTAAGGATATCTAAACTCGGCTTGTGTTAAAAAAATCCTTGACTTAACCAAGTTAAATTTGTTTTATTTTAATGAAGCATGTATTTTAACCATATTAGTTCTGTCAGTCAGAGTCCAACTAGGAGACAGAAACCACACAGGAATTCGAACAGGGAATGTCTGGTGTAAGGAACCACCGACTCTAATGTGGGATTAGAGTAATGGGGAGTTGGCTAAGAGAACTCTAAGAATACAGCAACCGCAGGTAGAGGGCACAGCCACTACCCCTAAGACTGAGGCGGAGCAAGGAAGGAAGGAACAAACAAATCTGGCATCCAGACGTCTTTGGAGGCTCGCAGCTGAGGCCCATCTGGTGGCCGAGAATTGCACTTGAGGGGCCATGATGGATTGGGAAGCTGTGGGAAGCCTTCTGTGGGGCGGGGCTGCGCCTGGGAGCCCCTGAGAAGCAGACTGAAGGGGCGCTGGGGGCCAGTGGCCACAGAGAGCTGGAGTGCTACTTTCTGCCGGTGGCACTTCCTATCATGCCAGCTGTCAAGGGAGAGACGTCCTCGTGTTTCCAGCAGGCCAGAGAGGGTCTAGAGCAGGAGGCACTTGACTGATACCTGGCGCAGCAGTGCACTTGCTAGACCCGATGTTTCCAAAGGGCAAGTACACTTAAATTAGGGGCAGATACTATTAGGGACGCAGTTCTTAATTTCATGCAGTCATGTTTTCATTCTCTAGCATCATTTTTCTATCTGGAAAAGTCACTATGGGGAATAAAATTTTTTTGAGAAGTTGACTTTTTAAAATGTAGACTAAGTTTGTCACTAAGTAGAAAAGGCGAGTATGTCATTTTGTGACCTTTTCAGCGAGCATGCGATACACATGCTCTTCACTCACTGAGCATCAGCTTTCTAAGCCAGGCCACAGAGCAAAGTGATTTTCTGCCCCCAAGGGAGGCAGGTAGATGTGTGAACTGATGATAAAAGTTTAATGTGAGAAGTGCTTAATAACGTACCTGTAGAGTACTGTGCTGTAGCATGGGATAGTGTGTTGGTCTGCCTCTGCGTACTGGGGAAGGAAGAAAAAGCACAGACGTGTTACCTTTTATTCTCTGCATGCTGCTTCTTTTATTCCTCACAGTAGCCTTCTGAATAAGGTGAACGGTATGATTACCATTATACAAATAAGCAAACAAGGCCTAGAGACCTGAAACAACTTTTTCTACCAGCACCACACACAGGATCCAAAAGTAGTCAGGTATTTATCTCTTAAACTGGTGGTATGTGTTGCAATGCAGGAGGCTGCAACAGTAAAAGTTTACCAAATGTAAAACACAGTTCTAAGAAGAATTTAAAAAGTGATTCAGGTGTGTCCCTGCCCTTAAGGGGTTTATAGTCTAGCAGTGCTGGTAGAATGTCATAAGGGCTCTGATTGAGGTCCTGGAGAAAGCCTGGAACTTCATAGGGTCCAGAGTGCCTTCCTTCTCGGAAAACTTAGGGTAAGATGGCATTTGAGCTGGTCCTTGGAAAGTGAGTAGGGTTTAAACAAGTAAAAATGTTAAATAATCAAAATGTAAAGCTAGGCAAAAACCAGAAAGATAGTTGTCATTTATTACACATCTGCTAAGTGCCATACCTTGTAATTTCCTCATTGTAAACCATTCAGCTTAACCGTACTATAGACCCTGTGTCAGACAGTTAGTGGAAATAAGGAAAGATAAGTTCATTAGACATGTTGGACTTAGGTAAGTACTAGGTTGTGACAGGTTAAGGTAGACAGTATTATTCTGTAGACAGTAGAAAATATTGAAGACAGTAGAAAATATTGAAGACAGTAGAAAATATTGAAGTTTTTAAAGGAAAGAGTACAGGACTAGAGTTACGACTAAATTAGAAATTAAATGTGTGTATACACACACACATACACATGTATATGTATATGTCTATATATATTCATGTTGTAATACAGCGGCAGAGACATACTAGATGTTAAATGTAGTCCTTCTATCTTTTCTCATCCATCTCTGGTGCACTCGTATGTAGGACAGATTAGAAAGATGGAGTGTAGTTGGATGGTTACTACAGTGGTCCAGGTAGGAAGTAACGAAGGCCTTATCTAAGACAATGATAGTGAAAATGAAGAGGAGGATACTGGTGACAGTTGGAATTAACAGGATTTAGGGGAGGATGTTGTAGGGAGTGAAAAAATTAAAACATTTTCAGGCACTTTTCCATCTCAGAGGAGTACATACTCCAAATGTGAGCTCTTTTTCATATATTTTTTAATATAAAAGTAACAAAAACACATGATACTGTTAAAACATTATGGAAGGGCAGAAGACTGGATATCGGGGGAGGTGAAATATGACATCATACAAAGAGAAACCGGGCAGGGGAAATACAGAGGTTAAAACTTCGTTAAGCCTAGAGGATCAGGCTTCACAGTGACTTCCTTCCAAAGGATCTAGTATGAAAAGGGAAGGGTAAAAGTATTACTTTACAGGGGAGAAACTTGGCAAACTACCTCAGCCAGGTGACCAAAGTTTACATCAGCAATAATCAGTCATGTTGATAGTATGTACCCTTTTGATGGGACTCATACTCTGTCTCTGTCGTCTTCCTCCCAAACACCCGTATTCTAGTCAGTCGCAGGGAAAAAAAATCAGACAAATCCCAGCTGAGGCACATTCTACAGTATACCTGACCAGTACTCCTCAAGACTTTTGTCCAGGTCATCAAAAGCAAGGAAAGTCTGAGACACTATCACAGCCAAGAGGAGCCTGAGGAGACATGACAACCAAGTGTAATGTGGTGTCCTGGATGGGATCCTGGGACAGAAAACAGAGGTAGAAACTAAGGGGGCAAAAATCCAAACTGCGGAGGAGGTTTCATAAAGATTGCAGGGTAAGAAATAAACTGCCAGGTTAAGGCTTCTCCAGTCCCCATCGTGGCTGAATAAAGAGAGTGGTTGGAGCTCTTCTAAGCCTGTGTTTTACCCTTCAGTGAGGCCTGCCTTCTTCATCTGTTGGTCTGAGCTCAGGTCTGGATGTGGTTCCTGGAGCCCGTGCCACACACAGGGTGAGGGAGATCACAGAAACCTAGCAGTGTTCCTTCCTCTTGCATTTACAGCAGAGGATATTGTTTTCTTCCCGGAAGCCAGACAATTATATTGATTATTTTATATACACACACAGCCAGGAAGTCTCCATATTTAAGAGTCAGAAGAATACCTAACTCACTTTGTGAAGGTAGGTGTGCACTATGGAAGCTTCCTAGAGGTTACAGCATTTGAGTTGAGTTTTAGAAATAAGTAGCTGTTAGCTAAGTGGACAAAAAGTCACTGAGTGTTGGAGAAAGAGCTCTTAAAGTATGCTAAATAAATATTGCAGAGACCTGATGTATAAGGCGTACTAGCCTAAGGAATCAGAGACTTTCAGCTGAGGTTATCTGCTTTACTCATTTTCATGGTTTTGGTCTTATCTCAGAAAAAGTGTTTTAGTACTTGGGGTACTTTAATATTGTAAAACGAAGATAAAGAAAAGCGGTAGATGATTTGCATCAAGGGAAGGAGGGCTAGTTCTCCACATCTTCCTATTTCCTTTTCATTTTGTTGATTCTTTAGCAAGTCTTTCAGCCTTGTCTGCGTATTTGTTTCTATACCTTCCAGTTTTGAGGAAAAGATGTCTTACGTTCTTAAAGCTACATCCTCTTGAGAACTTTCTTTAATTTCTTTATTACTAAGCTCAGTGCCTGGAATATAGTGAGTACTTAATAAATATTTTTTGAGTGACTGTCTCTTTCCTACCCTCCTAGCCTTCACTGAGAGATTTTTCAAATAAATGCTCTGTATTCCTTGCTTCCTTTTTCCCTTATTACTCTCTCAATATTTCTGGTGTTTGAGTCTCTTTATTGATTACAGTAGGAATTATTAGAGACGGAGTCAACAAGAGCGGGAGACGAGCAATGTAAAAATCTAAGGTGACGAAGGAAGGCAGATTATTCTTGATAAGTGCATTGGTTTTCTAGGGCAGCTTAACAAATTATCAGAAAGTTGTTTCAGGGCTTAAAACAATAAAAGGCTGTTTCTCTCACAGTTCTGGAGGCCAGAAGTCTGAAATCCAGGGATAGGCAGGGCCATGCTCCCTCTGAAGGCTCCAGGGAAAATCCTTCCTGCTGCTTCCAGCTTCTGGTGGCTCTAGGTGTTCCTTGGCTGTGGTAGCATAACTCCATTCTCTGCCTCTTGTCTTCATACGGCCTTCTCTCCTGCATATCCATCTGTCATTGGAATTAGGCCCAGCCTGAATCCAGGCTGATCTCATCTCAAAATCCTTAATTATATCTGCAATGATCCTTTTTTCAAATAAAGCCACATTCACAGGTTCCAGAGGTTGGGACTTGGACATATCTCTTTGGGAGCCATTCTAGCTCACTCCAGTAAGCCACCAGATTGGTATCTAGTTGCAGTAATTGAGAGGATTGCTGTCGTACATGTGAGGGGGATGATGTTTGGAAAACCAGCAGCATGAAAACAACTCTGAAGTCCTTTTATTTAAAAGAAAATTATAGATTGTGACTATTTTCTTCAGTTAATTTTAGAAAATATATATTTAAAAATTTGAACTCAAGGTCAGATGGGTTTGGTTGGAGATTTTGCTCCTCAGCTGTATTCATCCTGAAGAATCCTCTAACACTTTTTATTGAACTTCTGAATTTGCACAATTCAAAATTTTTGCATTTGAGCCTTATGATATTCCTTTGAAGTAGGAATGCCATGTTTTCTTTTTTCCATTTTACAGATGTGGAAATAGAGCTTAGTTTCTATAACTAATTTGTCTGAGGTCACAAGTTATGAAATAATACAGGTGGACTTGAATACTGGTGTTACAACTGTAAAGCTTGTATTCTTTCTAATGTCTATGCTGAGTTTATTAATTTTATGTTTAAAAAGAGCAGCAGACTTTACTGTTTTTTCATATTTCACGGTTTTTCGATTTGGAATGTTAGCACAAAGGATATAGTTTTCTGTGTTTGTAAAATAAGCTACTAATATTTAAACCAATTTGCCATATCTCTGTATGATCTGTATTTGAGGTCTGTCAGTTCTTTGGTATGATTTTAAAACATATAACTCTTCAGTGGATTACTTTCAGTTATGTGGATAGGTCATTCATTCGTGGTTTGTTACATTTTGTTTTTTGAGAACCCAGTGTAGTAGATGACAGTATGCAGCCATGATTTCAGGATGACAGTTGGACAAAACTTCGGTAGTTAGGAATTGGTCTTTTATATTTTTGCTTTTTCCACATCCTTTAAGTTAAAGCTGTTTGTCTTACAATTTTAAAAATGGAGCCGCCATCAGTTTTTTTTAATTATCTTGAAGTTGGTGGAAATCGGTTTAGGACTAGGAAAATAAACTTCAGTAGAATACCTAGCACTTATGCCAGTGTTCCTTGTGGAGAAGGACCCGTTGCCTAAAAAAAGTCACTGGCAGGTTTATTAGATTCTTGGGCCTAACCAAAGACTTAACTGAATCAGAATCTGTGGGGTGGGGGTTTTACGAATCGGCATTTTTAATGAGTGTTACTTGTAATCGTTTGGCATTGATGTGGTAGTCAGATAGTCAATTCTCACAACACTGAATCCTGCTGAGGACAGTGTGTTGGACCCTGAGTAAAGGAAGAAGGTAAGGTGACTTCATAGTAGGAACTCTTAACAGCGGCATTATTAGGTGCAGTAATTTGTATTAATTAAAGAGTGGTCAGGTACCTAAAGCAGTCTTGAGAAAGAAGGACAAAGATGGAGGCACCACACTCTACCTGATTTCAAACTATATTAGAAAGCTATTGTAATCAAAACAGTATGGTATTAGTATAGAAACACACATAGATCAGTGGAACAGAATAGAGAAACCAGAAATAAGCCCACACATATATGGTCGATTAATTTATGACAGAGGAGCCAAAAATACACAGTGGGGGAAAGGACAGTCTCTTCATTAAATGATGTTGGGAAGACTGGACAGCCACATGCAAAAGAATGCAACTGGACCTCTATCTTATACCAGACACAACTGATTATGGACTTTAATTATGTCTGCCAAGTGCCTTCACAGCAACACCCAGATTAGTCTTTGATTGAATACCTGGAGAGGGCCCTGGTCAAGCTGATGCATCAGAAAGACCGTAATGTTGTTATTTTTATTGCAGTATATCATGCATATAGAAAAAGTCACACGTCCTAAATAAACAGCTCAAAGAATGTTTAGGAACTGGACACAGGTAACTAGCACTGTAGAGGGGCCCTTTTACATTTATTTATTTCATTTGATTCTTACAACAGTTCACCAAAGTGTAGGAGTTTCCCCCATTTTATAGATAGGATTTTTTTTTTTTTTTTTTTTTTTTTTTTTGCAGTACGCGGGCCTCTCCCTGTTGTTGCCTCTCTCGTTGTGGAGCACAGGTTCCGGATGCGCAGGCCCAGCGGCCATGGCTCACGGGCCCAGCCGCTCCGTGGCATGTGGGATCCTCCCGGACTGGGGCGCGAACCCGTGTCCTCTGCGTCAGCAGGTGGATTCTCAACCACTGTGCCACCAGGGAAGCCCTGTAGATAGGATTTTGAAGCTCAGAAAGGTTAAGTACTTGCCCCATGTTACAGCTAGTAAAGTGACAGCTGAGATTCTGACCAGGGTTTTGAGGCATAAATGAAATATTATGGAAATCCAATGTACCATTAGTTCTGCCTGAGGATTGGTAGAATCTTTAGAACAGGAATGCTTTAGTGAAGAAGGCATAGGAATCCCTAAGCTGGAATCTCTAAGCATGAGTTTAGAGTTGCCAAGGAGTGAAGTGTTCCTTGGTAAGAGATACAGGGGAAAAACATGGTGTCATTTCAGAGGACAGGAGACGGTGTGTTATGCTTAAATCTAGGGTCTCCAGACTGTGGTATGGTAATATGATCTATTGGAATAACAGTTTTTCAGCCTAAATGCAAAGAACCTTGTTTACTGTTTCGAAGGGCTTGAATTTTATATTCTAAGCAATATTCCGTGAGAGCGGGTTAATCATGTGCATTTTAGCAAAAATTTCGCAGAGGTTGTTATACAAGTAGGTGGAGAAAGGGCAAAGGCTAAAGGCAGAAGGATCAGTCTAGGACCAGAGCTAGAGCACTGAGGATTAAGAGGAGGGGAGAACCTGGAATTCAAGATGTTTCTGAGAGAATTCATGAGATTGGTGAGCCATTAGCTGTAGATGATAAAGGAGGAAGAGGAATTAAGGATGACGGTGATTTTCTTGTTGGTGCGATGCCCTGGGAACCAACTCCAGAGATAAGGAAATACTGAAGGAGATGCTGAGTTTGTTCTGAATTGTTGGAAGGATGGTAGGCAGGAAAATGAAAAGGAATGGATTTGGTTTTGGAAGTTTGAGTTTCAGCCCTGAAAGAATTAAAGTGGACATGTTCAGTAGGCAATTGGATATAATAAAAGTGAAATTAATTAAGATGGTGGCTGGAGAGATGGATTTGGTAATCACTGACTAATTTATACGTGTAGGTTGGGGCTATAGAACTGGATTAGTTCTCTCAGCTGAAGAGAAAAGATAACCAAATATGAAATGGTGGTGAAACCTCCAGTATTTAAGGCTTGCATGGAAGAAGAGCAGTTGTCACAGAATCAAGGGACCAAGGAGGTGGTTAAAGCTAGAAGTGATCATTTTCAAGGAGGTTGTAGGTAGATGAACTACATGGAAATATTTTATGGACATAAACAGATCCTGTTTCTGGATCAAATAAATTGAGGACTGAGAAAAAGACTAGCTAATTCAATTTGGCAATCTGGAAAAGTGTTGGTGATTGTGAGCCAGAAACTCCAAGTATTTTATCCAGAATTAAATAGTAGAAGTCAACATATATTGAATAAGATGAGCTACCTGTAAATTTAACCGATCCTGACAAATGATCTACAGATAGGTGATTAAGGAGACTTGGGAAACACCACAGTGGCCCTTGGATATGTTCTCTGCATTGAAAGATACTTTGATTACCTGAAGAAAGAATATGGTGTCTTGAAAGTGAAGTCAGTATTTGGTCAGAATAAGTGGTATTGTTATTGCTAGAGCAATCCATACTCTGTTGTGAGGTAAGAAAAGGGTTTCAGGCTCTTGTATCACTTAAATGATTATCAGACTGTGAGATGATTCTTGAGGTCCCTCAGTAATAAAGTCTGTGATTTCTAATTATAATTTTTTTCTATACCATATGGGGAAATTTCAAATGTTAAAAATAGAAATGAAGAAAAGAGACAGAGGAATCTTAATTGCATATTGCTAAGTGAAAGAAGCCAATCTGAAAAAGCTAAAATACCATATGATTCCAGCTATATGACAATCAGAAAAAGGCAGGACTATGGAGACAGTAAAAAGATTAGTGGGCTAGGAGTGAGGGAGGGACTGATAGGCAGAGCATAGGGGATTTTTAGGGCAGTGAAACTATTCTGTATGATACTGTAATGGTGGGTACATTATACATTTGTCAAAATCCATGGAATGGACGGCACCGAAAATGAACCCAGATGTAAACTGAGGGCTTTAAGTGATGATGTGTCAGTGTATGTTCATCAGTTGTTACCAGTGTTACCGCTGTGGTGCAGGATGTTGATAAGGAAGGAGGCTGTGCTCCCCTGGGGCAGGGAGTATATGAGAACTTGCCGTACTTCCTGCTCAATTTTGCTATGAACCTGTAAAAGTGCTTTTAAAAATAAAGCCTCTTTTTTTTTTTTTTTTTTTTTTTTTTGTTTGCGGTACGCGGGCCTCTCACTGTTGTGGCCTCTCCCGTACCTAAAGCCTCTTTTTTTAAAACAGAACTGAAGATTCACATCTCAGTTGTTCACCTATTTTGTACTTTAACACTTAAATAATTTTCTGTTACAAATGAACTTATTTACAGAACAGAAACAGACTCACAGACTTAGAGAACAAACTTACGGTTACAAAGGGGGAAGGATGGGGGGAAGGGATAGTTAGGGAGTTTGGGATTGGCATGTACACACTGCTATATTTAAAATGGATAACCAACAAGGACCTACTGTATAGCACAGGGAACACTGCTCAATGTTATGTGGTAGCCTGGATGGGAGGGGAGTTTGGGGGAGAATGGATACATGTATATGTATGGCTGAGTCCCTTTGCTGTGTACCTGAAACTATCACAACATTGTTAATTGGCTATACTCTAATATAAAAATTTTTTAAACACACAAAGAACTAAAAAAAAAATTTCTTTTCTTTCTCTCCTAGATCTGAAAGGTTGTTCAAGGGTGTTAGAAATCCTAAGGAGTTTGTGCCTTTTGTAATGTAAAAGAGAAATTGTGGATAAAAGAAAGAGAAGAAAACCAAGGTCAAATGTTTTGAAATTCCAATTTATTTTCAGTTAACTAGAATCTTAAAACATTCAAAAAACTTTGAACAAATAAAATAGTTCCTAAAACACACCATACACACACACACACACACACACACACACACACACACGCACACACACACACACAGAAGACCGTGTATTTGATTTGTTACTGGGCATTTTGACAATCATTGTAGCATTTGACACTAGGGACAGTCATTCAGCAAAATTATTAAGTGACTTATCTCTGCCTTAAGACAGGCAGCAAGTGACAAGGTATTCGTTGTCCTCTCATTGAGCGGATAATCTAGAAGACATTGAACAGTCTAGTTTGCATCACTTAAGAAAGACCTTCTCCGGCCTTTCAGTCTCTTTTGTTACTCTTCCTCATAGAACTTTATTTTCTTCTTTCAAATGGCAGTCATTATAATTATTTCAAATTACAGTTCGTATAGGTTATTTGTGCATTCATTCTGTTAAATTTCTCTCCCTGAGCTAGATTGTAAGGAAGGAAGCATATCAGCTTTCCATGTGCACAGTTAGCATTTTTTTTTTTTTCACAGTTAGCATTTGATGAAGACTTTTTGAGTAAGTGAATGAATGAATAAGTGATGACTGCCTTTGTGTTTTGTTAAGTGCAGGTTGCTGCCAAGTAAGCAGATTCGGTCTACTGTGAGGTTACAGGCCTGAAAATGAGTAGGAAGTGGTGTGGTGGTCAATATTCAGGTCTCCTCAGAGGGCAAGTAGGATGTATATAGAAAATTTGCCTTTAATTTGGGAATTTGGAAGTTACTCAAGACCTCAATAATAGAGTGAAGGAATGCTATTCAGATTATAGAGTCGATCCTGAAATGGGTCAGCCAGAAGATAGAGTGAGCAGCTTTTCCCAGAATAGTAGATCCCGAACACTTACTTGTTTGTTTGTTTGTAGGAGACTAAGATAAAATAAACTATAAAAAGAGGAAAGTACTATGTTTTTAAAATATTTTCACTACTACAGAAAAAACAGAAGTGCATGAACACTTCACTGCGTGAGTCCTGTGGTGTAGAGGCTGCTGGGAGGACCTGGTTGGTTGTCTCTGGGAGTTGCTGCCACTCTCATCTTTGTGATTGAAATGCTGAATGAATGCAAAAGGATGAAAAGGGTGTTTTGGATTGGTCGACACCTTTCACCCAAATCATCAGTCCTCTAATTCCCCAAGAAATGAGAGCACTGAAAAATCATGGCAGACTGTGTTCTCAGAGCACCAGAAACCCTAGCTGCCTCTTTTCCAAGTACTCGTATGAAGTATTTCTTAATTTCTGTGAATTTTGTCCCTTAAATTTTTTTTCTTTTTAACTTTCAGGTGTTGGTAAATCATGCTTATTGCTACAGTTTACAGACAAGAGGTTTCAGCCAGTACATGATCTTACTATTGGTAAGTTTTATAAAGAGATGAGAAGCATTTAGAAGTTTTGGGTAGTGGGAATGGAATGTGCTAGAGGGCTCATTCCATCAGTGATGAGTCAGAAATCAGTGAAACTAGATTTGTTGCTGTACAGAGTTTAGTCTCCATCACTTTAAAAAAATACAAGTAAGTATAGTAAAAATAATATTCCCCAACTCTGTAAAAGTGGTTGGAATGCAGCAAGACATTAATACTTGATTGTGATTGTATTTAATGATAAAACAGTTGATTGAGAGACAGTATACCATAGGGAGGGGTTAAGAGCAGACTCTGAACCAGTCTGTCAGAGTTCACATCAGGGCTCTGCTGCTAACTAGCTGGGCAAGCCACTTTCCCACTCCATGCCTCAGTTTCTTTATCTGTAAAATGAGAGAAGCAGTGGTAACCATCTCACAAAATTATTCTCAACAGTAAATGAGTTAATAAATATGATGCATTGAAACAGGGCCTGGCAGCATGTTAAGTGCTTTAGGCTTACCTATAATTATTCATTGAGAAAAACTACCATCAAGCATTTTTTAGTTTCCTCAATTGTGAAGAATAAATGAGACAGTTACTGGTAAGGAATGGTCAACAAATATTAGCTGTTATTACTATTAGCTACACTAGTTTTTATTATTAGTGATATTATTCATTAATATGTGAAAGTGTAAAATTAAGTGAAAAACTAAAAACTTTAAGCATACTGTTTCAGGGTTCTTATCTGTTTTAAAAAAATTATATTTATACCCTGAAAGCTAAAGAATCTAGATTATTCTTCTATGGCTGTAGTCCAGTAACAATTAGAGATTAGTCAACCATGAAGAAACAAGGTAACTGGAAATCTAGTTAAACTTTACAATTGATAGCTTAATGTATCTTTTGAGCCAGTGACTGCTTATGTTCTATAGATATGATTAACTCACTATTCATAACAAGGTGATTCTCATGTCCTGTGTACTTTTAAAATACCAAATCGAAGATAGAGTTTACGAATCAAATTATTAGATCAGTTAATAGTATTCAACCAAGCCACATGTACTTTGTAGATATATTAAAATCTTTCCTTACTGGCTGCTATCGATAAGAACATGTGGTTCTATTTTCATTTTGATAGTTTTAATTATATCCAGTAATGATGGGTAAAACAGGTACTGCTCTTTCATGCTGATCGTCATGGTGCAGTTTAACTTTGGTGAGCTCATCCTTGTGTAGGATCTGCTCTTTGCTCCGTAGGTCTGAACCTTGAGGCCATCTCTTAGGCATGATTTGGTCCCGAGACAACTAGCCAGTTGTTTTTCGTATAGGGTACTAGACAAAAGTGTCTTCCTTTTCGTTGAAGCTTTCGTGTAAATTTCTAGTTGTTAGGGCACACCTGATTGGGCGGATGGGCCTGAGCCTCACTGCTGTTAGAAATCAGCATAGGCTCTACTTGTGGGAGCCTATGTAACGGGGAATACACCAGAGGGAGTTTTTAGAAAACTGTAACCCATGTACCTGTACCAGCTGGCTTCCCTCTGGGTTCGCTGATGCGAGGCACTGGGAGTTAGGAGGCTAAAAGCAAAGTGAAGCTGAGGGCCTTCTCCCCTCTCTGCTGAGACTGTGTGCCCTCCGTGGCTTCAGCCACAGCCCCTGCCTGACAGGCCCACTGATGGTCTGGCTCCTGGGCTCTGGGAACCCTGGTATCTCTCTTTGCCCCCTGGCCTAGGGACAGCAGCAGCTTCCGGCTGTTCCTAATCTCTGGGTTGCTTTACCCTCTGCTCCTTGGGCTTCTCAGCCCTTCCTTTAATGTAACCAGTTCCCTACTTTAAATCCCCTCTGTTTTAAATACCTACGTATGGTTTCTGTTTTTCTGGTTGGACCCTGACTACTATACCTTGTGACACCCATCACAAGAATTTATCTTTCTGACATAAAAACAATTTAGAGGTAATTAGCACGTGTTTTTTAAAGGAATGTTGGAGTGATTGTTAAAATAGGCATAAGGCAGTATTTGATTCTGCTGTGTACTTGCCTTTGCTTGATGAGTAGAGGAGGGTATAATATAAAATAATAATGACAGTGGACCCATACCAAATATTTACTGTGTGCCAGGCACTTATTTTGTATGTAGTAACTTTTTTTTTGATTGAAGTATAGTTAATTTACAGTGTTATGTTAGTTTCAAGTGTACAGCAAAGTTATTCAGTTATACATACATATATATGTTCTTTTTCAGATTCTTTTCCATTATAGGTTATTACAAGATACTGAGTATAGTTTCATGTGGTATATAGTCGGTTCCTGTTGTTTACCTATTTTATATACAGTAGTGTGTTTACGTTAATCTCAAACTCCTAATTTATGTGCCTCCCCCCCCCACCCCGCTCCCTCACCGCTATCCCCTTTGGTAACCAGAAGTTTGTTTTCTATGTCCTTGAGTCTATTTCTATTTAAATAAGTTCATTGGTATCATTTTTTAGATTGCACGTATGTAATAACTCTTCTAATCTTGAAAAAAAATTTATGAGATGGATATCATTAATACCATTTACAAATAAGAGAAACTAAAACACAGAAGAGATTTAATAACTTAGCTTGCTCAGGGTCACACAATTAGTAGGTATCGATTATTGAATGTTCAGTAAATGGATACTGTGCAAGGATGCAAGTACTTACTCTACAAGGATGGTAATGATCTAGAGGTAATTTAGAAAGTGTGTATTTACCTTCAGAGTATTTTGTCCTGGAAGGTTGAAAGTGACTAACATCTAAGAAGAAAATAAGCATCACTCCCTGACTGTGTCAGGTAAATGAGGCCCGGCCTTTGGTTCCACAGGTAATTTCTCTGGCAGCCAAATTGGCTGTTAATTGAAAATGTATCTGAGAAGAGAGCCTCAAGGGCATAGGGGATGATGGTTTATCCCATTAAAAAAAAAAAGAAAAAAGAAAAAGATAAGGAAAACTTTCTAAATGAGATTCTCAAGCATATATATACTTAAGGAAAAAGTTTAATAAAATTTTTCTATCCAGAAGAGAAGTATGAGGTTTTTGGGTTTTTTGTTTGTTTCTGTGAGTTCTAGGACACTTCAGGTTTCAGTATTTTCTTTTGCCACATAGAATACAAAGGTAAAACCTGCATTGAACCCAGTTATGAGAAGGTAAATGGGAAAGAGTTAATGTTTTTGAGGCTGAAATTGAATTCTTTGTTTCTGTTTCACTTGATAGGAAAACAGAAATCATAGTTTTTCAGTAATCAACAGTGCTTGTCAATTTTTTCTTTGGAGATGTATACCATTCTTTATCTTCTTATCATTCTTTATCTCATTCCTGGATAATATAGTAGCCTTTTAACTAGTTTCTTGACTTCTTGTTTTTTTATTCTCTGTCCTGACCTTATTAATAAGTGAACTTAAAATAGCAATCTTATTATATTTACCTGCTTTAGAACCAATCCTGATTTTCTTGTAACATGTCTTTAAAATTGGATGTGTTTTTAGGGGCAAAATCTTTGTTGAAGGACTTTTTAAGCTTCAGTAATCTCCTGTGTATTTACTTTGATTAAAGTGATAAATATACCAAAACTCAATTACGGCTTAAGTTAAGGAAAGGGAATATATGGAGTTTTATAAAGAACCCCCAGGAGGGTGGGGACATGGACTTGGGAACGGGCAGGAATGACGCATCTTAAGAGGCCAGGAAGCAGAGACCATAAAAGCCATCTTACAGCAGATGATGGAATGGTTGCCAGTCAATTTTAGTATCTTTATCCCTCAAAGAAAATGTGGCACATACACACAATGGAATACTACTCAGCCATAAAAAGAAACGAAATTGAGTTATCTGTAGTGAGGTGGATGGACCGAGAGTCTGTCATACAGAGTGAAGTAAGTCAGAAAGAGAAAGACAAATACCGTATGCTAACACATATATATGGAATCTAAGGAGAAAAAAAAAGTCATGAAGAACCTAGGGGTAAGACGGGAATAAAGACACAGACCTACTAGAGAATGGACTTGAGGATATGGGGAGGGGAAAGGGTAAGCTGTGACAGAGTGAGAGAGTGGCATGGACATATATACACTACCAAATGTAAGGTAGATAGCTAGTAGGAAGCAGCCGCATAGCACAGGGAGATCAGCCCAGTGCTTTGTGACCACCTAGAGGGGTGGGGTAGGGAAGGTGGGAGGGAGGGAGACTTGAGAGGGAAGAGATATGGGAACATATGTATATGTATAACTGATTCACTTTGTTATAAAGCAGAAACTAACACACCATTGTAAAGCAATTATACTCCAATAAAGATGTTAAAAAAGAAAAATTTTAGTATCTTTATCCCTCTGCCCAGGATGTCATTTCCAGAGAAGGAGCATCTGCTTGCCCTTACCTGCCCACCCTCGGTGTCAGTCAAGGGTCTGTTTCTAATTTGCAGTTGTTTTTCATCAAATTTGACATTAAGCATTGGATTTAAGAAATCTTGAATACCATTGAGCCATGCAGATGTTTTTGGATTGTGGTTAAAAACCCATCCATGACAGTGGAAGGAAAAATAGGATTTCTCTCTGTGGTTATAAACAATAGATTCATGAGGGTTTCCCTGGTGGCGCAGTGGTTGAGAGTCCGCCTGCCGATGCAGGGGACACGGGTTCGTGCCCCGGTCCGGGAAGATCCCACATGCCGCGGAGCGGCTGGGCCCGTGAGCCATGGCCGCTGAGCCTGCGCGTCCGGAGCCTGTGCTCCGCAATGGGAGAGGCCACAGCAGTGAGAGGCCCGCGTACAGCAAAAAAACAACAACAACAAAAAAAACAATAGATTCATGAAAAGGCCTCCATTTTGTCAACTATCTTGCTGATGTGTAGAATTTTCTACTTTAGAACATTCCTTTTAAATACTGGATATTTCAAAGAACATTTGTCCCATACTTAGTCACTGGTTTCTTTCCTCAGCTACTCGTTTTCGTGTCGCTAACGGTAAGCTGGTGGATGGTTGTTTGGGGTGCCCCCCACCCTGTGGCACACAGTATGTATGAATAAATGCATGTAGATAGATAAATATGTAAACACTGTAATGGTTGTTTTTTGTTTTTGCGGTACGCGGGCCTCTCACTGTTGTGGCCTCTCCCGTTGCGGAGCACAGGCTCCAGACGCGCAGGCTCTGCGGCCATGGCTCACGGGCCCAGCCGCTCCGCGGCATGTGGGATCTTCCCAGACCGGGACACGAACCCGTGTCCCCTGCATCGGCAGGTGGACTCTCAACCACTGCACCACCAGGGAAGTCCCACTGTAATGGTTTCATATGACATAGTTTTATAGTTTTGCATTTTTCATTCTAGTACATCATGACTCCTAGGTCCCTTTCTTTGGCTTTCCTGTATTTCTGAGTCTGAAAAACATACCGTTCTTTGTATTGACTATGCCCCTAGGATGGAATAAGTAATAAAATATAGAGTGGAAACTCCATCAAGTTACATATTCTGGGAGGCTAAGTTACCTTTGTACTCACTCTCCTAGTCACAGTTGGGGGAATTATAGGAGATGCTGAAATGGAATTCTGGCACTGGGCAGTATGCCCTTTCCTGGGCAACTAACTAAAAGCTGTTTTTCTGCCTGGATGACATCTGGTTTCTGGGGACCATATGTGTCTTCCCTTCACCCTGACTCTGATGTAAATACTGATAGAACACACTCCAAGCAGTAATGATATGGTATAATGTGAGTGATAGACTTCTTGCAGAGTCGCCTTCACAGTTGTTTGCTATTCTGAAATTACCCCCTCTTTTTCTCCTCCTCCTATTTTGATGATTAAATGAGTACTTTCAAAAGAGCTGATATATGCAGGGAAAAAAGCCAGAGTAGTAAACTGATAAGTGTAAAGTTTGTATTCCCTTTGACCTGCAATCCTGTTTCCTGTAATTTGCCAGAAATCATAATCATAAGTTGAAAAGTTCATTTCAGCATCAACTACTTAGCGAAAATTTGAGGACAACCAAAATTTGTAGCAATAGAATAACCAACTTAATAAAATGCGTGTATATAGAGAGATAACACACACACACAGGAATATTATGCAGCCATCAAAAACAATAGTATAGTTTTATATATTTTTTGATTTGTAAAGATACTTCGTGGTATGGAATAATGTTGATGGCACAGTGACTGGAAAGCAAATTGCAGGACAGCATTTATGTGTTCCCATTTATATAAAATTGTATACTTCCATGTGTATTTTATTCATGGAGCAATGTCTGAAAATATGTTTAAACAATGGTCATCTCTAGTGGGTGGATTTGGAGATTTCTTTCCTAGTTGATAACCCATGCTGGGAACCAAGACGATGATGTTGAAATTCATCTGTCTGTTTTAGTGAATTTTATACCACACTAATAGTTTTTAAGAAATTTTAATATTTGTGATTAATAATTATGGTTCTTGAATCTCATTTCTAGATTTTTTAAATATTACAGAGCCTGCAAAACATGAAGACCACAGTTGGTTTCTTGACTACACTAGACTCAGATATCTTAGTGTTTTAATTATATCCTTAGCCTCTGCCTTAGCTTATACATTTTCTAAGGATAGGAGCTATATTTGTTAATCTGTATGTATATCACTTGGCATAACATGTGCTAGAAATAGACAGCCTTTTTAAAAAAATCCTTAAATGTGAAATATATTCCCACTAGTTTGTATAACAAAACATTTTCTGTCCTATTCAGGTGTAGAGTTCGGTGCTCGAATGATAACCATTGATGGGAAACAGATAAAACTTCAGATTTGGGATACAGTAAGTATAGCAAAAATACACTGTATGACCTCAGTAAAGTTGTTTTATAAAATTACATTATACATTTGTTCTATTTTAATGTTATTTTATGCCTGTTATGGTTTGTTAGACACCAACGCCCCTGCAGCCATGGTGGAAAATGTGGTACCAGAAAAGATTCGTTTTTATTATGCAGTGTTTTCAAACAGTGGTACCCGAGGTGTCAGGTTTTGGTGAACATATTTGAGCGAATGCTCAGTCTATGGGATCTAAACAGAAATGCTCTAGAAACTATGTTTTTAAGAAAAACAAGCAGTATGTCTAACATACACATAAGAAGTAAAATACATGAATGTCAATACGATAGAGTCACTTGATCTGACAGTTTATTCATTTATTTTAAAAGTATGATTTAGTTCCAGCCACTTGAAGCTACCTTGCTCCAGTTCCTGATTCTGTCATTTATATTCATTGAGTGCCTATTACATATCTTGTTATGTAGTGTTTTAATGGTTCTCATCTGAACCACAGAAAATGATTTGAGTGACTGTTTTCTTTGTCTTCCTATATTATGCATAAAAGAGAAGTTACTTTATTATATACAATGGATGCTTCAAGGTAGAGGTTCCCAAACTTTTTTGTCTCAGAATCCCTTTATACTTTAAAAAATTTGCGAAGACCTCAAAGAGGCTTTGCTTATGTGGCTTATAGCTATCAATGTTTACCATATTAGAAATTAAAACTGAGAAGCTTATTAAATAGTTAATGATTAATTCATTGTACAATAACCATAATAAACTCATTGTATGTTAGGATAAACGATGCAATTTTTATGGAAATTAACTGTTTTTCCAAAACAAAAAAACTATATTTTTTCCAGTGTGAAGAGTGCCATTCTGTTACCTTTTGAAAAATCTCTTTACTGTCTACATCGTAGAAGACAGCTGGATTCTCATATCTGCCCCTGTATTGAGTCTTATGTGTTGTTTTGTTGAAGTATATGAAGAAAATATAACCTCACACAAATAGGTAGTTGGGAAGTGGAGGATCTCATGGACCCTTAAGGACTCAGGGACTCCCCAGGGTCAGGGATCACAATTTGAGTACCACTACCTTAGGGCAGTTAGGACTTTATTCTTCACAGAACCCCAGTTGAGAAAAACCAAAAGGTCTCCTACAAAGAGCATCTCTCTAAACTAGTAAATGAAATATAAAATATGGGGAATTTTATCATCATATACCCCGGTCTTTTTTTTTTTTATTTCCCCTAATCATGCAGTCGTAGTGTCTCACCTGTCACCTCTAATAGACATTATTGAAGGAAGGACCTTGAAGAATATTCAGTCTCACAGACTGGATTCTCAAGAAGACCAAGCAAGTTTCTGAAGGCTGATCCTTCCCATGCATCACACAATCATCCTTGAAATGGAAAACCCAAAATCTCTATCTTGCTCTGTCCCAGAGTTATACATTGGACTCTGTGTTTTTATGCTTTCTTGTTTCCTCTTTTTGCAGTAAAGATTTATGCTTTTACCATTTCTTAGTGTTTTCCCCTCCCAGCCAGTAGCATCTCATAACTTTCTGGATTTATATTCTTTGAGGCGACATGACTTCAAAACTGCATTTCCATGCAAGACAAAAAGTAAAATTTGCACAGTCCCTTCTTTCCTGAAGATTCAAAATTAATGATCTCTAACCAAAAGGAAGTATTTTCTACTTCTGTATTAAAAGTTTCACTTCTTTTTCAGAAGGATTGTTTTAACATACACCAACTTGCTTCCTTAGCTAACAAACTTGTGCAGCACACATCCTGCAGTGCAGTGTGAACCAGACTGCTTGCTATTCTTTAATAAATATGTTTTTCATACCTTGTACTTTGCATAAATACCTGCTTTGCTTGAAGTACTTTTTCCCCCTTTTCTGTTTAAGACTAGCTCAGGTATCAATACTTGTGGAGCCTTTCTGACCCCCATGGGATAGCTGGTTGTCCCCTTAAGGTTTTATGCATATTTCTGTTATAGCTCTTACCCTGTTGTTATCAGAGTTTTTTTGTTCCCATATTTACCCTCCTCAGAATAAGCATCATGAGGGAAAGAACCATCTATATCTTATTCAACTTTGTGCCTTGTTTGTATTCTTAGTTTATACTGGTTGATGCAATGTTTGGTAAATTTTACTGAATGAATGAGTGAAGTATCTATCTCATTCTGTCTAAGCAACTTTAGGATCATTGGAAGTGCTGAAAAGATACCATCTACTAAAGTACATGGTTTCAAAAGGAAAGATTAATATAGTAATAAAAATTGTATGATATTTTAGTCACAAACCACCTCATTGTAGTTCATTTTGTTTATTCAGTTGTTCTTCTATCCCTAAGGTATTCTGTTAAATAATCCCTCCCCTCTTTTCAAAACTTGAACAAATCATTCATTCTCCAGTTGTTTTCTAGAATAACTAGTCATGCCTTCTTTTGATAAGTACCTTTTTTCCCTTTAGTTTATGAGTTAATTGTTTTACCTGCAGTGATCTTTCAAAAGAAATCTATAATAATTACTTATGCTGGACAGTATGAAAGGGGAATAGAACAAAAACAACCCTCTTGTTCACACTTACTCTGAAGGGCACGGGGTGGTCTTCTTTCCCCTTTGTCTAACACGAAGAGACTGGCATCTTTGAAAACATTGTGACCACCCCCCCCCAGAAAGAATTCCAGGGCTTCCAAATGGAGGGTGCTAGGAACCATGGCCAGATTTTAAGGACTGTTCAAAAAACTCTGTTAACTTATGAAAGTTTCTTGAGTTTCTGCCCTACAGACAGGTTTTCCTCTTATCATTGGTTTTCTTCTTTCATAGCTAACTTCCGAAACTCTTTAATAGATGTTATCTGACACACATGAAGGTTGCTCCCACACTTAGTTTATATCTGGTGAAACACAGTTTCCCATATCGTTAACGTTTTGCAGCGTGTCTATACATTTGTATAGCACGCTGTGTTTTTAGTAGCAAGGGTCATGGCTGTTCCTGGCCCAGGATATTTACAAACCCATCCCAGAGTCCTTCAGGGAATAATTTGCCAAATATTATGGTTTGTTTCATCAGCCTTAAGAAACTGAATTTTTGTTCCCAATGACTGAGTCTCAGTATCTTAGGATGTTTGTCATCCGTTGTATATCTGTTTCCATTCACAATAAAAATAAAAATAAATATAAGGGGTTTTCCTTGCAAAATTTCCACATCCAGCATCTTTGCTTTCTTTCAAAAATAGTAAGTACAGCTGCCAACAGATTCTCCTCGAAGGCCTTGCCAGAAGCAGTGATAATAGTTATCAGTGTATCCTTTAAAGCACGTTCCGCTGCCCCTGTTGTAACCTTTTTTCTTTTACGGGAAGTCAAATGTTTGATATTCCTGGTATCTGTCAAGGTAAGTCAAAGGAGAAACATGCCTTGTACCCAATTCCATTCTCACTCTCAGACCCTCATCCAGTTTTTACCCACCTTTTTCTATTCTTGCTTGTCTTTTGCTTTTTGTTACTTTTTCAGTTGCCTTCCCAGCATATCCAAATTTTTTTCTCCCCCCAAAATTTGTAGTATGGATGTTTTAAGTCCATGTATCTGTTCAGCTTCCCTGAAAATATTCTTACATTAGACTGACAAATATTTTTCCCATCAAATAAAAGTTAGTGAAACTATGTAGAAAATCATGTGAAACCTATATGCTGAAAGTACCTTTTCAGCAAATCACAGGCATTTTTTGGTCCTTTGTAAAATGTGTCAGTTCATATCCACCTTCTTACCCCCAAAATTAGAATTTTTGTTGTCTCAATGGAGCAGTGAGGATGGGTGACCAGAGTTCAGGGGCGCTAGAGAAAGAGCCTGGAGCCAAGCCCCGGGGAGCAGTCCTGCCTCTGCCAGTCCTTGCTCCCAGCTCCCCAGCCCCCCAGCCCCAGGAGTTGAGAGGCCTTTGGAGGTCCAGCTGTTTCACCTCCTTTGGCAGCTGTTTATCAACATTTTCTTGAACAAGCACAGGGACAGGAAACTATCTTAGACAGGTCATTCTACATTAATGTCTACCTCCCACCTGTGGTCTCCAGTTTCTCTTATATGGCAGTGTTAGAAGAATCTGAAGTCAGCAATTGCATCCTGAGTCTTTTTTCAAAGTAACTTTTCTTAAATTTGTTAAAGCGTTCAACATCTCTTCTTCCTGGATAGTTACAACCTTTATTTCTCTTACCAGAATCTACGTTAATTTCTGTATGAAACTCCCTTAAAAGACCTAGAATTAAATAGTCCCAGTTGACTTTTTCTCCGTCCTTGCTGTGGTCACTGAGGCAGCCTAAAAATTACTGTGATTCTTACTAATCTTGCTGTCGTCCCAACCAGAAGTCTTGCTCTTGTGTGTAGATTTCAAAATCTTTTTCCTCGATGATAGCAGTTCCTTGATCACAGGTCTAGATTTTTAAGTTGAGTCTGTTTAGTAAACTACCTGAGATTCCATGCTTGAGCACTGGACAACTTATTTGGCTACTTAGAAATCCTTTTTTTCTTTTTGGCTCTTGGCTGTGTTCTGTGTAGCTGGAGTTGTTAGATAAATGACTAACAATGAAAGTAAGAGGTATTACTGTAATATTGATTCTCACAAATCTTAATTTTCTGACTTCATTGGCTGTTTGGGATCAATCAAGATAACATATTTTAGTGTCCACTATAAATATACTTCAGTGTTCTGAGTTAGGCTCTCCCTCAAGGAGAACTAAGGAGGAAAAAAAATAAGCATTTGAGCAGTGTGTTCATTTTATCTAATCAATAGTATTAGAACCAAATGATCACATGAAATTGCTTTTGGATTTGTGAGGAGAAAAGGGTAAGTAAGTATAGGCTGTGGTAGGCAAGCTTCCTAGCTTTGTGAGAAGATTAGGGGGCTTGAACTGGTCCTCAAAGGGAATAGAAATTGGATAAATAGATAGAGGAGAAAGATTTTCAGGCAAAGACTTAAACAGAGGCACAAAAGCAGGAATATTCAGAATATGGGCAGAATACCAGTAGGAAAAAAAATGACTGTATGAACAAGACTTTTATTGAATAATAATATAAAATTCTAGAGAAACAAATAGAGATCAGATTCCCAAGAGCTTAGGACTTACATTCAGGATAGAGATTTTTTTTAACAGTAGCTTGGTATGTGTGAAGTTGTATATTATGGAGATAACAGAAGAGGAGGAGTTAAGTTGCCAGACTGGTTACTACAAAAATTGTTTCAAAGAAAGACTTAGGCACACGGAGAAGCCAATTTGGGGGAATCTTTATCTGGCAATTGGAGGTCAATTTTAAAGGTATTGGGGCAAAGAATCAAGTTTATTTAATTTAACAATCCTCACATGGAAAATGGAGGGCTACAAGGCTTCTTTTTCACACGTGTTCTGTGGCTCTAATTTTAGTAGTAAGTATCCTCAAAATGAACATGCCTGTTATCTCCCGAGGCGGACTTTTCGGTACTGCTTTTTTGCATATCTGGTATCTTGCTGATTTTTTTTTTTTCCCCAGAAATCACAGAGCTGTATTGTGAGTTGGCAGCTCATGGTCTACTCTGGCTGTCCCAACCAGGTTTTTCTGGTGCTGTTCATTTAGTTCCTGTCTCATGAAATGCATTTTCCTTTATACCCTTAGCTGCTGTTAGGAGTCCCTTTTTTTTTTTTTTAAATCCTGGGCACAAATTTTATTTTATTTTATTTTGTTTATTTATTTTTTATAAATTTATTTATTTAGTTTTGGCTGCGTTGGGTCTTTGTTGCTGCACGCAGGCTTTCTCTAGTTGTGGCAAGCAGGGGCTACCCTTCGTTGTGGTGCACGGACTTCTCATTGCGGTGGCTTCTCTTGTTGGGAGCACGGGCTCTAGGCGTGTGGGCTTCAGTAGTTGTGGCACGCGGGCTCAGTAGTTGTGGCTCCTGGGCTCTAGAGCGCAGGCTCAGCAGGTGTGGCGCATGGGCTTAGTTGCTCCGCGGCACATGGGATCTTCCCGGACCAGGGCTCGAACCCGTGTACCCTGCATTGGCAGGCGGATTCTTAACCACTGTGCTACCAGGGAAGTCCCAGGCATCCCTTTCTTTTGATACAAAGAATTCTATATCCTGTTCAGTTCCAAGTTCTAAAATTTCTTTAAGCCAGCATCTTATAGTGAAGAGGATCAAAAACATCTATATGCCCTAAGTTGACGTTCTTTTTCATTTAAAACAATATCAGTCGATCACAGTTTGAATAGGTTTATATTAAAATGCTTCTTAAAAACTAGATTACTTTGCTTTAATGTGATCAAGATAACCATTGGGTTAGCTTTCTGCAGTTAGTTGTTTAACAGTTTGTTTATAGCTGGAGAAGCTGTAATAAAACACGTTATCGGGCAAGACTTATGTTAAGGCTACCAGCACCACTGACAGAGACTAGGCCAGAGTGTGGGGTGTTGTCCCGACAAGCCAGGTCTCCAGATTTTGGAAACTGTTCTGAACACTGATCTTCGCTTATTACACAGTGATCCTAAATTTCAAGGTGCACAGTTACCTTCACAGCCCTCACTTGGAATGTTTCATTTTTTATTTGCTGGAGTTTTTGATTTTGTAATGATGGGCAAAATCCATCCAGATTCAGTGGATTCAGTATAAAGTGATGCATTATATACATTATTTCCATATTGCAACATGTTTGTTCTTTGTAAAACAGTTCAGGAGGAATGGGAATGGTATATAGATATGTGCTTTTCCTAAACTTTTTCCCTTTTACTATTTCTTATCTAGGCTGGAAACACGGAAGTTTTAGATCTTATAATTCTTCTATAAGATCTATAGCAGTGTACAGTTAACCCTTGAACAACATGGGTTAGGGTTGCCAACTCCCACACAGTCGAAAATCTGGGTCTAGTTTATAGTTGGTCCTTCCTATCTGTGGTTCTTCCTATCCGCAGTCCTTCTGTGTCCGTGGATTCAACCAGCCTCAGGTTGTATAGTACTGTATTGTTTGCCATGGAAAAAAACTCCACATATAAGTGGACCCACACAGTTCAAAACGGTGTTGTTCCAGGGTCAACTGTATTCATTTTAACTCCTCCCACAAAAGGTCCCACCAAGATTGATCTAAAGAACTTTTACCATTGCTCATTGTTTAGGCTTGGGAGATACAAGAGCCTAAGCGTGATTTTCATTTTGAACTAATATTTATCTTTTTCTGTATTGTTTACCACATGATCCTTCCTTGGTATATATAATTCACACTGTTCTAGTCCTTAATTTTCCCATGCTAAGCAGTTAAAGAAGAAATTCCCATAATGCTTGAGTTTTGAACTTGGATTTGAAAGGATTTTTGGGTAAAGATGTGTCTCAATAAATTATATAAAAATGACTGTAATTAATTTCATGCTTCCAACTAGTATCATCTAGTGTTTTAACCTCAAACTCTGTGAAACGAGTTGGCTATTTTTACAGCCCTTTTATGTGATGGCTTTCTCAGTATCTAATTTATCATAAGACATTATTCTAAGTGCCAGAAATGCTTTCAGGTTACCAAAAGAAGATCTAATCTTTAGTTTCCACTTGGGAGAAGTTATTTTTACTGAATCTTAGTATGTCAGGACTTACTGATGTCCACTTAATATAGGTGGGATGGAGTAATGACCATTTTGTGCATTTGACCGAGACCTTAGAATTCATTCTTTCACTCAGCAGGCTTTCTCTGCATGCCTGATGTGTGCCAGACCCAGTGCTAGGCACCGGGGTTGGGGGACAGGAGTGTAGTGGGACGGCAACAAGAATTACAGCATTGAGTATCAGTGTTAGCACAGGGCAGAACCTGACTGTCCATGTGCATTCTGAGGGTGGGAAGGGCTTAATATTTATACTTGGAGATCAGAACTCAGAATATGGAAACATGAGTATTTTTCAAGGACTTAGTAGATTTTGAATACAAAAATTGTGAACACTGGCTTTGTTTACTTAATTTACATACTTATTTTTTCTCAAAGGTAGAAATTAAGTGATTAAAAATGAAAAAATGTTTTTGATAAGAACTGTCTCAATTTTAAACTCAGAGGCAAAAGGCATATCCCACACCAGCCTTTCTTAAAAAGCAGAACATTAGTGCCACTGGTAGAAGGGAAAGTAACCAATTTTGCATAATCTCTGAAGTCTGTTTTCACAAGTGGATATAAAGATGACTTTTTGTCCTGTTGCCTTTTGACAAGCATTTTATATCAAATAACAGAGAAAATTGATAAGTGTAGAGAAAAAAATTTCATAAATTCAGAGCCATTTTCTGTTTTTCATAATAAAATGATTGCTCAAAGAATTCCATCTGATGACTGTTGAAAGCTCACTGCAGTTTATGATATAACTGATAAAATCTGCATCCTTGGCCTTCCAACAACCTTTACACCAGCAGATGGTGGGCGTAAAGATGTCATTCATCATTTGTTTACAATGGACTTTATTTATTCTAGTGTCAACAGCTGCCCCAGGGAGTGGGTTATTGAATTCAAATGTGAGGCTCTGGGTTATTTGCTTCCTTTCAAATTTGTCTTCAGAGCTTAGTTGCTAGGAGTCCATTCTGTGCTCTAATAATGATTCATGTATTGTGAAGCCATTCAGTAAATTGGGTTGTCAGGGATTGCCAAAAAAGGTTTAGAGGTCTTGTTTTGGGGGGTGGGGGGTTGTGGTTTGCATGTGCGTCTGGTCGACTTGAGCAGTAGTAGCGTAGTATTATGTGACTTCTTCCTAAGACTGGTGAAGTGAGGATTTCTTCTTTTCCTTTATGCACTCATTCCCTACCTGTCCATATTCTACATATGAATAATAAGAAAATGTAGAGGACAGTTTGTTGAAGGAAACTATCAACCTTTTCTTCTCTCCTCACAGGCAGGGCAAGAGTCCTTTCGTTCCATCACAAGGTCATATTACAGAGGTGCAGCAGGGGCTTTACTAGTGTATGATATTACAAGGTGAGAACGTGGAAATTTTTTGGTTCAGTGGTCAGTGCAGAGAATCTTTCTAAATAAATATGATTATCAGTAATAAAAGTATAGCTTTGCCTTTATGTCCTGGCTATCTGCCTTTAAAACTTATGTATCTTGAATTAACTTTAAATTTACTACAGAAATCTGTAACTAAGTTATTCTCTTATATGAATAAGCACCCCAAGTTGATCAATTTAGTAATGATATTTATACATTGGAACTTCCTAAAGTGAGGTTACATTTAATTTCTAAACTGAACTATAGTCAGTGAGCTCTTGACTCCAGATACTGTACTTAAAATCTGTTTCCTACTTGGACATGGCTAAAAATAATTATCTTTAATGGAATGTATACTGTTCATTGTACACCACTAGGGGAAATACTTTGAAAACAGTAATCAAATTATCATTTATGTTTAGAAGAGACACATTCAACCACTTGACAACCTGGTTAGAAGATGCCCGCCAGCATTCCAATTCCAACATGGTCATTATGCTTATTGGAAATAAAAGGTAAAAAGACTCTTTTAAAGCTTTTTTTACATAATGATGAAGACTGGATAGCTGTTATATGGTAACTGTTTATGTGGTAACTGTTAAAGTGCCTGTCTTGTACATTGTGCAAAATACAAGTTATTGATTTCTTAAATTATAAAAATTTTAAGATACTAAGATGTTTCTTTTGTTTTTTTAAATGCATATAAATAAGCTTTATTGGAAATTATTATTTGAAATAGTTCTTGTTGGAAGCTATACTTTAAAGAATACTCTTAAGTAGTTTTATCTGATTAGTAATTTAAAATAAAACTCACTGATATGTTTGGTGGTTAGGTCACTGTTCAGTATTATCAAAAATACTTGGCAGTGTAAATAAGGATCTGTGCAGAACTCAGAAAAATATTTTTTTCCCTTCTTCATGACTTAATATGTATTATATGACTTAATATAATACATAGATTAATCAGGTGTATTTCTACTTAAAGGCCTGAAACACCTTTAATATTGTTTAGTAGATATCACGTTAGTACTTTTAAGCTTACCTCTAAGACTTACATATTAGTGTCATGCTCGTGTTGTTTTTTCAATCTTATTTTACTTTATATATCTAGGGATCATTATTTGCAGTGAATGTCCTTGTGCTCTACATTTAAAATGATAGTACATGGGAAAACAGTTTCTTGACCATAGTTTCTATAAACTTTCAAGAGTGTAGGAAAGTTTTCACTAGTTTAGTAGAAAATTACAGTGGTAACAATTAAAACTAGTATTTTTATATTTATTTATTTATTTATTTATGGCTGCATTGGGTCTTCGTTGCTGCATGACGGCTTTCTCTAGTTGCGGCTGGCAGGGGCTACTCTTCATTGCGGTGTGCAGGACTTCTCGTTGCCATGGCTTCTCTTGTTGCAGAGCACGGGCTCTAGGCATGAGGGCTCAGTAGTTGTGGCTTGTAGGCTCTAGAGCGCAGGCTCGGTAGTTGTGGCTTGTAGGCTCTAGAGCGCAGGCTCGGTAGTTGTGGCTTGTAGGCTCTAGAGCGCAGGCTCAGTAGTTGTGGCTTATGGGCTTAGTTGCTCGGCGGCATGTGGGATCTTCCCGGACCAGGCCTCAAACCCGTGTTCTCTGCATTGGCAGGCAGATTCTTAACCACTGCACCACCAGGAAAGTCGTATCAATTAATTCTTTTGACAAAGATGCCAAGGTTCAGTGGGGGAAGGGGTAATGTTTTCATCAAATGGTGCTGGAACAATTGAATAGCCATGTGCAAAAAAATTTACCTTAACCCTTACCTCACACCATATACAAAAATTAACTGGAAATGGATTACAGACCTAAATACAAGAGCTAAAAGTATAAAAAATATTCTAGAAGAAAGCGTATAAAATCTAAGGGATTCTGGTTTTGTCAAACATCACTTAAATAGGAAAGATTAACTTACCAAGTATTGGCAAGAATCTAAAGGAACTGAAACTCTCACATTGCTGGTGGAAATGTAAAATGATACAACGATTTTGCAAAACAATTTGGTGGTTTCTTTAGAAAATAAACGTACATTTGCCGTATCACCTAGCCACTTCACTTCTAGGTATTTACCCAAGAAAAACATGCTTTACACAAAAAATTATACACAGACTCTCGTAGTGGCTTTATTTGCAATAGCACCAAACTGGAAACAACCCAAAATTCAATTGACGGGTGAATGGATAAATTGTGATACAGCCGTACAATGGAATACACTCAGCAATAAAGAGGAATGAGCTATTGATATATGCAGCAAAGTGGATGAATCTCAAAATAATTATGCTGAGTGTGAAAAAAAAAGCAGACAAAAAAGAAAATATACTGTATGATTCCATTAATATAAAACCCCACAAAATGCAGACTATTCTCTAGTAGCAGAAAGCAGATCATTAGTTGACTAGGGTACAGGGGAAGGAAAGGATGGATTACAGTGGGGAATGAGGAAACTTTTGGGAGACTGATGGCTTCACCAGGTATACATACGTGAAACTCATCAAATTTTATATTAAATGTGCAGTTTTTTATGTCAATTATATTGCAGTGAAACTTAAAAAAGTAATATAACAAATAAATATTATACTGCATAGATTAGATTTTTTAAGTGTTATTTTAATTGAGGTTTGCTGTTAAGAGAACATACAGTTGTCCTTCCACATCCATGGGGGATTGGATTCCCCACAGATATCAAAATCCTTTTAAGCATAAGGCTATTGGAGGGAAGCTTTAGTCTTTGTAATATGGGAGTATTCATACTACCATTCAATGATAATGTGTGAAATAATAAGAGAATATTTGAAGAATAAAGAGAATTTTCATAGTTTTGTCTTGCCGGTGTTTTCCTTGTGTCTGAAACAAGGTGGCCGGCAGCTTACTGGTGGCTTAAATTTGGTTGCTGCCCGTAGTTCAGTTGTGAAAAGAAAGAGCAAAGTGTAGTATGTACAGAAGATGTTTCTGATGATTGTAGATGGGTAGCTCTTATCCTTAGGATACAGTAGGTGTGGAAAGACATTTTAGGGAAGAAACTAGGAGAAGGGAAGAAGGAATGTATGACATGCAAAGAGTGAACGGAAACGAGCAGAGATAAATGAGGGGATTATTATTAGATGAGGTGAATTGGGGTAGACATGGAAACTGGGAATAAACAATTTTTGAGTTAGGTGAATTAAGCAGTAGGGAGCCAGTGGAGGGGGTTGAGAAAGACAGTGACCTAGTCAGAATGACAGATATGATATGGATTTTTCTTAACTGTGGCATTGGATATTGGTTATACAAGAAATAGGATGCAGAGTCTGCAAGGATGAAAGTTTTTAATAGTCAAGGGATTAGAATACCCTAAACAAAAAAGCATAAATTAAGAGAATGGTTTAGGAAAGAAAGATATTTAAGTAGTAAAAGCAATTTAAATGGGATTAATGGAATGAAAAGTCAAAGACAACAATATGATTTTACACCTGGAAAACTGAGGAAAGGAAGAGTGATAAAACAGAAATACAGAAAACTGAAGTGCTGCTTTCTTTTTTTCAAACCATCCCTTAAATGTGCACATTCTTAGCCCTCTTTGTTAGGATAACATTTGCAAATGCAGGCATCATCAGCGATACTGGTAGGGGAAAACTGGGAGTGACTTTAAATATCTCCAGATAAGGGATTGTTTAAATAAAATGTGGCATATGCATAAAATGGGATAAAGGGCAGTTAAGGGAAAGTATTTTCTTGAAGATTTTGTGTACTTCAAAGCTAATTTTCCTTTAAGAATGATTGTCAGATAAGGGGACTGAATTTCAGGAGCACGTTACCATGTCACTGTTGCTAGTGTCCCGCCCCCCCCATTTTTTACACCTACTAGAATATAAGCTCCACCTGGGGGCGGGGGGTTGGTACTATGTCTGTTTTGTTGAGTGGTCTGTCCCCAGATCCAGGATAGGGCTTGGCACACAGGAAGCCCCCAGAGTATAGTTGGATAAATTATCCTCGTCCAGTCATGCTATGATATTTGCAAACTGAGTTTGCCTGCTTTTTATGTTCTCGTTTTACCACTAGTATTTCATAGCACAGTCAACTTGTAACTATTGATTTTATTTCTCAACAGAAAAGAAATCTGATACAAATCTGTCAAAATAATATGTGTCAAGGCTAGATGGAAGTACACGGATATTATATTTTTCTCCATCCGTTTCTGGGCACATAAATTTGTAATAGTAAAGTTTAAATTTGTTTACAATAAAACACACTTGAAGAGGAGACTTCTACTTTTTACCCCTACCTTAACTAATACAATTTCAGTGTGATAAAAATGAATACCATACTTTTGTCCAGAATTTCTAGCTTAGACTTTTGTTTCTCTCTCTCTTCTTCCATTAACAGTTCTATTGGGAATTAACTGGGATTAAAAATTAATTAATGTTTCTATACTGCTTTGAATTTTATTAAGCAATTTCCTATAGTTTCTGAAAATTGTATGACTTATTTTTATCACATTCATAGAAACTCAGTCAGTCTGGCTAAAGGATAAGGGGACTAGTGTAATTTTGTTCTCTCAAAGTAAGATGAGTAAGATGGTTCCCTTCTTTGGGAACCCACTGTAACTCAAAGGTAGGGTTTGGGCTAGATGTTCCCTTTGGGTTTCTCTAGTTTTAGCATTCTAGGGCTCTAACTTAGAATCTTTCTTTAGTTGGATTGTTAGTTCTTTGAAGCTAAGCAGTGTGCTCTTTTTGACTCTCATAAAACACTGAATAATGAAGTTGATTATTGTGTGTCAAAAATTAATTGAAAGAATGGTCAGCACAACTTTGAATCTTATGGTACAGTTTCCACAGATGTCTCTAATTGTACTATGTTGGTTGATAACTTGGTCCTTTCTTTCCTGTGTTTAGTGATTTAGAATCTAGAAGAGAAGTAAAAAAAGAAGAAGGTGAAGCTTTTGCACGAGAACATGGACTTATCTTCATGGAAACTTCGGCTAAGACTGCTTCTAATGTAGAAGAGGTAAGTAAGAGGCCTTTTTAAAATGTTTTATCTTCTTAATAGAAACTTTTTATATCCCTTAATATTCATTTGTTGATGATCCCCTGTAAGCTTTTTAGTCACAGATAGTCCTTGAAGGTTGTAAAGTAGAAAATTTCTTTCCTCTGAAATGCCTTGTAATGTTCATCTTATATCAGGCTCTTCAGTTATATTCTGAGCCTTCACTTGAAGCCAAAATGCTTTCACAGATCTTTGTATATACTTTCCTTAAAATAATTTTTATGTTTCTTGAGAGGGAAAAAAAAGAACACTAACGAAATTTGGAAATGTTTCAAGACACTAAACATTTGTAGCTATTTGTATCCACTTCTGCTTAAGTAGGGAAAGTAGTATATTATTGCAATGTAACATTGTACAAAGCGTGGGAATTCTGACATAATTAATAAATAAAATTTGTAGTATCAGTTATTTCCATTGATCATCCTGAACTATGGAAGTTTTGTGAACACACCATGTTCTTCTGTGCTTTGTGTATGTGGATATGGTATTTATTTATTATACATACAGGAATAGACAGTTAATCCTCTCTTAGGTAAATGTATTACTATACTCTATTTCATGAAAAGCAGAAATGAGAATAAGAAAATATGTCGTTTGCCCAGAGTAATGCTGGAGTTTCCACCTTCTGGGTAAGAATCTTAAGAGCAGCAGCAGAAGGGGATTCTAGAAAACAAATGATTGGAGAAGCACTTGTCCTAAGGATAGCAGAGGATGGGGTCATAGGCCACAACTAGCACTGTGCCTTCAACATAGTGAACAATGAGTAAATACTTATTAGGAATAATACTCGGAGCATGTCTGATTAACCGTTGAACCCAAAAATTGACTACGGTAGTTCAACAGCATTGGTATTTTCACTGAAGAATTCTTAGGTAAGATATTATACTCATCTATACTTGATGAGGTGCTCTGTGATTGTCCTTAATACTCTTCTTACAGGCTCCAACTAATGCTTTACCTGTGTTGCAAATTAATTACATCTTGATAACATCCAAGAATAATGTTTTACTTCACCCAGCAAACCCAGAGAGAAATCCATTCTGTCCTCTTGTTTGACTTAAAATAGACATATAAAGCTGCCTGTTTCCATGAAGCACTCCTTTATTAGAGGTGTTGGATTTGAAACCGTAAGGGCCAATGTGTTATGGGGGTTTCAAGACATCTGAAACATATCCTTACTGATAATTAACAATGGATTTTCTTGTTGATTTTGCGAACCTTAAAGCCAGAATTGTCTGTATTTTATGAAAGAACCATACTGTGAAGTTAGATGACAAGGCAGCCACTATCGGAAAGTAATTCTAAATTTCTAGTTTTGACTCTGATGCCTTTGTGTTCATTTTTCTTATTTTTAACAAGTAACAGTAGGTGTTTATGTGTAAGTAGCAAATTACTATTGTCAGTTTGGCTGAACATTTAAATAAAATATATTTCATTAATGTTTTGGCAGCATTTATTACAAAAATTCTGTATCCTTGGTTAATAATAAAAATAATTGTTTAAATTTGATCAGACAGGAATTTCCCATACTCATGAGAGAGCAGTACTTTACTTAATCATGTAAATTAATTTGCCTCTCAGAAGCCAAGGATATTAAGAAATAATCTTTTTTTTTTTTAACTTTATTTATTTACTTTTGGCTGCGTTGGGTCTTCATTGCTGCGCACTTGCTTTCTCTAGTTGCGGCGAGCAGGGGCTACTCTTTGTCGTGGTGTGTGGGCTTCTCATTGCGGTGGCTTCTCTTGTGGCAGAGCACGGGCTGTAGGCGCACGGGCTTCAGTAGTTGTGGCACGTGGGCTCAGTAGTTGTGGCTCGCGGGTTCTAGAGCGCAGGCTCAGTAGTTGTGGCTCGCGGGTTCTAGAGCGCAGGCTCAGTAGTTGTGGCGCACGAGCTTAGTTGCTCCACGGCATATGGGATCTTCCCGGACCAAGGCTCGAACCCATGTCCCCTGCATTAGCGGGCGGATCCTTAACCACTGCGCCACCAGGGAAGTCCAGACAGAAAGCTTTTAGAGAAAATATTCTACTACAGCCAAACATCACAAAGGAAATTATGGTACTACTTCCACCATCAACTGGCTATAATGAGGTCTTTCCATGCTCCTCATTTCCCTGTAGGAGTTATGTCAGAGGAAGCCAGCTAAAGCATAGGTTTAAATAAGATCCCAAGTCTCATAACACAGTACCCAAAATGTCCAAGTTCCAGTAGAAACTCACCATACCTAGAAGTAGGAAGACCTCAAACTGAATGAAAAAAAAAATCAATAGATGCCAACAGCAAGATGACAAGAGATGTTAGAATTATCTGACAAAGATTTTTTAGGCAACCATCATAAAAATGCCTCAACATGCATGCATGTTTGAAACATGTTTGAAATAACATGCATGCATGCTTGAAACAAATGAAAAATAGTCTCAGCAAAATAACTATAAGATAAAAAGAAGAACAAGATAGAAATTTTAGAACTGAAAAATATAACAACAAATGTAAAACTCAGTGGATGGAATCAACAACAGAATGATGGGGACAGAGGAGAGAAATAGTGAACTGGATGATAGAACAATAGAAACTACTCAGTTTAAACTACAGAGAGAAATAGAGTAGAAAAAAAATGAACAGTGCCTCAGGAATCTGGGGGGCTATAACAAAAGCTCTAACATTGTATTATCAGACTCCTAGAAGGAGAGAAGAAAGAAGATGGCTCTGAAAAAGTACTCAAAGGATTAATGACTGAAAACTTCCCAAATGTGGCAGAAGATATAAACCTACAGAATCAAGAATCTGAGCCAGCTCCAAACAGGATAAACCTTAAAAATCCACACCAAGACAAACTTCTGTCCATAGTCAAATCTCTGAAAGCTAAAGACAAAGAAAAAATCTTGAAAGCAGTGAAAAACAATTCCATACCAACTGGAATGACAGCAGAATTCTGTCAGAAACCATGGAGGCCGGAAGGAAATAGCACATTTTTCAAGAGCTGAAAAAAAAAACCTTTCAGTCCACAATACTAGAACCAACAAAAATATCTCAGGAGTGAAGGGAAATCAAGACATTCTCAGATGAAAGAAAAGCAAGAATTTATCAGTAGCAGATCCACCATAAACGAATGGCTAAAGAAATTATCTAACAAATGAAATGATAAAAGAAAGAACCTTTTAAGAGGGAACACCAGTAACCAGAAGTATGAATAATCACAATAGACTTTTTTCTTAAAACTTTTAAGTCTTGTAAATTACATTTGACAATTGAAGCAAAACTCTAATGTCTGATGTGGTTTTCAGTGTACATATAGGAAATAAAACCACACTGGAGAAAGGGACATCAAGGGATGTACGGTTTTTATACTTCACCTGACTTGGTAAAATGACAACACTAGCAGACTGTGATAAGGTTTTATTTATGTATGTATGTATGTATAATGCAATACTCAGAGCAACTACTAAAAAATATACAAAGAGACACACTAAAAAACAGTAGATAAATCAATGTAGAATGCTAAAAAGTGTTCAGTTAACCCTCAGAAAGGCAGGAAAAAGAAAACAAAAAATAGCAAACAAAAATAAAGTGGCATACTTAAACCCTCACATAGCAATAATTACCTGGAATATAAATGATTTAAATACACCAATCAAAAGACAGAGCTTGGCAGAGAGGATTAAAAAATATGACCCATCTATATGGTGTCTACAGGAAACTGACTTCAAATATAATGATACAGGCGGTTTGAAAATAAAATGATGGGAAAATACATATGACACAAACACTAATCAAAAGAAAGCATGAGTGGCTCTCTTAATACTAGATAAAGTTGACAGAGTGGGACATTATATGATAATAAAAGAAGAGTCCACCAGGGAGATAATAGCAATCCTAAATTTATGTGCACCAAACTACAGAGCTGCAAGATGTATGAAGCAAAAACCAGTAGAACCAATGGAATTAAACTAGAAATCAATCATCGTCTCCACCTATAATTATGGATTTGTTTCTCCTCTCAGTTCTATTGGTTCTGATTATCAATAACAGGTAACTGGGAAATTCTTCAGAGACTTGGAAGCTAAACAGTACACTTCTACATAATGTGTGTGTCAAAGGGGAAGTCTCAAAGGAAATTTAAAAAATACATTGAACTGAATGAAAAGTAAAATACAACATACCAGAATTTGTGGGAAACACATAATGCAGTGCAGAGAGGGAGATTTATAGCATTAACCACATTCGCTAGAAAAGGGAAAAGTCTCAGATCAAGAATCTTAGCTCCTACCTCAAGAACCCAAAGCAAATAGAAGGAAGAAAATAATAAAGATAAGAGCAGAAATCAGTGAAATCAAAAACAGGAAAACAATAGAGGAGGGGCTTCCCTGGTGGCGCAGTGGTTGAGAGTCTGCCTACCAATGCAGGGGACACGGGTTCAAGCCCTGGTCTGGGAAGATCCCACGTGCCACGGAGCAGCTGGGCCCGTGAGCTACAAATACTGAGCTCTGCGCGTCTGGAGCCTGTGCTCCGCAGCAAGAGAGGCCGCGACAGTGAGAGGCCCGCGCACCGCGATGAAGAGTGGCCCCCGCTTGCCACAACTAGAGAAAGCCCTCGCACAGAAACGAAGACCCAACACAGCCAAAAATAAATAAATGAATAAATAAATTAAAAAAAAAAAAAAAAAAAGCAACTGTTTGACCTACTCTGTATTCTTTCTTAAAAAAAAAAAAAAAACAATAGAGGAAATTTTTAAAGGCTGGTTTTTTTTTTAAGTAGATAATATAGCAAGACTGACAAAGAAGCAAAGAGAGAAAAGGTACAGATTACCAATATCAGGAACAAAACAGAAGTTATAACTATAGATCCTGCAGACATCAAAGGAATAATACATAAATATGGTAAATTAGATGAAATGGACAAAAAGAACACAAACTCAGCACAAACTACTACAGCTCTCCTAGTATGAAATAGAGTATTTGAACAGCCCTATAACTATTAAGGAGATTGAATTAGTAATTTAAAAATGTTCCAAAAAGAAATATCTAGGTTCAGATGGTTTCACTGGAGGATTCTACCAAACATTTACAGAAAGAATGAACACCAATTCTACACTATCTTTTCCAGAAAATAGAAGAGGTAGAACATTTCCTTATTTATTTTAAGAAGCTAATATTGCCCTGATACCAAAACCAAAGGGAAAAAAAAAAAGGGTACAGACTGATAACGTTTATTAATATATGAAAAAAATTCTCAACAAAATATCAGCAAGTAGAATTTCAACAACATATGAAATCATATACATGTGCCTATGTATAATACGTACATCATGGCCAGAAGGAACTTATTCCAGGGATATAGAGCTAGTTCAGTATAATCTGCCATTTTAATAGGATAAAGAAGAAAAATCACATCATAGCAGTCAGTGCAGAAAATACATGTGACAAAATCCAACACCAGACGTGTTTAAAAACCCTCAAAAAAAAAAAGGAATTGAGGAGGACTTCCTCAGCTTGTTAAAGAGCATCTACAAAAAAACCTACAACTAACATTATACTTAGTGGTGAAAGGCTGAATGCTTTACCCCTTAGATCAGGAACAAAGCAAGGATACCTGTTCTCATGATATAAAGGCATGAAATAAAGGCATACAGCTCAAAAAGGAAGACATAAAACTGTTTATTTTGTGGATGACATGATTGTCTCTGTAGGAATCCCAAGGAATTTGCAAAATAAATAAACTAGAGCTAATAAGTGAGTTCATCAAGTTTACAGGATTTTTACAAGACATATATAAAAAATCTACTGTATTTCTATATACTCACAACACCAAAATTTAAAGTACAGTGCCATCTATAATCACACAAAAAGAAAATGGAATGCCTAGGTATAAATCTAAAAATGACAGGTATAGGACATGTATGCTGAAAACTACAAAATGCTGATGAAAGAAAGTAAAGAAGATCTAAATAAATGGAGAGACATACACTGTGTTCATTGTTTGGAATTCTCAACCTAGTAAAGATGTCACTTTTTTGTAAATTGATATACAGGTTTAACCCAACTCTTATCAAACAAAATTCCAGTAAGATTTTTTTGTAGATAATCTGACAATATTATTATAAAATACATACTGAAAGGCAAAGGAACTAGAATAACTAAAACAACTTTGAAAAAGAATAAAGTAGGGGGGCTTCCCTGGTGGCACAGTGGTTGAGAGTCCGCCTGCCGATGCAGGGGACGTGGGTTCGTGCCCCGGTCCGGGAAGATCCCACATGCTGCGGAGCGGCTAGTCTCGCGAGCCATGGCTGCTGAGCCTGCGCATCCGGAGCCTGTGCTCCACAACGGGAGAAGCCACAAACTGTTCGATTTCAAGTCTTAACGTAGCTGTAGTTGTCAAGACTGTGTGATACTGGTGAAGGGAGAGAAACATCAGTGGAACCAAATAGAGAACCCACAAATATGCCCAACAGCTTTTTAACAAAGGTGCAAAAACAATTCACAGGGTAAGATAGCCATTTCAACAAATGGTGCTGTAGCAATTGGACATCCATAAGCAAAAAAAAGAAAGGACCTAAGTCTCACAACCTTATACAAAAACTAACTCAAAACTGATCACAGAATTAAATGTAAAATGTTCTACCTATTTATCTTTTATGGAAAAAACCAGGAGAAAATCTTTTGGTTCTAGCAGTAGGCATGCTTGTCCCTAAAAGCATGATCCATAAAAGGAAAAATTGATAAATTAGTCTTTAAAAACTTTTGTTCTATGAATAAGCCTGGTAAGAGGATGAAAAGACAACCTACAGACTGGGAAAAAGTATTTACAAACCAAATATCCGACAAAGGACCGCTAGTATCTAAAATAAAGAACTCTCGAAACTCAATAGTAAAAAAAACAGTCCAATTAGAAGATGGTCAGAAGACATAACCAGACATTTCATAAAAGAGCATATATAAATGGCAGATAAGCACTTGAAAAGATATTCAGCATCACTAGCCATTAGAGAAATGCAAATTAAGACCTCTGTGAGGTATCACTACACACTAAAATGAAACATAGTGACACCACCAAATGCTAGCAAGCATGTGGAGAAACTAGGTCATTCGTACATTGCTGGTGGGAATGTTAAAGTGATACAGCCACTTTAGAAAACAGTTTGGCAGTTTGTTTAAAAGCTGGGTGTGCATCTATCATATGACCTAGCAATTGCACCCCTGGGCATTTATCCGAGAGAAATGAAGACGTATGTTCACACAGAAACCCATACACAGATGTTCATAGCAGCTTTATTCATGATAACCAAACACTGGAAACAACCCAGATGTCCTTCAGCGGATGAATAGTAAAGTGTATAGTACATCCACACCATGGAATACTACTCAGCATTAAAAAAGAACGAACTGTTGTGACATGCAGCAACCTGGCTGAATCTCCAGAAAAGTATGCTTAATGAGTAAAGTCAGTCCCAAAAGGTTGCACATTGTGTGATTCCATTTATATGACTTGGTTGAAATGACAAAATTCGAGAAATGGAGAACAGATTAGTCATCGCCAGTGTTAAGCCAGGGTGTCAGGGTAGAAGAGGAGGTGGTATGGTTATAAAAAGACAGCGTGAGGGATTCCTGAAAACGGAAATGTTCTGTATCCCTTTTCATTATTTTGGTTGTATGTTTCCAGGACACCACCACTGAGGGAAACGAGGTGAAAGTCACACAGGATCTCTCTGTATTATCTTACACCTGCACGGTCAGTCTGTAACTATCTCAGAAAGTTTGATCAAAACATAATAGTAATAACCACATACAAGCAACTTTAATTAAATTTAACCTGTTCTTTAAGATCACAATGGCAATTTAAAAAATAAAAATTAAGGATTACAAAACCTCACAACTGTAATGAAATACTAATGTGAGAATATGGAATATAATTATAAAGGCTTAAGTGATTTTTTTTTTAAATTCATGAAGACCCCAGGATTTCTTTTTCAAATTATTGTCATCATTTGGTAAGTATGGCTCTTTCATGAGTCTGTCACATTCTTACACAGAGCAAATTTTTACACAACCAGTTCCCTCCATGCTAAATGTTGTATGTTTAGCATATGCCTAACAAATAATAGTTACTGTTGTGATTTTTATTATGCGTAGACTTCCTTCATACGATTTCTCAGAAGAAGCAGAACATGAAATTACACTAATATTCATAAAAAAGACAGCTAGGCTATATGGAATAAAAAACACCTGGTTGGAAGATAATGATGAGTTGTACAAAGTAACTAAAGGAAGAACGCCAAAAATGGGCTAAATGTTAAGATGTTTTGCACTAGTATTTTTTTTTTTTTGAAAAAGAGTTCATTGATGACCTCTATGCATGTCAGGCTTTAAAATAATTAAGTTCATCATTAAGTAAAGAGCATTTATATGACAGTACACATTTATCCATTATTTTTTTTTACATCCCCTGTATTAAAAGCATTTTGGTAGCCTCACAGTAAGATTGATGGAGCTGCTATTTTAAATCAATTTAAATAGTGTCACCATTTTTAAAAGTAAACCTACATGTGCATCATCTAGCTTCAGAAGTTACCACCATTTTGACATTTTGATGATACTATTTTATTATGTGCCCTGTTTTTTAAGCAAATTCCAGAAATATTTTACCTACAAATTTCAGTAGCAGTAATTAAAAAAAAAAATGTCCATCATACCATTATTATACCTAACAAACTTAGCAGTAATTCCTTAATAATATCTGATATCAAGTCTGAATAGCACCCCCCTGTTTTTTTTTTTCATTCAGCAATTGATGTTGGAAAACAGGTACTTAGTTTCTTTCTTCGAGGTCAGGGAAGACTAACATAACCTGTTCTTTCTACTTTGAAAAGGGAAGGAAGGAGAACTAAGCCAGCATCTGTCAGACACCCTCCTTGTTACAGCAGTCAGCACCGGCTCCTGCAGCAGGAGAGCTGAGGCCTCAGTGGGAAACTATTCCGCTCATAAAATTACAGTATACGCTCTCTGGGATTTAAGCAAGAGTTAGCCTGCTAGAATTAGATCCAAAGAGCAATCATCCTGAAAACAAGCAATAAATACATTAGTTTTACAGGGTCTTTAGGTTCTTGATCAGTTAGTGACTTAGACTTGGGGTTGGAGAATATAATAATTCATTTCAAAGATGTTTGTTCTAAGTGCTATACCTTTTGTTTTTGCTTTCTAAGGACTTGGATTTGCCTAATTATGCCATCCTCCATGGGAGAGGCCGTTTAGCACAGTGGGTAGAAACTTGGGCTGTGGGCTCAGACAGGAGTTTATCCTCAGCTTACTGCCTGAACTTGAGGACCCTCTGGGAGAGCTGATCATGTGAGGAGTTAAAAAAGTAAGGCAGGGGGCTTCCCTGGTGGCGCAGTGGTTGGGGGTCTGCCTGCCGATGCAGGGGACACGGGTTTGTGCCCTGGTCTGGGAAGATCCCGCGTGCCGCGGAGTGGCTGGGCCCGTGAGCCATGGCCACAGAACCTGTGCTCTGCAACAGGAGAGGCCACAGCAGTGAGAGGCCCGCGTACGGCAAAAAAAAAAAAAAAAAAAAAAGTAAGGCAGGTATCCTGAGTGCATCCTGGTCAGCTAGTAAGAGCAGTGGTCGGTGTTTGGGCAGCTCACAGGTCAGTGTCCTCTTCTGTATAATCTTTAAAAAGTACTTGATTCCTAGCCAATCCTTGGCTCTCATGTGTAGAGAAGTTAGAGAACTCCGGTATTAAAGAAAAAAACTTTCTTAAAAGCCATTTTTAAATATAAATTATTTAAACGTAATTATGTTTAAAGATAGAATGATTTATACAAATGCCAGTGTCCTGATTATGGACCGTCTGACTAAGGGTTCTTTTTAGAAATTTAAAACTATGTGATCATTCATTAAGATTAAGCCTAACTGGTACCTTGATGATTCCTTTCAGTTTAGAACTAGACCTGTTTCCTTTTCCTGTTGTGCTGTGGTCTATCTTTATATTTTAACCAAGGTCCAGTTACCTAATGCAAGTCGAGACCATGAAGTTTACTCTTGTATTTCCCTGTAAGCAACTGGACAATTTGCAGCATAAGATAGCACCATTTTTCCAGCATTTGTTGCGTTGTTGCTGGAAATAGGTTTACTGTTAATCTCTGGATGTACTGATTTACTCAGCATAATGATTTCGTCCACGAAGGATCTGTTGAGGGGAAGGATCAAAGTGGTATTAGAGGAAAATGCACAGGATAGCTGTCCACAAAAAAAGAATTACCGAGTCCAAAATGTCAGTAACACTGAGCTAAAACAACAGGATATAATTAAAATCAATGAAGTGAAGCACCAACAACTTAGCATAATACATGAATCCTCTTTATTCATTTAGTAGTAGGTAGGATGGTGTATATTTTGATCTAAAAAAGCTTCATTTCAATGACAGCCTGGGGGAGAGAGTGAAGCCTGGAAAGTCCTGTTATGAAGGGTCCCACTTCTGTTTTATGGGCTGGCTCTGACCTGTGAATTCTACAGTGAGAATCCTCAGCTGTTACATCATCTTGCTGATGATGCTGACAGCTGGATCCAAGCTCATTATATTTCTAAACCACGCTGGTGTCCTTCTCTTTTCCAGTGCGGGGCCCCGCTGGCAACATCGTTCAGCACTGCTCTACTTACAATATTGCGGACTCATGTTTTTCTTTTAACTGTAGCCTCTCATGTGCCGACTGTTCTGCTCTTACCTGAATTTATGCTGCTGGTCTTCAACTGGGATGATAAATGGAAAATGGCACCCAAGACTATACTTCCAATTTTTTTTTTCAAATTATTTTATAAAGAGCATAAAAATAAAATGATACCCTAGTCTGCCTAAACTAGATACTTACAGAGGTAAGAATTTCTCAGATAGATCTACTATTTAATAGATGGGTATCATTTTATATTTATAAAATCATGTATAAGATTAACACCACCAAAAAAAAAAAAGATTAACACCACACACAGACTATATACACACAAAGAAACACTTTTTTTTTTTTTTTTTGCAGCACGCGGGCCTCTCACTGTTGTGGCCCCTTCCGTTGTAGAGCACAGGCTCCGGACGCGCAGGCTCAGCAGCCATGGCTCACGGGCCCAGCCGCTCTGCGGTATGTGGGATCTTCCCGGACCGGGGCACAAACCCGCATCCCCTGCATCGGCAGGCGGACTCTCAACCACTGTGCCACCAGGGAAGCCCCGAAACACTTTTTTATATACATACAAACATAGAAAGCTCTCTACACATAAAACCTCTCTGTATTAGCAAACTGCTGTGGTACACACGTATTATGTTTATTTGTTTCCAAACTGTAAATTATAATTTCCAAGTTACAAGTTATAATAAGAGAATTCACCCTTCCTATGAAGTGGATTCTAGTCAGTTTTATACAACTTGGGGTTGCTCCAAACATGCAATTATCATTCATCCTTTTTGCTATTTGCTGAAGAAATGCACGTTTAAATGTGATAGTAGAGGTACACCCCAGAATTCATCTCCTAAATGTCAACGAAATTAAAAAGTCAGTTGCACCCAAAATATTCTTGCCTATGTGGTATTCCCATAGAAATAGGAGACCAGAACTCATCCTTTACATTTTCAGTTCCCATTACAGATTTTTTAACTTAATATTTGGATGCTATACACATACATTTGAGTGTATAACATATGGTGGGGGGACCCGTGTATTTAGTTGTCTACCATTTATTCAAGTGATGTTCACGCTGAATATACAGAGCATGTGTAGTGTCGTCACATCTTATTTTGGGAAAATGAGGTTTAGGCTCTTTTACCTCTGGTGGACAAAAAAGAAAAAAAACGATTATTTTGACCTCCATTTTGCTGATAAGGAAATAAAAATCGACCATGTGACCAGCAGTAAATATTTTTGAATATTAGTTTGCCTTCAATTTTCAACTGAGACTTAAAGGTTATTGAGGACATCAAGATATCATGCTGCCTGGTAACTGCCCAGGCTTCCCATTGGCTACACGCCTCCTCAGCCGCTACCCTCTGGCAGTTCATTCCAGAACCACAGCTTTGTTTAGTGTCCTAGTCTGCAGGGTTCCAGGAAGATCTGACCTCTGTGGTCTGTCCTGTGACACACTGAGGAGTTGATATGAAGGGACGTTCCTCCAGTCACTGGAATCTGGTGATCTTGCTTGCAGCATTTAGAAGAGTGTCTCATAAGTGGAAGGTTTCTTTCAGAAGTATTTTCAAATGATTAAAATACGTCAGGTCCCTGAAATGTGGTTGTATATTTGTATGGCATATTCTCAGAGTTCTTTCACATACGTAGTCAGGACTCAAACCCAGGTGTCCCAGGTTCCCCATCCGTTCCCCTTCTGTCTGCCACACAGTGGAGAATAGCAGCACTGAAGGTTAGCCTGCCCTTCCTTGAGGAGCATGAATTAAAATGGTCGCTTCTGCCTAGGGTTCCGTGGTCAGGTGAGCTTAGGAGGAGCTGGGGTCTACCCCCCTTTAGGAAACCAGAATTCACAATAGTAGTGTGTTACTCCTATTCTGAAAACCCACTGTTAAGAAATTTGTTGGCTTTTATTTAACCCAGAGTTTTCCAAGTGTGATTTAGCCATTCCCACCCCCCGCCCCAGTGGAATTGGGGTGGAGGGTGCGTAATAGCCCAAGGATTGATGTCCTTTAGTTTTGCTAATTCTCTTACTTCATGGTCACATAGAGGTTGCAGTGGGGGAAGTGGAGACTACTTTCTTCTTAAGCTCAGAATATCTTGTAAAAATATTTTTTTCCAAATCAGTTGTATTTAGAACAGTGCTTCTCAAACATTAATGTGCATTCACTTCACCTAGGGATCCTGTTAAAGTGCAGCTTATGATTCAGTAGGTCTGGGGTGCGGCCTGGAAGTCTGCATTTGCAGCTTGCTCTCAGGGGATGTCAGTACCGTGACCCGGGCTCCCTCTGGGGAGCGGAGAGGCTGGAAAGTCACCCGGCTGTGAGTGAACGAGACGGTCCAGCCAAGTGCTGTCCTATCCCTGCTCTGCAGATTCATGATTTCTTCAGACCTTCTCGTCATCTTCATCCTCTCCTTTACTGATTCTTGGCTCTCAGAATATAATTACATAATCAGGTTTCAGCCATCTTAAAAACAAACCCTATCAGTCCCTGTTCTCCTGGATATGTTCTCTTCTAGCTTCTAGTAAGATCTACTGCTGTTTCCTCATTGGATTTCACACCTCGGTTCACAGTCTGACTTCCTCCATCATGGCCAAGGTCACCCTAGACCTCCTAACAAATGCTTTTCTCTTCTTACCTTGAACAGTCCCTGGGGGGTATGTGTGATACTTTTGACTACTCTTCTGTCTATAAACTTGCTCTTTCCTTAGCTCCATGATGTCATGGTCTAATCTTTATTTGTGCTCTCTAGCCTTCCAGATGCCGTTACAATCTCCTTCTTCCATGTTGAAATGTCACCTAAATCTATGAATACCCTTCTTAGGCTGTGTGTCTAGCTCTACTTGGACAGCTCTGCATGAGTGGGTCTCAGAGCCTCCGGTTTAACACATTCAGACTGAACTGATAGCCCTTCTCTGCTCTAGTCTGCAGATGTGCACTCTCGTGTATCATAAAGCAACCCCCTTCCCTACCCTTTTACACTCATTTCTTCAGTTAATATGTATTGCCTTCCATGTGTGTATTATTATTTCTGCCTGTTAAATATCTCTCCAAATTGTCCTCTTCTGTGATTGCTTCCTAATTGGACTCCCTGTGTTCATTTTTCAGTCCTCTACACTGTTGCCTATAAGATCTTTCTAAAAATGAAAATTGAATGTCACTCTCCAGCTTTATTAAAACCCTGAGGTGGTTCCTCACGGCTTCTGCATCAAACTCCTTAGCTTGGAAGACAGGTCCCTTTATTTGCCAGTCCTCCCCTCTGTGTTCTCCTTGTTAAACTAGAGAGCGCGTCCACGGGGCAGTGCCCCTGACCTGCTTCCGCAGAACGTATTCTCCACGCTTGAAACGCCCTCCTTCCGACCTGATCCTTCAAGGGTATATAGTGAGTCTGATTCCTCCTCTTGGAATGCGTGACACGTGACACACCCTCCCTGCCCCCTTCACCACTCTTATGTGCTCCTTTCTCTGTATTTAGTCATTCCTGTGTCAGGGGTTTATTATCTTCGCACTCTCATGACTGTGTCATGACCCTTGTTTTTCACATTGGCTCAACATGAGGACAGAGTTCCTTGAAAACATAAGCTGTCTTTTCATCTCGGCATCCCCAACGCCTAGCACAGTTTCTCCCCACACGGTAGATAATTGTTTGCTTGGTTATGTATTTATTTAATTACTTTAACCTTACTCCTCTCCCCGCAGTCTTTAATCAGCTTATGCTTTGGTCTCACTTGTTAACTTGTAGGTGGAATTCTGTCTGAAACCTTCTTTGCCCTAAGCATTCTAAAACCTATGAGTTTTGAAAAACACAGGTGAATAGATTGGCTTCTCCTTTGATTGGGAGCTCCCTCCAGTAGCCGCCTGGGGTCTTTGTGGTTTGAAAGAGGTTTTTTAGACCCAGGAATAACTGCAGCAAAGATTATGGCAGGCTAGGGAAAGTACCCCTTCCCAAAGGCTGCAGGTCAGCTTTTTAAAGGTGTCCGAATATTCTAGAAGTGATATATTTACTTCTATGATTCCTTCCTTGTTTTTCTCTGTGTATTCCCTCTAAATTAAAATTTCATTTTCTCAGAGTTGTACATTTTACCAAAACTTAAACAGTATTATATTTCCTTTGGGACCCAAAGGTGATAGTGGTGTGAAATAAACATATTGTTTGTCAAACAGTTGTCACTTTGTCAAACATTCTCAATCTCTTAGCCATTTGATGGGTAATTTTTCCCTAATATTCATCAATTTTACTTAAAATTAAGATTGGAAATTTATGTGAAACCAGAAAAATATATAAACATCAAAAATTTTTGAGGCAAAAGTTTAGTAATTAAAAATATCTTAAACTGTTGAAAAATCTGGGCTGGAAATTCCTGGCTTAGCTGCTAAAGCACTAAAGATACAGCCAAGATGATAGCTGAAAATACAGCCACCTAACCCGAAGACACTGTAGTAAGCTGCCAAGACATCTAACCTTGACAGGGTCAGTGGGTTTCTGTGTCGGGGTGGGACGGGGAAAACACCTGACAGTAAGACTTTAGTGACTAAGACCAGTTTCAAGGCACCTTGTGAATACTTGCGTCCTGTCCTGCTACTTGAGATCTACAGACAGAATTTGGGTTGAGGGGACATCTTCCTTGCCTTGGGCTGTGTTGTAAGTGGTGGAACAGATGTTTCTGTAGAGCTGGAATGTAGCTGTAAACTGAAAGCTATGTTACCCCTCAACCCTGTTCTCAGTGTCGTGGGTACCACGGGGCTTTTCACTGGAAATCTGACCTGAGCTTATCAAGCTTCCAGCATCCCTTGAGGGGAGCTTAGTGTAATAATATTTACTACTCCCTTCCACAGATTGGAAGGCTTCGCAGACTAGCATCAGCTTCTCTGCTCCTTGTTTGGCCGTCACCCTAGGGAACTTCAGGGATGATCCAAACCAAACTAACTTTGAAAGTTACGTCCAATTTCTCTTCTTCTAAACCAGGGTAGCTAAACACTTTTGAAGAAACTCATGCTGTTAGGTGCATGTTATGCACTTACACAACTGTATAGATCACCAGCTACCAAGACTTTCCCATCAGCATTAGCGATCCTTCCACGTGTCGAAAGTAAACTCTTCGTTCCCTCCTTGAAACCTGATTTTCTTCCTTTTTTATTTATCTCAATTGATGGCATACCCTTCCACCTCAATCACTTAAGCCAAAAATGGAGTCATCCTTACCCTGTTCTTTACCAAGTCCTGTTAATTTCTCCAAAGGAGATATTAAGTTTGATCTTTGCCTTCCATTGTGGTTGCCACTGTTTTGTCAGGCCTTCATTTCTTACCTTGATTATAGTTCTCAACTCCTTACTGGCCTTCCTGTTGCCAACCTTCCTCCTTAGAATTCCTCCTCTAGGGCAGCCTCTGATTTTGTCCCCAGCCTGCTTCCTACCTTTTCAAGGTTCCTTGTGGTCTGTCGGGCCCCGTCTACCCTCGTCCCACATGGCTTCCTGTCCCCAGCTTCCCCTGTAACTGAGCTTAAAGTCTGCCTCTCCGTCCATACCAGTCTTTCCTCCCCTTAATTTTCCTAATAAATGAGTGGGAGCTTACTTTCCTTCAAGCCTTCATTCACGGGGCTTTCTCTCTTGACAGTTTTTTTACCAGCAGAAGCAGTCATGCCACGTTACCCTTCTAGACGTCTGTTGTGGAGGTTTTCGTGCTACGTGCCAATTTTGGATTTGCATCTGTCCTGTAGTACTCCCACATCCTTGAGGTCAAAGACATTCATGTACCCAAGTATATAACTGAGTGTATGCTCTGTGCCTGGTACAAATCAGACACTCAGTAAATGCTTGTTGAATGGAAGAACTAAATTACTAAGGAATTAAACATATCTGTGTGTTATAAGTAACACAAATATTTTGTACTTCCAAAAATAATCCTAGCAATCCACAATAATTTCTAGCTAGCTAGAGGGTTTTTAAGAGGATATGATAATTGTGTGCTTTTTATTTTCAATTTTAGTGGCAACATAAGCGAAATAAATGAATTCCTTTGAATTGTATTAAAGATAAGTGATCCTAATAAAGAGAGGATAGGGGCTTCCCTGGTGGCGCAGTGGTTGAGAGTCCGCCTGCCGATGCAGGGGACGCGGGTTCGTAGGGCAGAATATGAATCCTGCTAACCCTGCTTCTGCTACAGTTGTGCCCGGTCTTGGGCAAGTCACTTCTCCTTGGCAGCCCAGTGCCGTCTGTACAGTGAGAGTTATGACAGGTCAGTAGATTTAGCAGCAGCCCTCTTTGTTCTAATGAAACACAGGAAACTGGATGAAAGAAAGAAGAGCAGAACTGCTCTACTTTGGAATAGGGGATGCCGCGGAAAGTGAGGGGGAGGGGGAGGAAATGGTGGCCCCCGCGGCATGTCCGTGAACGTGCTTGAAGCCATTGCGTCGGGCGCGGTGTGTGGGAGGCTCTCCTGAAGCTAACGCAGCTCCAACCAGAATATTTTCCGTCACGGAATTCGACGAAGCTTCATGTGTAAACTGCCTGTCTTGCTTCTCGTCTGATGTTCTTTTCGCAGGACTTTCCTATCTGCATAATACTGAAGTCTTACCTCAATACGTTTTCTTCTTTCGGCTCACCGTACACATTATATGTTGCTAATTTACCTTTTGATGCTTAGTTCTGTCTAATCAGGATATTTTAATTCGCTGAGGAGGCTGCTCCTGAGTCCCCGCTTCTCCTCTCGTTCCCGCGGTGATATGCTCCGACACCCCGTGGTGCCGAGGGCGGGCGTGCGCCGAGTCCGCCTGCGAGCCAGCAGGTCTGGACTAGGCTCCACGGCTGCCCTCCTGTTACAGAGAGGCAAAGCAGCAGGTCCAAGCGACACGTGTGGTAAGAGGTGGCACTGGGCTTTGACCCCGACAGCCTGGCTCAGAGCCTCCCCTTCACCATTCTGCTAGCAAACTTGGAGGTACAGCTTCAGCCCGCACAATTAATTTCCTCGTTTTTGCACATATTTTGAACTTCTTTTCAGAAATAACGAGAACCTGTGTAAATCACTTAGTATAGTGACTGACCCATAGTAAATATTTGGTAAATATTGGTTAGTGTAAGCTTTGGCAAATGGACACCTGGAATGTCCACAGCCTTGATTAGCAATGGAGAAGAAAATTAAACAGCATCCTAGATCTCTGTTTCCCAGTTATCAGAGAGAACCAAAGACTCACATCTATTCAAGATGTTTAAATAAAACGAAGACACTTCAATTTATTTTGAATTCTTACCTAACAGATGCTATAATTTTTATCTTGCCACCAGGTGGCAGCATGTTACACAAGGAAATAATTGAAATGTTATTCTGTTGTAGACTGCTTTTCAGTATTTTGCCTTAAAAACTGTTAAACCATAATAAAAACAAAATATTATTCCGTGTTCCCCTTTGTCTGTATTCCCCCTCGTTGGTTGTGAAGGCCCTCATAGCCCAGTGTCCATAGCCCACAACTAGACCTGCCTTGGTCCTGCCCTGCACACACTGTCCCTATAAGCCAGGGCAGAGTTTACTTTTCCTGCATCTGCAACCGAAATGTAAGCCCTCATACTGAGATTCTCCCAACTAAGTTGTTTTAGTTCAGCAGCAGTAGGGACTACTGCAGTCGTCCTCTTCCCTGGACCTTCCATGGTACCCAGAGAAGCACCAGATCTGTGGCAGCAACTGAATAGGTGCCCTTGGGTAACGGCCAGGTAATAGGTAGGAGATACATTTTTAGTTCTTTGTGGTTATGTTTATTTTAATTTGTGCTATAGAAGTCCCTGAAAACTTACTTAAGTTTAGGTATTATCAGAATCATTCGGATAACTACTGCCAAGGGTTGAAAGATTAGTGTCTGAGGTGGAGGGCAATTAATGGCTAATGAAGGTAAAGGACTGGACATGGCAATTAATCAAAGTAGGGCAGAGCGGGGAGCTAATGGGAAAATGTAGAGAGAGTTAGGCTTCAGATACGGGTGTGCAGCGCTGCATGGGAAGGCCAGAGGCTCGCCAAGTTAAGTTGGCTGCAAGGAAATCTCTTATACTTCTTAATCGTGGATCTGCCTAGATTGTTTCACAGGGTTAATGAAATCCTTTCACATCAGTTTCTCAGCAAATGTTTTTTCCTGTTCTATAATCTATTAACTAATATTCAGATTTGACTATATTTGAAACATGGAGTATAGATGAATATGTTTGTAATTCTTGTCACAAAACCTGCAGTGATACTTAGGATGTCATGTTTTTAGAGTATTATGTTAATTAAGCAGTGCTAAAAATTTTCTGGAGTTATGCCATCATCTTGCTTCATTTTTCTGATAGTAAGGAAATAACTATTCCAGATAAGTTAATTGTTACAAAATCTTTCCCTGGTAAACATCAAAACTTGTAAGAATAATGAAGACATTTCAAGAACGTGTTTTGTGTTACTTATGTTAAACAGCAAATCCTGAGTCTTTCTCCCCTTGATGACTCGGGCCACCTTGGCCAACACATGCCCTCTTCAGTCAGGAGCTGTGAGCCCATCTTCACACAGGCCCACTGCTCCCGCAGCCGCTGTCGTGTGCGGGCTCCCCCGTGGCCTCTTCCCCAAAACCGCACGTGCACATCCCCACTGGCCGCTCACACAGACACATCCTCACACTCACTCTCTTTCTCTTTCTCCTTCCCTCTCCTTTTCATAATTTGCTTCTGTAGCCTGGGGAATAGAAAAAGTAAAACTAGTTAAAATGATGTCTAAAATTGGAAGGAATTTCAATTTAAGACTGTCCTATTAAAGCATGAGCTTTAGGGAATTCTCTGGTGGTCTAGTGGTTAGGACTCTGCGCTCTCCCTGCCGGGGCCCCGGGTTCAATCTCTGGTCAGGGAACTAAGATCCTGCAAGCCACACAGCACAGCCACAAGAAAAAAAAAAAAAAAAGCATGAGCTTTAGTGTAAAGGCTTTGTAGTATCTATTTAGTTAATTTATTGTTGCTAATTTCTTCCTTTTTTTTTTTTTTCCTGTGTTCTAGAAGTATTTCAGGTTGTTACATCTCTTCCTTGAAAGATATATATGGAGATTGATTTTTAGTGACTGGAGTGAAATGAGCAATGAAAGAAAATTCTAGCCAATTATTGTAACAGATATGTATCTCTTATCTTTCTGAGTTTTTGAAGTGCTTTGCAGCTTTAGTGGACAGTTATTGTCCGTGACAACCAAGGCTGCTCTCTTAGAAGTTTTATTTTATCTCTACTAAGCCTTAACAGTATTTGCTTAATGCTCATTATGTTTAGGAACTCAACAATTTCAGTCCACAGCCACATACTTTGAAAAGAGGTATACTGATGTCTACAGTTGTCACATTGGTTTTAAACTCTTAAGGACTTCTTAAAATTGATCATTAATTAATCACTTAGTAATATATATTAAATATTAATTTTTGCCATGATGTAAATAAAACAATCCATTTATATAGTGTCCTCTGTATAGTGTGCTCAGAGAAGTGGAAAATATTTTATTTCAGTGTCTTTAATATGTAATCAGAGAGTTGGATGACAAGTAAATTGTAGCATTGTCCAAAGAGTATTTCACTGAGATGATGGGAATTAGAAAAGAAAAGATAACCATTTGCTATATTTAATTATAATGGAGTTAATTGCATGTCTTTCTGATATAAAATACCTCTTATGTCCATTGGGTACATCTATTCCTGAAGGTGCTTAAATAAAGTATTAAGTATACTATTTAAGTAATAAAATTAGTAGTGACTTGGAAATTTTAGCATAAATAAAGACATAGCTTTCATAAGCCAGTTTTTAAAGTGATTCATCAACAGATTAGCAAAAAGCCAATTTATTTACATCCATTGGCACATGTAATAATGACTTTTATAATATAAATGCTTGTTTATATGAAGTTATAACTCATTTATGGGACCTTGTAGTTCTAATGTTCTAGTGAAATGTACACATGTGGGTGCCCCTGGCAGGAATTCCAACTCTGTGAATTTATGAATCTGTTGACTTCAATATTTAGTTAGCCTGGCCATCACTGTAATTGACATGTTATTGGAAATAGAGTTAGTTTTTCCCTTATTTATAAGGATAACCTCCATTTTGAGGAATGTGAATCAATTCATAGTTGGCTGACAGCCAGTTTCTCCTTCACTTGAGCTCCAGCACACACTGGAAAAGCACACTGGCTTCCGAAGTGCCTTGTGAATCTGCAGTGATTAATTCTTCTCATTATTTCGCTGCAAGTTCTCGTGACCCTCTCTGATGGTTCGATCAGCCACTTAGAGTTGATGCATATTCATTCCTCTGCGCGCCTGCCGCAGTCGCTCACGCACCCTGCACTGACTGGTGTGTTCTTGGTGCAGTAATTGAGCGGCAGTAGATTGATTGCTCTGGGGAGCTGTAGGACCTTAAAGGTGAAAACATATCAGTCCTGTTAATTAGGAAACAAAAGCTCTGATGGCAGGTTCAGCAGTCAGATATTTCCAGTGTAGAAAAGACGAAAGATATGATGTGTTTCTCTCCATGGACCTGTTTACTTTTTAAATTTTGAATTAGGTCTGTATCAGTAGTAGTGGAGAACAGCCTTCTTTTATGAATTTTTATAGAATGCTAATTGAATATAATATTAATAGTATTATCTCTCAAATCTGATAGTTTAGAACCTGAGTTTGTGTATACCTTCTGTAGCATTGGCAACAATGTGTAAAATATCTTAATGTCTTACATAAATATAGAATGCTTTTGGATTGATTCTGGTATTTAGAGGCTTAACTTGGTTACAATGTTCTCATGCTAATTTCTTGTCATTTAATAGTATGGGAAAAGGGTGAAACTTTATTCAACATGGCATAGAAGTTGAGCTGCCTTTATCTCTTTATCATAAGCACCCTTTGATTATTCCCCCCGCCCACCCGCCAAACTGTATGTTAAGTAGTACATTGTCTGGGAAAAAAAGGATCCTGTATGGAACGGTGGCCTCCAGAAGTAAGCTAGTTTCAACATGGACATCTATGCAGCTTATCTAATTGACATGTTTTTCTCAGGTGTGCTGTTCTTATGTTATGGCCTCCCCCTTCCCCTTCTCCAGTCATGAATTTTTTCTTTTGAGATATAATTCACATACCATAAAATTCACCTTTTTTTAAAGGTGAATTCTGTGGGTTTTAGTGTATTCACAAAGTTGTGAGACCATCTCCACTGTGTTCCAGAACATTTTCATCACTCCATTCCTTCCTTCAGCTAACCCCTGGCAACCAATAATTATTTTCCTTCTGTGGATTGACCTCTTCTGGACATTTCATATAAATGGAATTGAACTATACGTGGTCTTTCATGTCTGGCTTATTTTACTTATTAGCAAGGTTCATCCTCATTGTCACATGAACCAGTACTTCATTTTTTATGGCTGAATAATACTCCATTGTATGGTTATACCACATTTTGGGTTTCATTCTTCAGTTGGTGAACATTTGTGTTGTTTCCACTTTTTGGCTGTTGCTGCTACTGGCCTTAGTTCCCACACGTCCTTGTCTTGTTCGTGATCTTAGGGGGAAGGCTTTCAGACTTCACCGCTGGGTATGATATAGGCTGTGGGTTTTCTTAGATGCTCTTTATCAGCTTGAGGAAGTTCCCTTCTATTTCTAGTTTGTTGAATGCTTTTATTGTGAAAACGTGTTGGATTTTGTCAAATGCTTTCTCTGCACCTATTAAAATGCTCATGTGGTTTTTGTCCTTTATTCTATTAATATGGTGTGTTCCATTGGTTGATTTTCTTATGTTGAGCATTGTAATATTTTATGGAGCTTTTTATATAATGTTCTCTTACTGTGTGGTTTTAAATAATTTGAACCAATTTCTCTACCTTATATTTCAGGCATTTATTAATACAGCAAAAGAAATTTATGAAAAAATCCAAGAAGGAGTCTTTGACATTAATAATGAGGTATATATATATATATAAAAATATTATTGGCTAGTTAATTTAGAATTGAATTTTAATTACTTGGATTCAAGATTTCTACTTTTTAAAATTCCTAAAATGGATCTATGATGTCAGCTAACACATAAGTTTATAATCATCTCATTGAAAATTTGTTATATGTTGTATAATAGCTAAATGTGTATGTTCTAGTGAAACGTCACTTTATCTATGAAAACGGATTAAAGTAAGTGACCCTATCCATTTATTGCAAGCAACACAAAATAATATAAATCCTCCAAAGAGAGAAGAAAATCCACTTTCATCTACACATCCATATGGTGTCATCTGCTTTGGGAATAATTTTCTAGTGTGTAAATGCGTGTGCGACGTCAGCTAATGCAAGGTGCTCTCTCTGTTGTGTCTGGTGCGGAGAAGGGAGGCGTCCAATTGGAAGTTACTCCCAGTTCAGCATAGCGTGTTTTCAGGAGCCTGAGTTATAGTATATGTAATTGGCAGTTGGCACTAGTTGTTTTGTTTGTTTTTGTGGGTTTCTTTTCTTTTCCTTTTTTTTTGTAAAATTATTTTGAGCCAGTTTTGATCAACATGATTAGGATAAAATGTAACTTTGAAACAAATAATTCAGAGTGTTTACCAAAGGCCATCATTTTGACCTAAATCACCACTATGCATTTGTCCTTATTTATTTCAGAATTTTTATGTGGATAAGAGCATATTATTTACTTTTACATAAATGTTTCTGCCATTCTATAATAAGACTTCCTGCTTCCAAGAGAAAAACCCTTATTCCTCCCCCACGTGCAGTGAGGAAGCACCGTGTTAGGAAGACATTGTGTGTGCATCTCTTGGCATGTGCAGGAGAGTCTCTTTATTATCTGTCTCAATGTTCTTTGCTAAAACAAACAACAGTTTGCCTAGGGTTTCCAAAAAGTGTTTGATTTTCCAGTTTCTTTTAATTTGTAGTAATAAAGTTTCTAACCCATACTTACCAGGCTTATATGGCAATAGACCTTGAGTTAATTTAAAGGCGACACCATTCAGAGACTAATGCCATATAAATTGGACAGTAATTGGGTGTCTATGTAAAGGGCATGTTCATTGTCTCTGTCTGGTTTCATATAGTAGCTGAGTGCTTTACTGTGCCTGGCGTGGCTTTGATTGCCGTGTGCTGTCAGGAGCCAACAGGCCGTGCGATTTATCTGGCCTGATGCCAAGTCTGACTTCTTGATTCCTCAAGAAGTTGCTACCAGCCCAGAGGGGGCAAAACCAATGAGCCATAGGGCATGCTTTTTATTAAAGAGGAGTCAGAAGAGCGAAAAGAAACCACATCAGCTGCTGTCAATACTGAGCTAGTGCCAGAAACCCCAAGGCTACTACTGTTGCAGAACAACTGCCAAGCACTATAAATCTGAGATTTACTGTGACGTAAAGTTTCCTTAAGAGCTTAATTTCTGAAGCTACTGTATTACTTTTCTCAGAGTGTTGTATTTTTAGGTAAAATCCACTTGAGGGAGTGAGGGTTGAGACATAAGTGTGAGTTTGATGAATGAAAGAACCACTCTGTGTGTGGGTTCTTGGCAAGCTGCCATGTCTTTGGGGATCATAGAAATTATTGATGACACAGAACACTCATATGCCCTTAGCCTGTACAGCTGATTCAACATGGAACAGAAACGCTGTCTAGAGGAAAGATTGTACGTTGTATTAGAGGAGCATAGGCTTTGCATATTTTTCTCTTTTAAAGGTTACGTTTTAAACAATCTCTCCATTGTGAGAATTCCCTTAAAAGCAGCACTCTGGTTTCTGTTAACGCAGTACCTGGTATGATAAGGAATTGTTTGCAGGAATATTTCCACAAGTATTATTTTAAAAGGAAGGAACATCCCCTGAGAGATATTGTTTTAATTGTTGTAAAAATCTGCTTAGTGTGTGTGTGTATATATATATATATATATATATTTTTTTTTTTTTTAGTTGTTTGGTAGGATTGTGCCACTAAGAAACCAAAGGATTTCTTAAATTTAAATTATACTGTCTGGTTGGCTCCAGTTACATTTATTATCCTTCTGTCTTTCTTTCCAGGCAAATGGCATTAAAATAGGCCCTCAGCATGCTGCTACTAACGCCACGCACGCAGGCAGTCAGGGAGGACAGCAGGCCGGGGGAGGCTGCTGCTGAGTCTGTTTTTACTGTCTCGCTGCCCAGAAGGGGCTACTCACCTATTCTTTCACCCTATTCTGCTCAGCTGAGACATGAAACTCTTCAAAATGGCTTTATGTCACAGAAGAAGACTTTAATCCTTCAAATTCTTGTGTAACTTTGAATAAGTGGTTAATGTTCACTTAAAAAGACAGATTTTGGAGATTGTATTCATATCTATTTGCATTTGATTTCTAGGTCAATTGACGTGATTATTTTTGTTAAATGTTGTCTTGTGCCCTTACCTACGAACTGAATTGTATTGAACACTACAGAGTCATCCTGAGTATTTTAAATCAGTTTGTGTAGTTAGGTTTCCCCACACCTGTGGTTACCTAATGTTTAATATTATAGAACTGTCCTCAAAAGTTTGTCAATTTTCAAGGCTATAAGGAAAACAGAAGGACTCTTTTAATTCTGTATTTATCATTTACTTTCTGTATATATAGTTTATAACCTGCTTGGGTGTAATTTGCCAAGCTTGAATTCTTTAATGCATTTGCATAAATTCTATACTGTTTAGAGCTTAAAGCTACAGAAGCATCGTTAGGAATTGCTTGGACACTGAATTTTAAACTTTTTGACATTGTTAACAAGCATGTTCATCTTTTTCTTGTCACTAGTCCGAGAGAAATATGCTTAATGTACATTCTAAAGGCTATGTATGTGTTAACCTGTTTTAATGCCAAAAGTTTGCTGTTTGTCCACAGTTTCTTTAAGACCTCTTCAGAAAAGGATTTGTTTGCCTTAATGCATACTGTTGGGTAAAAACACAGTATAATGAGTGAGGTGGGCGGAAGAAAGGACTCCCTCTGCCTGAGCGACTCCAGGAGGAATGAGTGTCCACATTTAGACGGCACATTATGAGGACTTTAATCTTTCCTTGAACACAATAATGTTTTCTTTTTCTTTTATTCACATGATTTCTAAATATATTTTTCACGCAGGACAGTTTTTCAATCCTTGATGTACAGTGACTGTGTAAAATTTTTCTTTCCGTGGCAACCTATAATCTTTAAAATATGGTGAGCATCTTGTCTGTTTTGAAGGGGATATGACAATAAACCTACCAGATGGAAAATCCTGTTAAAAGTAGAAAAGCTTTAGTAATTTGCTCAGTGTGGTGGTTTTATCCTTCTTTTTCTTTTTCTCCCTTGGACTATAATGAAATTGTTATAGCAGTGCAAAATAAAATCCTATGTATAAAAGTGTTCTTTTTTTTTAATGACCACATCATTTTTTAAGAATGCAATTTTTCAGTCCATCCACAGCTTTTACATGTATTGTAAAGCACATTTTTTTTTTAAGGGTCAGGATGTTTAACACTGCCCTTTTTAAAAATTTTGCTAGAATGTGATAAAAATCTTTTTACCGTATTGAAATTCTTTCTGTTATTGATGATGTAAGCAAGTATTTTAAGTATGAAACTAACTACTTTCAATCCGCTCACCGACTTCAGCTTTCTACCGGTCTTTCCTGAAGATTCAGCAGTGCTCTGTCAAAGCTTTGACATTACTCCTGTGGGAAGTCACCCAATGCTATCTGAGTTTTTTGCTTTAACTAGCTCCTAGAGGACAGAGGGAAAGGTGAGGGGAAATCGAGTTTCTTGAGTATTTTTATTATGAACTTTTTTTTTCTTTAAAAGTGGTCTTATCAAATTCACTGATCTTATCATTCACTCTCATTAGTGGTGAGTAGGACAAGTTAAGACAACTAGAACTTGTTCTGCTCTGTACCAGGAAGAGGATGATTCTTTGGGAACTGTTACTTTTTTTTTTTTGCTGTACTTGGGCCTCTCACTGTTGTGGTCTCTCCCGTTGCGGAGCACAGGCTCCGGACGCGCAGGCTCAGCGGCCATGGCTCACGGGCCCAGCCGCTCCGCGGTATGTGGGATCTTCCCGGACTGGGGCACGAACCCGCGTGCCCTGCATCAGCAGGTGAACTCTCAACCACTGCACCACCAGGGAAGCCCTGGGAACTGTTACTTTTAAACTGCTGTTAATCTTTCCAGAAACTTCATGTGTTTCTTTTCCATGCTGTCTCCTCTAATTCTCTTATAAATCAAGTGTAAGAAGAGAAAGTCATGGGAAAAACAAACAACAATAAAGCACATGTATTTTAATAACCTAAGGAGAGCTGGAGCCCTCAAACGCAGCCCCTGTACAGCAGCCTTAACCTGCCTCGGCCTTGGGCCACAGGGGCGGGTACAGGACTTCTCCGTAGTTGTCACCACTTTCTCTACAAGTTTCATCTGCCATTAAGGAACATATGTGATGAATCCTTTACGTGAGTCGACAAAACAGTGTTACCGTCTGGTTTCTACTCTGCTGTTTTATTATCCTTGTCACAAATAATGTAATAGTGGCACCTGGAACTAAACGCTTTAATACTGTAATTAAGTCTTTAAATGATCTTTGGTCAATTTTGGTAGCACCTATGGACATGTTTTAAGACCTAGAAAATCAGTCACAAAAAATAAAACTTTTAATGTCTCAACATGTAACATTCCAAAGTTGTAATCTTCATAAATATAGTGTTATAATTTGCCTTCTGGGTTTAACAAAACTGGATTAAGACCAAATTTTTGGAAGAGTAGTGTATAATTAGATATACAATTCAAACAGTACATGAGAGTGAAACTATATCTTCCTACACAGTTTATTTTTAATTTTTTATTGAAGTATAGTTGATTTACAGTATTGTGTTATAGTTTCAGGTGTACAGCAAAGTGATTCGGTTATATATGTATACATCTATGTTCTTTTTTAATTCTTTTCCATTATAGGTTATGTTTTTAATTTTGAAATAGCCTGTTAAGAGGAAAATAGTCCCTGTTTCTAATAGTTCTAATAGTGAAGAGAGTAGGAATATATATGATACCAAAATGTGTCTAATCTCTCAAATTACTTGTGTTTGGAACACATTAAACATTTATTCCCTCGTAGGTAGTGAAGCTCCATCTAAGCTCAGTACTAAGGTTAGCAGCACAGGGTTTGACTATGTGAGCTAAAAATTAATACCACAAAAACCCATAATAATGCAAAAAGATAACCCTGTTCCATAATAAATAATTGACTATACAAATGCATGAACATATCCACCTGTGTTTCCTGGAAAGAGTTCACATGTGCTTCAGTGTTCAAATGAGAATAGAGCCTAACCCCATAAGTAGAGTATCTCATGTTGCATTGGTATATACTGGATAACACTACTTACTTGGTTGAAGTCATGATGGGAAACTTTAAGGTGCACATGTATATATTCAGTGTTCATTAGGTTTAGAAAATCATCAGGCCAGCTCTTAAAAATTGAAGGACAAAGGACCAAAAACCTGATAGGAAACATGGAAAAAGACAGTTCACCAAATAATGAAGTAAAAGTGTCCCTAAAATATGTTTTGAAATTCAGTTAGAAATGCAAATTAAAACTGAGATGCCATTTCTCAACTATGATATTGGAAGAAGTTTAATACAAGTATGACAACACATTCTGTTGGTGAAATGTCTCATATGTTGCTGGTGGAAGTGCAGACTGATATTAGCTTTCTGGAGAGGAACTCAACAATACCTAATAGAACCAGGAGATACTTACCTGTTGACCCAGCCTTCCCACTTCCAGGAAAATACCCTGATGATACCCTCCAACAATGCGAAAGCACATGTGCAGAAGGTTGCTCACTGCAGCATTGGCTGTAATTGCAAAATAATTGAAAATGACCTCAGTGTCTTTACATAGGAGAGTGATTCAGTAAGCTGGTACGTCACACAATGTAGTCCTACCCGGGTGTAAAAAGTCTGTGGAAGAGCTCTGTGTACTGATGTCATGACTTCCAGGATATATTGTTAAGCAAAATGAGAAAAGCAAAATGCAAGCATGTCTGCAGTTTACCATCGCTCATTTAATAAGGAAGGCAGGAGACGAAAATATACATGTATCTGCTCACCTGTGCAAAAGAAACACAAGAATAATAAAGTAGAAACTAATGAGACTGGTTACCTACAGGGCTGAGTACAGAGCGGAAAGCAAGGCGAATCGGGACGAGTAGCACCTTTCAATATTACAGTTGCGTTTAACTCAAAACTGCAGTAATGTTTCACGTACTCTGAAGATAATTAAAATCAACCATGATGTACCAGGAACTCAAAATGAAATAAAAACTAATGAGAACCTACCTAGAGTATTAAAAAGTGACATTACCACACCGCACAATTCCATGGAATTCTTGCGCAAAATGTATAACGTCGACCTAGTCATTGGGAAACCTCAGACGAACCCAAATTGAGGAAAATCCTACAAAGTAAGTGGCCAGTGCTCTTCAAAAATACCAAGGTTGTGAAAGATAAAGAATAAGGCACACAGATTGGAGGAGACAGATGTGATAGCTGAATGTAATGTGGGGTGCCGGATGGGTCCTGGAGGCAGTTTTGATGAGGGAGGGGCACACGGGGGGCTTCTCTGGTACATGTTCTGTTCCTTGACCTAAATGGGGGTTACACGGATACTTGCTTTATAATCCTTTAAACTGGGCCTATGTGTTGTATGTACTTTCTTGTAAATTAAGATTTTTGTCTCCATCGATCAAAAATGATGCCTTATGAGTTGCCCTCAGAACTTGAATATGTGAAGTCTACCCTATCCCCTTTTCGTGGATTGAACTATGCTCCCCACCAGCCCCCCAAAAAATATGTATGCTGAAGTGCTAAGCCCTCGTATCTCAGAATTTGTCTTTATTTGGAAACAAGATGGTTGCAGAGGTAATGAGTTAAGATGGAGTCATACAGGAGCAGGGCCGGTGTCCTTATCAGAAGACGGTCATGTGAATACACTCACAGGGAGAAGGCCACGTGGACGAGGCAGCCTCAAACCCGGGAGCCCCCGAGATGGCCAGCAAACCACCAGCCACTAGGATGAGTCCTCCACGGGTTTCAGGGATTACACCCCTGCCGACCTCTTGACTTCCGGTGTCGATCCTCCAGAACTGTGGAAGAAGAAGTTCCTGCTGTTTCAAGTCACCCAGTCAGTGACACTTAGTTACGGCCACCCTAGGAAATTAATACATACCTTACATCCTATGAGTGAAGACATTTTTTGATAGGTTGTCTGTGTCCATTCAGTGAAGGGTCGTGTTGAAGCCGTGGGTTTATGGGAGAGTAACAGCTACTTCACTGCGTAGCACATGTAGAAATCATCGTGAGAGAAGCAAAGTTAATCTCTAGGAATATTTTTACATCTTCCTGCTTCAGAGTAATTTAATTTACACATCCAGATGCTATTCAGAATATGAAACATTTTTGTACATAGGGATTTCATGAAAAATCATAGGTACAGCACAGGACTTTCCTTATATGACGTTAAAGATAGCATTTTTAATGTTACTTAAGCCCAGAATTCAGTTTAAAATTGCAGCAGACGTCAGTGTGTACAAGTGTGATCTTACGATGATTACGAGGCTGACAGTGGAAGTGGAGATGTTAACGCAAGTTCAGCCATGACATCCTGTTGTGAAAGTAAGCAGGTAAAAACAAAAAGTAGGTGCGAGCTGACCAAGAGGGGTTGGGTTTTGAGATTGAGATCCTGAGATCATTTTTTGTTATTTATTTATTTATTTATTTATTTATTTATTTATTTATTTATTTATTTTTGGCTGCGTTGGGTCTTCGTTGCTGCGCGTGGGCTTTCTCTAGTTGTGGCGAGCCGGGGCTACTCTTCATTGCGGTGCGCGGGCTTCTCATTGCGGTGGCTTCTCTTGTTGCAGAGCCCGGGCTCTAGGCACGTGGGCTTCAGTAGTTGTGGCATGCAGGCTTGGTAGCTGTGGTGCACGGGCTCAGTTGCTCCGCGGCATGTGGGATCTTCCCAGGCCAGGGCTCGAACCCGTGTCCCCTGCATTGGCAGGCGGATTCTCAACCACTGCGCCACCAGGGAAGCCCCTGGAATCATTTTTGATCATTTGAATATTGCTAACAAGGTACAGAGCATCGAGAACAAGAGTGAAGGCAACTAGCTGGTGGGTGAGATAGTCACCAGGGAGAAGGCCCCTGCAGTCTTCTACTTGACAATTAATTTTGCATTAAAATTGCCGCATTCCAGTCCCCAGGAGCTGCTGCACAGAATTCACATTTACAAGAACGTGGAAACTGGCTGCAGTCAGCCCTCCGCTGTGTCTTGTCACATGCGCTTCTGCGTGAGTTGGGCGCAGCCGGGACAAGTATCCATACTTCATTTCAGACTTTTCCCTCAAGCAGGTGCTGATTTGTGTTAAAGCACTAAAGTTTAACGTCCTCTTTGCAATTCGAATTATGAAAACATTTGCTAAGGACTGTAATCAGAGATGGCTCTGTCAGGGGCTGTGGCCACAAAGCTGTCTGTTCCTGGGACCTGTCCTATGGAAACTTACCATCTCCAAGGACCATGATTTATTCCATGGGACCAGCCATTACATGATGGGTGAAGCATTTATGCAACTAATGTGCCTTTTAAGGGTGAAAAGCAGGGGTTATTATGTAATGCTGTATTAGTCTGCTAGGGCTGCCAGAACAAAGTATCATAAACTGGGGGGCTTAAAAACCGGAAATTTATTTTCTCAGTTCTAGAGGCTAAAAGTCCAAGATCAAGGTGTCGGCAGGGCTGGTCCCTTTTGACGGCTGTGAGGGAAGACTGTTCTAGGCCTCTTTCCTTGGCTTGTAGATGGCCATCTTGTTCCTGTGTCTCTTCACATCATCGTCCCTTTATGTGTGTCTTCGTATCCAAATTTCCTCTTTGTATGAGGACACCAGTCATATGGGTTAGGGCCCACCCTAATGACCTCATTTTAACTGGATTACTTTAAAGATTCTATCTCCAAATGAGGTCACATTCTTCAATACTGAGGTTTAAGATTTCAACATATGAATTTGGGAGGGGAGGTACACAGTGCAGCCCATAACAAATGTGGTTATGGGTTATGGATTTTGGACAGTATGAAAGGAAAGCACTCAGCTCTATAATCAGCCTAGTCTGTGTTTATGATGCAGCTTTGGGGACCACCGCATGACATGAACAAGCTAGGTGTAGAGATTTTAAAGAATGCTCCCTTCAGGTTCCTTATTTTCATTTGTGTCTACTGAATCTAGAGAAAAGCTCAACCATGAAATAAGCCCCTTCCTAATTCCGAATGTCTCACTACTTAATCAAGACCCATTGGAGGGCTTCCCTGGTGGCCCAGTGGTTGAGAGTCCGCCTGCCGATGCAGGGGACACGGGTTCGTGCCCCGGTCTGGGAAGATCCCACATGCCGCGGAGCAGCTGGGCCCGTGAGCCATGGCCGCTGGGCCTGCACATCCGGAGCCTGTACTCCGCAACAGGAGAGGCCACAGCAGTTGAAGGCCTGCGTACCACAAAAAAAAAAAAAAAAACATTGGAACCTGAGCCCTTTGCCACTTGTGCCTCCACAGCTTTATGGGGCCGGCACGCATGGGTCTCCATGATGCTACCCGGTCTGAGGGCCATATGTCATCCTATCAGACAGCATCGCCATCTGCAGAATGAAATTACTGAAAACGGGGCGTGTGCAGTGGTACCAAGCTTCCTAATCCTTCTTGCCTTCCCACTCCTTTCTCAACCAGAATACTTCTTTCTTTTAGACTGAAGTGACATTCGCATAACAAAATTAAGCATCTTTAAGTGAACAAATCAGTAGCCTTGAGTACTTCACCATCTGTGCAACCCACCCCTTCTATCTAGTTTCAAAACACTTTCATCATCACCCCAAAAGAGACCCCGTACCTATTCATCAGTTACTCCCCTTACCCCTCCACCCAGCCCCTGGTGACCACTAATCTGTGTTCTGTCCCTGTGGTTCTACCTATTCTGGACGTTTCATATAAATGGAATCATACGACATGTGGCCATCTGTGTCTGACTTTTTTCATTAAGCATAATGTTTTTGAGGCTCACACGTGTTGAAATGTGCATCAGTACTTCATTCCTGGCTATGACTGAATAATATTCCATCGCATGGGTAAAACCACAGTTTGTCCACTCAGTCACTGAGGGACATTTGGCTGGTTTCCACCTTTTGGCTATTATGACCACGGCTGCAATGGACACGTGTGTGTGTGTGTGTGTGTGTGTGTGTGTGTGTGTGTAAATCAGTCTGATTACCTGATAGTACTTGGCGCCAACCTGGTTCTGATTTTTCTACATTTAAATAACAAAAGCATGACTTCAATGTTTTTTTTAAGTATTAAAATGATACTTGCCCATAGTTTTTAAAAAGACGAATAGTATTAGAAGGTTTACAATAAAAACAACCATACGAATAGTATTAGAAGGTTTACAATAAAAACAACCATCCCTCGTCCCATCCGGCCCCATCTCACAATCTCCTCCCCAGAGCTCTCAGTCCGGCTCCTTACCTGTCTCTTGGTGCATCCCTGTCACCCTCCCGCCCCTGTGCTGGAGGGACAGAGGTGGGCACTCTAGCTCCACAGTGGCGGGCGGTGGCATGGGCCAACCGCACGTCTCCAGCTCCCCTTCCCAGGTGACTGGCTCACTGTTCACAGACCTTCCCTCTGCTAAGTCAGAATATTGTGGGCATTTCTTTTCTTTTTTTAACATTTTTTTTGATGCGGACCAATTTTAAAGTCTTCATTGAATTTGTTACAATATTGCTTCTGTTTTATGTTTTGGTTTCTTGGCACTGAGGCATGTGGGACCCTAGCTCCCTGACAAGTGATCGAACCCATACCCCCTTAAGTGGAAGGTAAAGCCTTAACCCCTGGACCACCAGGGAAGTCCCGGGCATTTTATGCACTGCCAATCTCCTCTCCTATCCTCTTTGCCCTTGTGTATTTGTACATTTTATTCCTGTAGTGCCATTTGTTGAGGTCTTGGGAGGAGATAAATGCATGTGTTCAATCCACCTTGTTTGACTAGAAGTCCAGTGAATTCCTTTAAAAAAAACAAAAAACAAAAACTTCATCTTCCTTTATAACTTGTTAAAATGCGATCTATTTGTTGTGGAGAACATAAACAAAAGAAGAAAAATGTAAAACTACTCTCCAAGTTTGGATACCCCTCAAAGCCCACTCTGAGACAAGTTCTGGGTGCAAGTGATCTGGGGGGGAGGGGAATCCCAGGGGCATAGTGAGGACCTGCAGAAACGGGGAGAGGAGGTGGCGCTGGTGAAGGGCGTTATGGGATATGTTACTGCCGTAGGTGCCCCTGCCTCGTTCCCACGGCGACCCTCTGAGACCCAGAGCGGGACGCATCGCAGCCAAGGGCCCCTCCTTCATTGGCGGCCGTTGCTCCTGGGACCTCAGCCCCCCGGCCGCCCTGTACACCGCCGAGCGGGCCTTTAGGCAGGGAATTATTGGCCTGTAATAAAGGACTCGAGCTGGTGACTCGAGGGTGGGGACCAGGGGCACCAACAGCGTCCGCTCAGATGACCCAGCATCTCAGCACCCACAGAAAACGATTTCACCGCTTGCTGTATGTCTTTCCCGTCTCTTGCTGTGATTATGTCTCTGCATATGTTCTTTTACGCTAATGGCATCCCACAGTGCACGTGGCTTGCTTTCAGTTATTGCCATGTTGTTACAGAATCTCCTTAGTTGTAGTGAGGAGGAATGCGGGCTCAGGAGCTCCACTGTCACCTTCAAACACAGGCTGGACCACTGACTGGGGACGGATGGAACCGCCTCGTTCAGGTTCCTCATCTATAACGTGGAAGGAGCGATCGCCCACCTCATACGGTGGCGGGGAGGGGAAAACACGCTGTCACATGGAAAGTTCTTGAAAATTTGCTTGACACATAGTAAGTGCTCAATAAATATTACCTTGTATTTTCTGCATGCTGTTGGTGGCTGTATAGCATTTCACTGTGTGGAGGTGATATCAGTTATCTTATCATCCCCTCCTGTTTGCCAGGGTTATAAGTATTTAGACACAGTAATCAACACTCAGTGCACATCCTTATCACTAAATCTTTGGGCACATCAACAATTATTTCTTTAAAATACATTCTTAGAAACGGAATTACTGGTTCATAAAGTACAGATATTGTTAAAGATTTTATATATGTAATTTCCCTTGAGAAATGTACCAATTTATATTCCAAATAGACCTTGAGAGTAGCCTGTTAATTACCAAAAATGGGAATTTTTACTTAAAAAAATATTGTTTTGGCAACTTGAAAATCTTTAGGTTCGGTGTCATTAAGCAGTTCATCTTTTCCTCATTACATTTCAATGCTTTAATTTCAGACCAAAAAAATTATATGCATATTTGGACTTGTTTCTCACATTTTTATTGTGTCACAGACTTCTACATTTCTATGTTAGCACCCACCATCTCTCAAGACCCCCAAAATTCTATTGGGATTTTTAAAAATTGTTTTAAATGTATAGTTTAACTTGGGAGAAAATTGACATTGTTTGATATTAAATGTTCTCATCCAGGAACAAGATATGTCTTTCTGTGCAACAAGGACTTTGAGGATAATGACATTCATTCCAGAAACAGAATTTTGAGGAGCTCAGTTTGTTTTCAAAAATCTAAAATTAATCTTACTTATGCATTTTCAAATTTGCTTTTTTTTTTTTTTTCTCGGCTGCACCACGCAGCTTGGGGGACCTTGGTTCCCCGACCAGGGATTGAATCCATGCCCTCGGCAGTGAAAGCGCACTGGACCACCAGGGAATTCCCCCATTTTGCTTTTTATTTAACCAAATCTGAGGCATTTTATGATTTCTGCTCATTTTTATTCATTTCTCGTCTATTTTTATTTTTCAACTGCTTGTTTTCTCTTCTATACTTCTCTTAGTTCGTTATCCTAAAAAACAGCCTTTCTCTTGTTTTAGTTATAAAATGTCAGCCCAAAATAAATAGCAGATATTCACTCAGTATGCATTTGATTCGATTCAATATAAATGAACATTCAGCAAATACTGGGTATTTGCCAAGTAACTATAGTAAATCATGTGAATGTGCTACTTGATAATATAATGCATCCAAATCACTGAAAAATAATGACTATCGGAGTCCTTGCTTATGGCCTAATCGAGTTTTCCACATGGCGTCCTGCCCAGCAGGCGGGCTCTTTTAGCCTTGTCCACAAGACAGATTGCACTGATTGGCTCCATGGCACCCTTTTACCTGAGAGACACTGTAAAGATGAGTGCTCTCTGCAGACCAGTGCCCATCCAGTGCCCTTGGCCCTCCTTCTCCTACCTGGCTTGGTACTTCCTTCTGACTTTCTCAGCCTTTCTGTTTACTTGTTTGTTTTTTTTGCGGTACGCGGGCCTCTCACTGTTGTACATGGCGTCCTGCCCAGCAGGCGGGCTCTTTTAGCCTTGTCCACAAGACAGATTGCACTGATTGGCTCCATGGCACCCTTTTACCTGAGAGACACTGTAAAGATGAGTGCTCTCTGCAGACCAGTGCCCATCCAGTGCCCTTGGCCCTCCTTCTCCTACCTGGCTTGGTACTTCCTTCTGACTTTCTCAGCCTGTTTACTTGTTTGTTTTTTTTGCTGTACGCGGGCCTCTCACTGTTGTGGCCTCTCCCGTTGCGGAGCACAGGCTCCGGACACGCAGGCTCAGCGGCCATGGCTCACGGGCCCAACCGCTCCGCGTCAGCCTTTCTGGACTGATTTCCTCCCCCTCCCTTCTTCAGGCATCTTGCCATGTCTCTGGGATATTGATTACAGTCAAAGATTGGAAACAACTTAAACCTATCGATACGGGAATTTTAGAATAAATTTTAAATCTGTTCTGTAACTGACTAGCACTGTGACCTTGAGCAAGTTACTTCACCTTTTTATACCTGCTTCCTTGATAAAATGGGGATACTAGCCATACCTATTCCATGGGGTTGTTATGATGATGAAATGGGCTAATATTTAGGAAGCACTAGACGAGTACTTTATGCCCAGTAAGCAGTATATAAATGTTGACTCAATAGAAAGAGAAAGAAAAAAGAATTCATGTAACACTAAGCAATGGTAAAAAAAAATCAGGCTTCAATATATATGACATTATTAAGTAAAACCATTTATATAATATATAAATCTACATATACAAGACATTGTTAAGTTAAAAAGTGCAATGCAGCATAATACATATATTACGGTCATATCTATATACATATATACACATGTATGTGTATATATGTATCACACACAGAAAATTATATAGAGGAGTACATCCCAAACTTTGGACTTAATAACTAATTTCTGGATGGAGAATTCTTATTTTAATTCTATACGCTTCTACTTTATTTGAATTTCTTAATAATACTACTACATTAATATATTACTTGTATAAATGAACATTTATTTCAAAAGAAAAAACAGGCAAAAGACATGAACAGACAATTCACAAAGAAGAAATACAAATGACTTCCAAACATATGAAAAGACGTCAAGATCAGTAAAATATAAGTTGAAACTAAGAGATGCCAATTTTTGCCTACCAAAAAATAAAAATGCTTAGTAACATCCAGGATTAAAGCTTTACTTGGTCATTAAATGTTGATGGAGTTTAAAGAGGGGAAATTTTATTTCTAGCTTTGTGTCATGATGTCAAATACTGACAAATTCACGTCAAGAAAGAAATTGCATGCAGCATAATATTTTAAGATAAAAATGTTATGCTTTTTTTTTGCATTTGAAATTTTACACAAAGAGAAGAGTTTCTTGAAAGAAAAATATAAAGGTTAACCATACTCTGATTATATGATCCGGCAATAACTCTCCTTAGTATTTACCTGTATAAGTTGAAAACTTACGTTCACACAAAAACCCTGCACACAACTGTTTATAGCAGCTTTATTCATAAATGACAATACTTAGAAGCAACCAAGATGTCCTTTAATAGATTAATGGAAATACAAACTGTGGGGCATCTAGACAATGGAATAGTATTCGATGCTATAAAGAAATGAGCTATTAAGCATGAAGAGACATTGGAAGAACTTGCAATGTGTAATGCTAAGTGAAAGAAGACAATCTGAAGTGCCACGTAACTGGATGGTTCCGACTCTATGACATTCTGGAAAAGGCAAAATCTGTAGAGGCAGTAAAAAGATCATTGGCTGCCAGGGGTTTCGGATACGGAGGGATGAATAGGTGCAGTGCAGGGGATTTCTAGGGCAGGGAAATTGTTCCATATGACACTACCATGGTGGACACATGTCATTATACATTTGTCAAAACCCACAGAATGCAACACAAAGAGTGAACCCTGATGTAAACTACTGACTTTAGTTAATAATGATATATCAATATGCATTCATCAGTTGTAACAAATTATCACACCAAAGCAAGATGTTAGTAGGGGGAATGGGGATGGCTGATGAGGTACGTGGAAACTTTTCTATAAACTTAAAACTGCTGAAAAAAAAAGTCTATTAATTTTTTAAAAGTGTAAAGATTGGGCTTCCCTGGTGGCACAGTGGTTGAGAGTCCGCCTGCTGATGCAGGGGACACGGTTTCGTGCCCCGGTCCGGGAAGATCCCACATGCCATGGAGCGGCTGGGCCCGTGAGCCATGGCCGCTGAGCCTGCGCGTCCAGAGCCTGTGCTCCGCAACGGGAGAGGCCACAGCAGTGAGAGGCCCGCGTACTGCAAAAAAAAAAAAAACAAAGTGTAAAGATTGAGGTTTATGCTTCCCACCAGATCTCCTGATGGGAGAGCCACAGGCAGAGCCCAGTAATCTGCCACAGCTGAACCGCTCCCTGGGTTAGAGGCACGCCCAGATACTTGAAGAAGGAAGAAGGTAGCATGCAGACTTGGCTGGTTTCTTTGCATGAGCAGAAACCCCATCAAAAAATTAAAAATCACTCTCCTCTCTGCCCCATAATATCCCTCCAACACCCACCTCGACACCCATCTCCTGCATTTTTACTCGCCCCTGAACCAAATTCTATTGTCAGACTCCGTTTCTCGAGTCTGTTCAGAGCCACACATGAAACTGGCCCTCGTGGCCCGACCTCTGACAGGTCCTGGGCAAGGCAGGTGGGCTGCTTCTAATCTCACGCCACCTTTGTGCTTCGTGTGCCTGCAGGATAACCGGTGGCTCTCGGCCATGGTGGCATCCTCTTCCTTCAGCTTCATCCACCTGGATTCCTCTGTCCCAATTTCAGATTCAGTTTTCGCCAAAACGTAACGTCCAAGAGGGCAGGGAACGCTACTTTCACTGTTTTGTTCTCTGATATGTGTGTCTCCTGCACGAAAGACAATGCCTCGTTAATAAAAGGAGTGTAAAAAATACTTGTAAAAAATAAATGGATGAATAAAGAAAGGAAAAATATATACACACATATATATATATTTTCCCAAACTGTTCCTTTTTTGGAAAAAGCTCCTTTTTTCCCTCTAAGATTATGTCCTTCCTACTTCTTTGGTGTTAAAATGTCTTTTCTCAAGAAATCGTGGTTGTCCCTGTGGGAGGGACATTTACTTTTCCCTGTCATCCTTCGTACATTTTGATATTACTATTCAAAATAAATACACATTTTAAATAAAAATAAAGTAAGTCCTGGGCTTCCCTGGTGGCGCAGTGGTTGAGAGTCTGCCTGCCGATGCAGGGGACACGGGTTCGTGCCCCGGTCCGGGAGGATCCCACGAGCCGCGGAGCGGCTGGGCCCGTGAGCCATGGCCGCTGAGCCTGCGCGTCCGGAGCCTGTGCTCCGCAACGGGAGAGGCCACAACAGTGAGAGGCCCGCGTACCGCAAAAAAATAAATAAATAAATAAATAAATAAAGTAAGTCCTTGCTTTTATGATGGCAATTTTTAAAAAATGCCCATAATTGGCAAAATAAAAAAATTTAAATTGCAACCTTGGATTAATTTCCTATATTTATTTAATTTGATGTTTGTTTCTAATAGCCAACCACCCAAATTCCGCCGCGCTGAGAACAGGGTCTTGCGCGTGCTTGGCGCTCGAACATTTGATGAATGAGTTTACCGCCTCTAGTTTGAAATGCCTGAGGTTGGTGTATGGACCTCACAACAATAAAAATGTGCGTCGTGACACTGTTAAGGGACCTTGTCACTGTCACTGTGCTCTAGTGACAAACTCCTAATTGCTTTCCCCAACAGGAGGCTCTTCCGCTGTCTCCATCTCACACTTCCCGCATCCGTCTACAGCGCCCTTGGGGCCGCGCCGGGCGGGGGCGGTGCGGGATGGGAGGATGGGGCCTTCCGCCAGCGTCCTGGATGGAGCCCGTGGCGCTGGGTTGCAAGTGAGGCTGTCGGTTGGGGCTTGTTACAGGGCCACAGACTCGAACTGGGGCTGGGAGGTGTCCTGAAATGAAGTTGGAAAGACACCCTGCGAGGCTTTCACGCTGCTCTGCCCTCTCCCCCTCCAGAAGAGGTCTTCCTCACCTTCGCATCCTGGAGGCTGGCAGAGCGTGACCTTATTTGGAAATATCTTTGCAGATGACATCACAGAGGAGTTGGGAAAGAGGGGGCTTAATCCTACACGACTGGTTTTTCCAGAAGAAGAAAACACACCCTGTGAAGAGGCAGACACCCAGGAGAGGCCACGTGTCACCCGCGGCGGAGATGGGAGCGCTGCGGCCGCGAGCCAAGGACCGCGGGGCATCCGCGAGGCTGGCCCAGGCCGCGCGCAAGCGCCCAGCGTCGGGGAGGAGCGGCCCCGCCTGCCGGCACTTCTGCTTCCGGAGAGAAGCGAGGCCGCGGGTCGCGCAGGCCGTGGTTCCTTGTTACAGCTGCCCTGAGCAATGGGTGCCTTCTCCCATTTCTTTGATTTGAAAGGTAAGCCTTCTCCACTGGGTGACGAGCGCGCCCACCAGTTTTTTGTTTTGTTTTGTTTTTTTACCTCGCAGGTGATAATATAATTTGAACTCCATGTATTGGTCGAGCTCCGTGAGGTTAAGTACTCCTTTTTTGTTCCCCCCCAAGTTTCCCACTTCCGGGAAACAGATGCTCACATGACACCCACAGTATCCGAGGGGGTTCCCAGTTCACCAGCTCTGGACACTCTTGCTTGGTCTTCAGCTGGGGTGTTGTTGGTGGGAACCCGCGGACCCCGTTCAGATGCAGGTTCGGGGTACAGCCTGAGCTTCTGCATTTCCAGGGCGGTCTATGGTCACGTGGATGCTGCTGGTCACCCCAACATGCTTGGAGCACCAAAGCTTTAGTTCACGCTCCATCGGGGTCCGGTGGAAAACTGCCGGCTCCTTTAGTGGACAGCCAGGGCCGGACTGGGGAAATGTCCAGAACAGGCCTCCCAATCATGGGTTGGATCAGGAGATAGAACCCTGCCAGCTCTGTGTTGCTCGCTCCCACAGTGACGTCCCTTCTCCAGGGTTATTTATTTTTATTGCCAAGGACTTATCTTTTGGATTCCAGTTTACTGATGAAGAAACGGTTAAAATGCCTTGCACGAGATCGTGGAGATTTTGTTATCAGCTCCACAGTTTCCAGCTTGTCAGTGCCTCTGATTCCTCTCTGGGATTTCAAAGCTCTTCCTAAGTCCAGATGCCCTGAACACTTAAAGCTGCTTGAACAATAATAAAACTAGTAACTGTAATATTTAAATTAAGTAATAATTGAAAAAGAAGTCTCCATTTTTTTTCACTTGTCAAACATCTAATTGTTAAAGCAGAGAAATTGACTTTGGGACGTTTTAGCCCTCTTCTTAGGAGTGATGGTGGGTGGGATAAAATATAAGCTAGTGTTGCTTTTTTATGTTAACATTTGACAATGTGAGAAACGGACTTTCACAGATTAAGAACAGCCTTACCGATACATCAGAAGCCTGTACCTCAAATAAGCTTTTGTTTCTTCTGAGGACACAGCATTAAATTGAATCGTAACCCGCACTTCATCACTACTGCGACGTGCAGGACACTGAGAGGGAACCGCTGTCCCCGGACGGCCTCTGTGCTGACAACTCTCTGATTGCACTTCTTTAGGGGGTTTCTATTACTGTGAAGAAAACCTTTTTTACTTCTACCACATGATTTGACACTAAAAATTATTAGAAAGAACTTAACAAAACCAAAGCCACAAGAACAACAACAAAAAACCAGTGTGTTTTGTATATGTATCATTTTTATGCTCCAGACTGGTTTTATTGTTTTTGGAACTATTACAAGACTTCTGTTAAACATGTTGAATGTTAAGAGGAAACAGACTCTTGGCAAATGTGGAAAACCAATTACAGAAAACGTCTCTGCTAGAGCTGGAAAACACAGGGAGGGACAGAGGAGCTTGTGCACCCCTCCACCTTCTCCAACCGCCGAAAACACACAGGCGGTGCGTGGCCTTGAGGAAAAATACGACTGTTGCATCGTTGTCTTTACTTTTATATTTACGGGCAAAAGACAGAAAAATGACACTTCTCAGTTAAATCTACTTGTAATGTAGTAGGGTACAACATACAATTGCTTTTCTTAAGGTAAATCTGATGTACAGGAAGTAATATTTCCAAAATAAATAACCTAGAGTATGACTATTTGCTCTACAAAGAGGAGGAAACAGCCTCGCCACTAATAAAGAAATCAAATGACCTTAAATTTTAAACACCTGAATTAGAAATATTAATTTACTCAGTTTTTGAGAGCATAACTGTTGCGTACAGTGTGGTAAGAACATGCTATCGCATGAATACTAAGTATAACATACACGTTTATCTACGTACATACTGACAAGATTGAAACAAATGACACTTCAATTTTGAATTGATTAAAATTTGAAAAGCTAGAAAGCTGATCTCAGGAGAAAATCAACAGAGGAGACAAAACCTTTTCAGCTGTGATTTAGCGATGGTTTCATGATGTTATCCGTGTGTTCCGTGCTGTGCTAAGCACCAAGATGCACAGGTGATCAAGATGTGGTCTCTGGCCTCAGGGAACCTCCAGTCTTGGAAAGGCAAGGCAGCAATTCAAAAACGATGTGATCAGCGAACAGTAGACGCAGCCCACACGCAAGGGGCTCAGGGCGTCTTCACAGTGTGTTCGGGACAGAAAGAGCAGCGGACTCGAGGGTCCAGGTGTGTGGGGAGGAGGAGTTTGCTGTGAGAGACACAGAGGATGCAGAAGGGCCAGGCCGCAGGCTGCGCTGGAGGAGAGGGCCAGGGTCAGATCCTGACGATGAGAGGCAGGCAGGACCAGAAGGGGGAAGGAGATACACACACGTTCAGTCAGGCTTTTTGAAAAGACTTTTAAGAAGTGTGGGCAGGGCTTCCCTGGTGGCGCAGTGGTTGAGAGTCCTCCTGCCGATGTAGGGGACGCGGGTTCGTGCCCCGGTCCGGGAAGATCCCACATGCCGCAGAGCAGCTGGGCCCGTGTGCCATGGCCGCTGAGCCTGCGCGTCCGGAGCCTGTGCTCCACAACGGGAAGAAGTGTGGGCAGACTGAAAGCAATCGGCAAAGGAAGGCATCTGGGGACCAGCATCCCCACCGAGGCTCAGGGGTACAGAGAGAGGCTGGCATTTCCAGAATCCGGCTGTGTGCTGGAGCCCAGGAAGACAGTGGCCACCTGTTGAGTGCTAAGAATACTAATACAAAGGGAAATGAGAGTGGGTGCTTGTTATTCGATTTAACGCATTTTTACACATTTGTAAGGTGTCTTAATACTTGGATTTGAGAAATATCAGACGGTAAGAGCTTAATTATGGACTTTGTTTAAAAAAAAATATCAGTGAAAAGACAGCCACTGAGGAATAAGAGGCCAGATGGCTCTCTCTGTGGGGTCTGCAGAGGTGTCTCCCCTGCCCTTCTGGGCACCTGGGCTGTTGAGACACTGATGCTGGTCGTGCCCGTCACCCCCTGGTGGCAGCGGGCTTGGGCGGGTCGGGTTTACCAGGTGCTGTGCCACCCTCCACGCTGCTCTGTGCGCCTCCCTGCCAGGGTTTCACTGCAGACGGAGGCCTGCTGACCAAGGACAAAGAGCCAGGAGTGCTGCCGTGGGTGCGGGGTGGGGAGTGGAGGACCGCTGAACACAATCCTTTCATCCCTCTCAGCCCCCCAGAACCTCAAATCTGAACGCTGATCCCTCATCACAGAAGTTAAACAGACTTAGCCAACTCAATTTCCAGTAAGAATGAGCCTCAGAAATCACATGGATTAATGAGTCACAAGTGATGCCCTTCAGAATGATTTTATTTCTAATTTCTTAACCTTCTGATACAGGCACTTGGAACAAGCGAACACAGGGACTGAGACAGACTGCCCTCCCCCCTGTCTTGGGCAGAGCTACAGATGAAGACTATAATGGCCGCTAACTCTGGGACCAGTGCCTAGACAGAGCAAGGTAAATGTGGGGGACAGTGACCCTGTACCCTTGGTTGTCATTAAGGATGTGCCACTTCTCAGCTAAAGATACAGACTGAAGAAAAAAAGGCAAAAAAAAAAATCTTAAAGGCACAGCCCTTTGCAGCAGCTTTATGCTACTGAGCCCCCCAAATTCCTGTCTTGCATTCTTGATTCATCCTCCCTTCTCGGTCTTGTGAAGGACTGGCTGATTTGTAAGCATTCAGACACTAACTGAATGACTCCTGCTCTGGGACTGACACCAATTAGATGCAGCTAACACGGCCAATAGGTATTATGGGGGTCCTGAGAAGCAATACGCCAGAAAGAAGAAAAAGACAAAAGACAGAAAAGCAGAGGGTGAGGGCACTTGCGCATGGGCTACTGTCCATGTACGTGTCTGTTTAAAAGAGAACAGGAGATGCAAATCTGAGGGGGTGTTTCTCTTTAAAAATGATAGGGATGCTTCACTTTCTGTAGCAGAATAAATACAGGTGGCGATCTTGTATCTACATGGTCACCTGAAACATAGATGAATGACAGTGCTAATGCAAAAATATTTAAATCCTGTCAAAAAGAACTGATAAAAAATGAATAATCATATCCATAGAAGTAATTAAGTTGGCCTCATGAGTGACTGAAAACACAGAGCCAGCTGCTTTGAGCAGATTCAGACATGATTTTAGGCCCGAGTCCCAGCTCTACACCCACCAACTGTCTGACCTTGGGCAAGCTACCTGAGCTCTAGAGCTTCAGTTTCCAAATCTTTAAAATGGGGATGCTTGTACCTGCCCCCAACATTTTTGTGAAGATCAAAGAAGACACTTAGAACAGGGTTTGGCATATACCAAGTGTTCCATAAATATTATCACTCTATACAGACTAACCTATAGTTATACATCAAATACCAAAGCAAAAATCTTAAGGAAAAAGCTTTCTGGAAAAGTCTTAAACTTATTTGGTAAGACATTGCATGCCTTGTAGACTGTATCATATTACCTGCTGCTTGTGTTTATTGTAAACAATTTATTTTTATTTCACTCAGCTTAACCTCTAAATTTTAATAACTTTGAAGTAAAAATCTGTTTAATTAGGAAAATCAACAATTTAAATACTAGAAGCTTAAATAATCAAAACTTAATTTGCTTCACTCACAGACATCCACACAACTATTCATGTTTCATTTCTGGAGACAGCTAGAATCTTGATGCTGGTGATTTCTGCTTTTTCATTCCTTTATTACGATGGGTAAGGGTGAGGGAGCCTGCAACAATTGTCATTTGAGGAAGCTGCAACAATGTTTAAATTTTTTCCTTGTATTTCTTCCCTTTCCATAACAAATAAAGGTGGGGGGCAATATCAAATTAGTATAATTTTGAGGAAAGTCTGTAAAACAAATTTCTGTAACATCAAATATGGTTTAGTGGAAATCCCTCTATTAAGGAATGAGGTCATGTCTCTTGCAATGAATCATGTCCATTAAATTTATCTTCTTTTCTGGATACTTTCCTTCCTTCATTTGTTTGTCATTTCCAAGTCTCTAATTCTTGTTGATTGCTCAATTAAATGAAAGCACTGATTTTTCTTTTTTTAATTTTGAAGAGAGCACAAAACTGAACCTACAAAATATTATCTATATCAACGCGTGTGCTTTTAACTCTACGATAATTTTTCCTATTCAGTTTTTTAAAAAAAGCAAATACAGACTTAATTTTATTCAAAACTCTCCAAACGTTTTCCATTTCTGGATCTCTTATTTCATGTGTGTCTTCTCTCCTTTGCCACCTTCCTACGCCTTTGATACTGGGAACAAAATAGGAAAGATGGTTATTCCTTATTATAATATTCCATTACCTAGAAAACTTCTTTAGAATGAAAGAAAACCTTGCTTTTCACATTGACTAATAACTGATTGATCTCCGTACATTTCTCTACTGCTCATTTTCCTTTTTGCCAAAATTACTAAAAGACTACAACGTCACTTAAATAACTCCCACATATTTTCAAAGACAATCTTAGGAGAACTGTAATCTCAAGGGCTCTTTAAAAGGTCTCATCTATTCCAAGGCCTTGAGATATGATCCAGTACATAGGATGTATCAGAACTTTACGCCTAGAATCAGACTCAGAGTTATTTTTACAATGGAAGCAAACTTGGAAAGCGACTAGTCCAGCGTAAGGACACTAAGACCTAGAGAAGCTGCACTTCTAGAACAAGGTTGTGTCCTATATACTTGTATGTATATATGATATACATATTGCTTAAATTTTTATAAAGGATATTCAGAGGAATTATCACGGATCCTAATTAAAGAAATCTTGAAGACAAAACAGCCGTTTTTATAACTGTTGGCGCTTTTCAATTACCTTAGAATTTTTTATCTTAAAGGAAACCTTTATGTCAAACACAAATGATTTTATTTCTTAGTGGAGATGGTTTTGTATTTTGAAACAGCACCTCGGTTCCATTCTCGGATGCCATGATCTCGTGAAAGTTAGGTTTTCCCACTCCGGGTTCCCACCGCTGCAGGGACTAAGGGCCGGAGGGACCGGGCCGCCCCGGGACCTCGCTACGCACCCATCTTGCTCGGTGGAAGGGCGGCGGGCAGAGACAGAGACGGCCGCGACCAGACAATGTCCTGCATTCACGGGGGCCTCGGCCAATCACAGGCCGGCGCCTTCCGGCCCCGCGCGGCGCCACCGGCCACGCTCGGGCCGCAGGAAAACCTGGCCTCCGGGCGGCTCTCTGCGGCCATCCCGGGGCAGGGCGCCGCGCTCCGACTGCGCCCCGCCCGGAACAGGGGGCCCGGGGCGGCAGGCGCAGGACGTGCCGAGTTAGTGAGCATAAAGCCAGGATCTGTCAAGGCTTTTTTATGCACCACAGAGAACTAAAAGAAGTTGTGTACTTGCTGGTGAGATAGGCTGTAAGATTCTCCTCTGTACGAGTTTTTCTAAAGAAGTGTGGTTACATATTTTTAATATCTGGTAATATTTATTAAAACCGAAAGTTGATCACAGTATTTTATCGTGGGAGTTGGGGGGAGAAAAGGAACAAAAGGCATTTTGAAACTAATTTCATTTCTGTGATCTCTTCTACCGAACATTTGGGGAAGAATATATGTTTCAGCCATCGGATACACTGAGTTAATTTTTAGGGTAGAGTAGGGGGTGTATGTGAACGTGAACAAACCCGTACCCCGAAGCCTCATTTTCCTAACCTGCAAAATGAAAGCCATGAACTCCTCTGACTAATCGCGCAGCGTGTTTTGTGATTCGATGTATATGTGAGGAAAAAGAGAACATAAGCATTGTCCGGTCGCACGGGAGGGATTCCCCGGGCAGCCTTTCTGGGCCACCTTTTCCTCTGGATGGTCTCGTCCACTCGCAGAGCGTCGTCCTGCTTCCAGCCGACCCCATCCTGAGGTCCAGGCATAGTTGACTTGGGTGCCACAGAAATCTCATCATCTGTGTGTCCTAAACGGAGCTCCACACCGCCCCTCCAAACTTCCCGTGTTTCCCATCTCAGCAACTGCATCACGACAGCTTGGTCCTCAGCCCCTCACCCCGGCCTCCAGTCATTAAGCCCCAGGATCCGTCTTACTTCCGTGCTTCTGGTCTCCTGTTTGTCGCTACTGCCATGCTCTGGCTTCTTCCGTGCAGCACCGGCGTCTCCCACCTGGATTACCGTTAGTTACCTGCTCACTCGTCTCTCGGTCTCGGGTTTTGCCCTACCCCAGTCTCGATATTGCAACCAGAGAGACACTTTATTGCAAAGTAAATCGGATCGTGTTACCCGCGTTTAAACTCTTGTAGGGGGTGTCTGTCGCCCTGGGGATGAAGTCCTATCTCCTTAAATTCTCTTTATAAGGCCCTCCTAATCCTGTCCCCTGCTGGATCTTTGACCACCGGCCACTCCTCCCACCCGTCCCCAGTTCCAGCCTACCTGAACTGCTTCCCGTTCTCTCAACGTGCCCAGTCCTCTCCGGCTTCCGCAGCCCTCCCCGCTCTCCTGCTTTCCTGAGAGGTGGCTTCCTTCCTTTCCCCTCACCTTCCCCAAAGTGAGAATTAGGGGCACCCATCGCACCCCTACCTCTGCAGCAAACCATAGCCATAAAGCGCAGTCACTTGTCCTGCCCTTCGAAGCAGGGGCTGCATCCTGCTCCACATTGTTCCCAGCTCCTAGGCTATACTGGTCAGAGCCCTTTTAGAATACACAATGATGGGCACAGGGAACCGGTAGCCTTAGGTGTCTGCTGATAGATTCATTTTACGTTGCTGTATTTTTCAGTTTTGAATTCCTCTTCTTAGTTACAGGTTTCTCTATGAGTAACATTTTTAAAAACCAATAAATTTTACTTAAACCAATGTGATGTTTTTGTCACAATTAACTACAAATCTCTTGTAGCAGAAATAGTGTGTGTGGTTTGTGAAATGAAACTCTGGACCAGTGGCTGCTGTTCAATGCAAATGGGCAGAAGTGGGTTAAATGGGTTCCTTTTAAGGTCAGACTCTGAATCTTTAAAACTGAGCTGAAAGTAATGCCCCAATAGTGACTAAGGGAAGGCATGGGAGGAAAGAGTATTAAGCTAAGAGTTCTGGTTCCTTGTTTATTATTAATTTTTAGGATAGCATTATCCGTATGTTAAGAAATTGCTCTGAAACTGACTTTAACAAACAACTCCTGATACACTTAATATTTTTCTTTTGCTTACATGAGATGTCTGTGTAACAAATTGAAATGCTCATTTTCCTTGTGTTCACTTGGAGCTCACAGTGGTAACGCATGCACATTTAGATCTGTAGTATTTCTAAACGCCACCCTGCTACACATTTTCCAATAAAGTTAAACAAGAATTCTTTGTTGAGAGATAGAATATTTGGAGGGAGGATGGGGGAATAAATCTTAACCACTACAAATTGTTTCCCTTCAGCCTTACTCTGAAGGGGATCCTTGTTGGTTTTCTCATTACTGTACAAGTAGTCTGTTGACTTTTTTACACTTTGGTGGAAGGGAGTGGAATTTAGTAAGAAATAAAAAATTTTTTTAAAAAAGGGAGGGTACGTTTGTTCAGTGAAATAAGCAAAAAAATGAGATTATATAAAAGTAAAAGCAAGTAATGTATTTAAAGTATTTGAAGGAGAAAAATATGCATTATAATTATTTACTATTTCTACAGAGAAGTATTCTCTCAGCATATACCATATCTGTTTACAGGACATGCCAAGTGATTATTATAAACAAATGATAAGGGAAAAAGAAATGCGGGAGAAATGGCTTCTCTCTTGTGTATGTAGGCTTGGATAATTTTGAGTTTAGAAAACATTTTAGATACTGTGATTTGGTAAAAATCCTATAAGTACATTTTACCTACATTTTAGCTAATTGTGTTTTTTTTAGTTTTTAAACCTTTTAAAAAATCTTATTTCCAAACCATAGAGTGGTAAAGGATTTTAAAAAAACTGTTTATAGTGAAACATTTTTTTAATAGCTACTTTTTAAAAAAACTTTTTATTTTATTGTGGAGTATAGCCGATTAACAATGTTGTGATAGTTTCAGGTACACAACGAAGTGACTCAGCCACACATATACATGTATCCACTCTCCCCCAGACTCCCCTCCCATCCAGGCTGCCACATAACATTGAGCAGAGTTCCCTGGGCTCTACAGTAGGTCCTTGTTGGTTATCCATTTTAAATATAGCCGTGTGTACATGCCAATCCCCAACTCCCCAACTATCCCTTCCCTCCACCCTTCCTCCACTCCACAACCACAAGATCATTCTCCAAGTATGTGAGTCCGTTTCTGCCCCATAAATATGTTCATTTGTGTCATTTCTTTTTAGATTCAAGCAATATCATACGATATCCCTCTCTGTCTGTCTGACTTACTTCGTTCAGTATGACAATCTCTAGGTCCATTCATGTTGCTGCAAATGGCATTATTTCATTCTTTTTTATGGCTGAATAATATTCCACTGTATATATGTAACACATCGTTTTTTTTAACATCTTTATTGGAGTATAATTGCTTTACAGTGGTGTGTTAGTTTCTGCTTTATAACAAAGCAAATCAGCTATACATACACATATATCCCCATATCTCCTCCCTCTTGCGTCTCCCTCCCACCCTCCCTATCCCACCCCTCTAGGTGGTCACAAAGCACTGAGCTGATCTCCCTGTGCTATGTGGCTGCTTCCCACTAGCTATCTATTTTACATTTGGTAGTGTATATATGTCCATGCCACTCTCTCACTTCGTCCCAGCTTACCCTTCCCCCTCCCCATGTCCTCAAGTCCATTCTCTACATCTGCATCTTCCTGTCCTGCCCCTAGTTTCTTGAGAACCTATGTACCACATCTTCTTTATCCATTCCTCTGTCGATGGACATTTAGGTTGCTTCCACGTCTTGGCTATTGTAAACAGTGCTGTAATGAACATTGGGGTGCATGTATCCTTTCAGACCATGTTGTTCTCCAGATATATGCCCAGCAGTGGGATTGCAGGGTCATGTGGTAGCTCTATTTTTGTTTAAAAATAGCTACTTTTGGGCTTCCCTGGTGGCGCAGTGTTGAGAGTCCGCCTGCCGATGCAGGGCACACGGGTTCGTGACCAGGTCCGGGAAGATCCCACATGTCGCAGAGCGGCTGGGCCCGTAAGCCATGGCCGCTGAGCCTGCGCGTCCGGAGCCTGTACTCTGCAACGGGAGAGGCCACAACAGTAAGAGGCCCGCGTACCGAAAAAAAAATAAAAATAAAAAAAGCTAATTTAAGAGCATATCAGGAATTCCATGGCAGCCCAGTGGTTAGGACTCCGTGCTTTCATTGCAGAGGGCGCAGGTTCGATCCCTGGACAGGGAGCTAGGATCCCACAAGCTGCGCAGCCTAAAAAAAAGTAAAAAAAATAAAATAAAAAGAGCATATCTACAATGACATACATTTCTGCCTTATTTAAGCGTGTCAAACCTGATTAGGTGACCACTTGAGAGAAACACACGTTGAAGATGAGATCTAAGATTGCCAATTGCTACATCTGTTGGTTTTAGCAGAGATTTCAAGTTAATTGGGTATTGAAAATAAACCATCGGCTAGTCGAAATATGCAGATAGTGATGACCAGCAGAGTGGAAAGAGGGTGAGATTTGGAATTAAAAGACTCAGGTCTAAGTCAGATAGCTTTATATCTTCTGCAAGTTATGTCTGAGACCTACTTTCCACATTTATAAATTGGGCAACTATTTATCATCTTGACCACTGTGTATGTGAGGATCAAGTGTGGATAATGCATCCTGCCAGCCTTGAAACACTGGATAAGTCGTAGTTACTGGTACTGTCCTACACATTCTGCTTTGGAATTGGAGACATTTAGTTTTCATGGAAATCGTAAAATTGTATTTTATATATATATATATATATATATATAAATCTAAGAAGGAAATAAATTACTTTTTCATAAACTCTGACTGCCTAAGGAGGGTTCATACATACTTGCATTTGTTCATGGCTAATAGCTGGTATTAGAGACAATTAGGGCACTGTATATAAAAATAATCATTGTAGAAAGGGTACAGAGCATTCTGGTACAGTCTACATTTTGTTATGCTCTGTGTAGAATGCAAGAGCAAGGTGATATGTGTGTGAAACTGATAAGAACGGATAAAGAGGGGCTTCCCTGGTGGCGCAGTGGTTGGGAGTCCGCCTGCCGATGCAGGGGACGCGGGTTCGTGCCCGGGTCCAGGAAGATCCCACATGCCGCGGAGCGGCTGGGCCCGTGAGCCATGGCCGCTGAGCCTGCGCGTCCGGAGCCTGTGCTCCACAACGGGAGAGGCCACAGGAGTGAGAGGCCCACGTACCGCAAAAAAAAAAAATGGATAAAGAAAAATAAGGCAAATATTTAATGAAGTATGTCTCATTCAGTGCTCACTGTCAAAGGCTAAAAAAGGAAGATAATCTTTGATGACAGTATTTGTTTGTTATTATTGACGCATGATAAATCTGGAGGATAAAGTAGCAAAGTGGCAAAAGAAGCACTTCTATTATCCTTGACTCCTTCACCCAAGTTTGACATATTTGGCCAGCGGTGAATCATCCTCCCCTGCTTTGACTGAGAACTTACGTGCAGAAAGCTATAGTGTACACAGTGTGGATGGTAAAAGAAATACAAAATGCATTGTCTCTCAAGGAAGAATTCTGAGAAAGAAGAGAAACAAAGACCTAGACGTTCGTGAGTGAGCCTACACTCTTTGCCCAGGAAGGAGGCTGGATGGGCAACTTCCCACTGCCTCTAACCAACCCCACCAGCAAGCAGAGGAGGTGACTCCTGCCTGAATACGACACTCTCACCCTCTGCCCTTCTACCCTCATTCTCTTGGGTCCTAACATCGTCCATTTTCTAAACTTGCCCGTTAAAATAGAAATCTCCCTGGGAGGGGTGTAGTTGGCACTAGAAGCTAACACCTAACTCATCTGTTACCTGCTCAGCAGAGATGGTTCTTATCCTGCTGAGACCAAGAAAGGGAACAAGATGGGCACATGAGAGCACGTGAACAGCCCAGGTAGAAAGGAAGGATGGATGACCCATAGAGAGGGGACCCAAAATCACGTTGATAGTTTTGCCCAGGGCTGTCCCTCCAGCTCCATTTCTGTGCAGATGTGACATGGTGCCTTGGGGTTCCAGCCTCTGTTCTTAGGCTTCCAGATCTCTGCATCTGGTGCTACCCATGGTCCTTGACTGTCGTGGGATTCAGCTAGATTCACACTAGCTTCACGGTAAACGTGACACTAGAAGAAAAAGCAGCCTGAAGGTCAGAAGACCTGAGTTCTTTGTGACTTTGAGCCATTCAGACCTGCTACAGACTTCAATTTCCACATGTGTAAAAAGGAGAGAGTAGATTACGTTCCTATTCTGCTCTGGGTTTCTCCCTCTCCCTGCTCACTTATCTCCCAACTCTTTTTATTGTAATTAACCTTCTGTCACTGGTGGTAAAAAAACATGGCAGCTCCCCAAAGGTGTAAACAACCCAAATGTCCATGGGTGAATGGATGAACAAAATGTGGTCTCTACATACAATGGAATATTATTCAGCCTTAAAACGGAAGGAAATTCTGACCCATGCTACAACTTGAAGACGTTATGCTGAGCGAAATAAGCCAGGCTCTAAAGAACAAATACTGTATGATCCCACTTCCATGAAATACCCAGTCAAATTCCTAGAGGCAGAAAGTAGCACAGAGGTTACCAGGGGTGGAGAGGGAGAGGGTTTGAGGAGTTACTGCTTAATGGGTACGGAGTTTTAGTTCAAGGTGATGAAAAAGTTCTGGAGATGGACAGTGGTGATAGTTGCACAGCACTGTGAATGTAATTAATGTCACTCAACTGTGGTTAGAATCATATGTTTTATCTTGTGTATATTTTACCACAAAAAAATTTTAAACAAACAAATCTGGATGTGTGCATTGGGAAAGTGGCTGAGAACCTGTTTGTTTGGTCTGCCTGGTGCCTTGCACCTGACTTTTCTGTGTGGCTGTTTGAGTTTTGACCCAGCCTCAGTCTTTGCCCGCATGACAAGACCCCCTAGGTATCCCTCTCCAGGGAAAGCCGCTCACTCTTCCTCAATGTACAGGTCTCTCCTGGACCTGACCTGGTATCGGCGTTGCCACAGCTCTTCCCAAGCAGAACCCTGAGCTGTGGCCTCCGCCACCCTGTGGAGCCATCACTCCAGACTTGAGTCTGGCTCTCCCGCGTCCACTGAGGGCGTTGCTTGGAGCCGCCCTGCTTCTCAAGTGCTTCCATGTGTAGCCTGTATCCACAGCCTCCATCCTTTCCCGTGACCTCATGGAGACTCCACCAGTCAGCCTCTCTCTCCCCAAGCACCCAGTCCGCCTCTTGGGGGGTGTCCACACTTGTGTGCACTGGGACCGGTGCACATCGGCTGATGGTCTGCAACCCCAGTCGAGCCCAAAGTAAAGTCCATCAGGACTTCCCTGCAAGTCTGTTGGTGACTTCCTCTTACACTCCGTAAAACTGCCCTCTGTTTAAGTCTCATTCCATTTCACTCGAGGCCTCTGCTAATGCATATTATGGGGCCCTGTTTGCTCATGTCCCAGCCTAGTTCTGCAGGAACAAACCTCATTTGTAACCGCTCTTTTTGCAGCCCTGCAAAAGTGCTATGCTCCCTCTGCTGCAAGTGTCCGCACCAGCAGAGCCCACTGCCTGGCATGCTGTTCCTTCCCTCTTCTTTGTCTAACAAACTCCTACGCATTCCTCAGGGCTCAGCTGGACCTCATCTCCGAGAAAGCAGGTGCTGGCCCCTCCCTCGTGCTGCAGGAGAAGCGTGTGTGCCCACAGCCCTCTCTGCTTCTTCCTCCCATCATACTTGTGTTACAGCTTCCCCAGATGTGAGATTCATGAGGGCAGGGACCGTGACATCTTCATAATGGCATCCTCCCAGTCTGACACAGGGCCCAACACAATACAATTGTTGAATAAGTCTCTGAATATACTTTTAAGAACACATTGTTATAGGTTTGTTCTAACTGATGATAATTTGGCTTATAATTTTACTTCTATAATTTTATTCTCTTCTTATAAATATTGTCATTACCTTTTATGTTACCTTTTTTTTTAACCAAAGACTAGTTAATCTTAATACTTGGTATACCAATTAGAATTAGGTTCGGCCAGAGACTTCCCTGGTGGTCCAGTGGTAAAGAATCCGCCTTCCAATGCAGGACTTAGTTGCCCCGCGGCATGTGGGATCTTAGTTCCTCAACCAGGGATCGAACCTGTGTCCCCTGCTTTGGAAGGCGGATTCTTAACCACTGGACCACCAGGGAAGTCCCCAGTCATGACATTTAGACTCAGGGGTTTTCACATTAAGCAAACCCCTAAATTTCCAGGTTTTCTCCTATTACCAGGCAATGAAAGAAACAAGTGCTATCACTGTGTCCTTAGGATTGAGGCTCAGAGGTGGGGGGAGAGGGGGTGGAGGTGAGGGGTGTCAGTAGAGAAAGGGCTCAGTAGGAACAAAGGCAGGATGTCATGTTTTGTTTTTGTTTTTGTTTTTTTGCGGTTCGCAGGCCTCTCACTCTTGTGGCCTCTCCCGTTGCGGAGCACAGGCTCCGGACGCGCAGGCTCAGCGGCCATGGCTCACGGGCCCAGCCGCTCCGGGGCATGTGGGATCTTCCCGGACCGGGGCACGAACCCGTGTCCCCCGCATCGGCAGGCGGACTCCCAACCACTGCGCCACCAGGGAAGCCCAGGATGTCATGTTTTAACACATCTTGTCGAGCCCCTGAGTCTCATGGGCCAGCTTGGCTTTGTCCTATTTCTCCCTGGCTAGGCTCTCTGGGGCATGTTCCTAGCCCTTCCCATCCTTGAGCACCTGCAGTTCCACCCCGGGAAGCTGGAGGTCTCTGCTCCTCCACGGGCCACTGTAGACGCCCTGCTCCAATCGCCCAAGAGATGGTGTCATCAGTGGCCACGATCTCTGCCACTGGACAGGCTGCAGATGTTGCTTGCAGGGGACCCCAGTCCACACTACAAACCTGCTCTTGCTTGTAACCAGCCTTGTAGCCTCAGACACCAGCCCACATGGCAAGCCCTTCACTCACCTAGTCTCTCTTTCACTCTCATTCCAACCTTCTCCCTTCTCCATCTGATCTTTTTTCCTTCCCTTGTTTTTCCTCCCTCCCAGTCCCTTCCAGTGTCCTCGGAAACCCTGATTGCTCTCACAGCTTTGTCCTGTTTTTATCCTCCAAACCTAACTCACTGTAAATCACCTACCCTGAATCTCTGGTCATGGCAGGGCTGGCCCTCCTTCTCTCCTCTGCAGCTGAGGCCACTGCTCCAGGCTCAGCATTCTCCATCCTCCCTCCCCGTAGGCTTCTTCCTCTCCTCCTGTAGACTTGCGAGAGCTCCTATACTTTGAGGAAGGGCGCTTTTGTCTTTGCTGCTCTATCCCTTTCCTTTCTTTCATCGCCGAATAAGGAAATACACAGTATCCACTGCTCCCGGTGTTTCGTCACCGCTCCTAACTCGATTCCTTGTCATCGGGTGGCACACACCACATCTCTGTGGTCATCAGTGACCTCCAAATTACCTCATCCGATGAAGGCACCAGATTCCTGGATTAGAACACGACACTAAGGTCATTGTCCTTCCATCAAAATTTCCTCTTGCCTTCCATCACACTACATACTCTGGTTCTTTTCTTACCTTTTTATGACCACTCTGATAAGCAATAAAACATCAGTGCTAACAGCTCATGTTTCATGAGCACTTATTTTGTGTCAGGCAGAAGGTAAGGTGCCTTATATACATCATTTCCTTTAACCCACAGAGTACTGACTCTGTGAGGGAGATGCAGTTATTATCCCCACTTTACAGATAAGGAAACTGAGGCTTGTCGGTGTACAGAGGTCAACAATGTGCTCGTGATGACAAAGCTAGTAAGAGTTAGAGCTAAACTCAGACCGTTTGCTGAACTCCAAACCAGGACAGCACACTGCTGCTATTCCACCTGTTGTTCCTCATTTCCTGATTTCACCTTAAATATGAGATTTTCCTAGGACTTTCTGTTCTGGACTACCTGCTCCCTGTCTATAGACATTTACTTTTACAAAGCAGTGTTCTTTCATGGAGTGAACACTCTCTTTTATTCATTTATTCTTAACCTCTTTATTATGGAACGGTTAAACACACAGAGAGATAGAGAGAACTGTGTAGTGACCCCCCTCCCCTGCCCCCAGGCACCATCACCCAAGTCCAACAGTCATCCACGTATAGCCATGCTTGTTTCATCTGTACCCCGCCATTCCCCATGCCCCACCACTGGATTATTTTGAAGCAAATCTCAGAATCATATCAGTTCATCTGTAAAGATTCCAGTATATTTTTTTAAAATATAAGGACCCTTTAAAAAAAGCCTTAACCACAAAAACATTAATATGTCTAAAAATGAAAAAGAATCCCTTAATATCAGCAAATATCCAATCAGGTCATATTTCCTCAGTTGTCTCATAAATGTTTTAAAGAGTTGCTTTGTTCAGATCAGGATCCAAACAAGGTCCACACATTGTACTCTTTAAATCACCCTTAATCATTTGATTCCCCTTTTTTATTCCGCTGCACCACCTCGCCCCCGAAGTTTATTTGTAGAAAACACCAGCTCATTGGTGCTCAAAATCCACATTCTAGATTTTGCTGATCACATCCCCATGGGGTTGTTTATCACATTTGTCCCCTCCACCCACCCAAATTTCCAGTAAACTATAGTCAGATCTAGAGATGTGAGCTGATTCAAGTCCATTTTTTTGGCAAGATGATTTCAAAAGGGAAATGATATAGCTCCATCAAGAATCTCATTTATTTAGATGGCTTCCAAGTCTGTGTCCAGCTTCATCCCTTTATCTTCAGCTAACTGGTATTTGGCCATCATCTCAAAATCAGCACGTCTAAAAACAAATTTATCTTCCCCCGCACAAGCTTTGCCTCTCGACGCGGGCTCTGTTTCGCCCATTTCTACTGTCCTTTTAAATGGCTTGGGCTCCTAGTTTCAGGGCCGCCCTCCACTTTCCCTTGGCTCCCATATTCAGTCACAAAGACCCTCCAGTTCTCTCTCTATAGAGTGTTAGCATCCTTGCCCCTTGATTCTCACACCCATTGCCCTCATAAAGGCTTTAAAAATATTACAATACCCTCCCCCCACTGGTCTCTCTTTTCCCCAGTTCCACTTTGTAAACTGCCACTGGACCAAGGTCATACCTGACATCTTCTTTTAGTGTTGAATATTGGAGAGTCAAACAAACACTGACTCAAGCAGTGGAATAAGGCAAAGCTTCTTTCTGAGGATAATCCTGGATTTGTCTCAAGGGACACCCCTTCCCTCGGGGGAAGGCAAAGTTGCCTGTCACCCTGGCAAAACCGCGCTTGCTAGCTTTTTCGGCTTTCCTGGTAGGGTGTTCACACTTGTGTTTGTCTGGTCCCAAAACATGTGTCTGGCCGTCAACCAGTAATACAGATTGCCAGCCACTTAGGCTCTGCCCTCATGTAAACCCGACCTCTGGCTCTAATTACAAGCCAAACACACAAACACCCAACAACACAAAGAACTCCCAGCCGAGAGAGGGAACATTCAGGGAAAATTCTCTAGTAGACACGGTATCTATCCACTCTTCCAAGAACTTTGTTGAGGTAAGTCAGTGACCCTCTGCATCCTGGGTGACTTTCAACCAAGACGCTCTTGAACATGACCCTGCTGACACGGCTTCTGCCAGGGGACACAACTTACTACCTTCCATGAGAATTCCCATGTGGCACTTTCTTGTAAAATTCTGCAGAAAGAACTGGTTTTCAAAGAGCTGGTATGACATTCTTCTATCCATAGGAAAAGCTATGGATTTATACTTTCACTTTTTACCCTGGCCATCAGGAGGCTCAGATATTGTACAGTTGCAAAGCTCAATAACCGGTTAATCTTTTTGGTTAGGAATTTTATATTTTCTCCGAGGTCTTGAGTTCAGATTCTATTTCTACTTTAATAATTTTGTGCTGTTAATTATCTTATAAGCCTCTTAAAATGCATTTTGAAATGAGTCCGTGTGTACCTTAAGTAAATAAAATGCTACTACATTCCTCCACCCAGGCAAAGGTCAATTGATTTACCTCATACGACTCCAAGTTTGCTTATTCTGTGCCTTCTGATTGGAATGCTGCCTCATCCTACTGTCCCACCAGCATCTCCCTCTCCCCAAAGCCCACCCACCCCAGATACCTCAGTTCAAATGTCCTCTCCTCCCCCATGAACCGTCCTGACTGCTGCAGCCTAGAGCAAGCTTTCCTTCCTCTGAGAGCCTTTCGTGTTGTTTGTACGCCACTCATTTACTACTTCCCATGCACTCTCTTTTATTGTTAGTTTTATAAACATTTTTTTTTTAATTCAAAGGCAACTTGTGCACACAGTGGAAAATTCAAACAGTACAAGACAGTTGCACAGGAAAAAGCTATTTGCCATCCACAATTGCCTCAGAGACAACGGCTATTGCTAGTCCTTTGTGTATCATTCCAGACACACCTATGAATTTATAAACACACACATGAATGTACATATATGCACACATATAGGTACATATATGTATATGTGTGTATACTTATAAATCCTTCTGTCCTTTTTTCCACAGCTGTGAACATACCATATACATTCTTCTGCATCTAGACTCTTTTTTTCTGGTGGCGCCACATGGCTTGAGGGATCTTAGTTCCCTGACCAGGGATCGAACCCTCGGCCCCTGCAGTGGAAGTGCAGAGTCTTAACCACTGGACAGCCAGGGAGGTCCCTAGACTTTTTTTTTTTCCATACAACAATATAGCTTGGAGATTATAGCACATCAGTACATACATATCTACCTCATTCTTTCTAATACCTGTGCAGCTTCTATAGTAAAGATAAACCCTCATTTATTTGATTAGTTACGCCATCATGGCCCATATCTCTCTGATTAAATGTACTCTTTCGGAGGGCAATGGAAGGGACATAACCACGTTAGTATAGTCCTCCACAGATCCAGAGTATGGTACCTTCCACACAGGAAAAGCTTAATAAATAACTGATTGTCAACTTTTATCAGTAAATAGTCAAGCAGAAAGTAATTCTACTTTATACAAATGTTTTAGGAGTAACTTGGGAAAGTCTTGTAGCACTGGCCACTCAACGACGTCCATCTTTCACTGGCACTTGCCATGGTTTAGGCTTGACCTTGAGATATACTAGGTCTCAGCTGATGAAGATGGGGCTGAGGGGGCCTGAGCCTGTGGCGGGGCTTCCAGGGAGGCACTGGATCCTGCCAAGTCCCCACGTCCAGAGTCAGGAGCAGGGAATCCGTAGGACCAAGAGAAGCACCCCAAGGAGAGAGCGCGGCAGTGCACTTGGGAGCCAGTCTCTGTTCTGCTCATGGCGGGTGAGGCCTTCACCAGGCAGTGGGTGAAGGAACTGGCTTGAAGCGCTCTCAGGCAAGGAGGAGTTACAAAGTGCCAGGACCTCCGCTGGAGGGGTCTTCGTCTTAAAAAAAGATGAGGCTACACCCATCTTCATAGATGTGTTAGGCATAACAGCTACAAGGTGGAAACAGTCCAGGTTTCCATCGACAGAGGAATGGTTAAAGAAAGTGTGTCTAACATGCACCCCAATGTTCACTGCAGCACTGTTTACAATAGCCAGGTCATGGAAGCAACCTAGATGCCCATTGACAGATGAATGGTTAAAGAAGATGTGGTACATATATACAATGGAATATTACTCAGCCATAAAAAGGAACGCAGTTGGGTCATTTGTAGAGACGTGGATGAATCTAGAGACTGTCATGCAGAGTGAAGCAAGTCAGAAAGAGAAAAACAAATATCGTATATTAACGCACATATGTGGAACCTAGAAAGATGGTACAGATGAACCGGTTTGCAGGGCAGAAATAGAGACACAGATGTAGAGAACAAACGTATGGACACCAAGGGGGAAAGTGGTGGGGTGGGGGGTGGTGGTGGGATGAATTGGGAGATTGGGATTGACATGTATACACTAATATGTATAAAATAGACAACTAATAAGAACCTGCTGTATAAAAAAGTAAATTTTTAAAAAAGTGTGTCTGTATATACAATGGAATATTATTCAGTCTTAAAAAGCAAGGAAATTCTAACACAAGCTACAACATGGATGAACTTTGAAAACATTGTGCTAAGTGAAGTAAGCCAGACGCAAAAGGACAGATATGAGTCCACTTATATGAGGCACCTGGACTTGGCCAATTGATGGGGACAGAGGGTGGAATGGAAGTTACCAGGAAGGGGACAATGGGGAGTTAATGTTTAGTGGGGACAGAGTTTCTGTTTGGGGTGATGAAAAGGTTCTAGAGATGGATGGAGCTGATGTTTGCATAACACTGTGAATGTACTTAATGCCCCTGGCTTGCACACTTAAAACTGGTTCAAATGATGTGATATCTATTTTACCACTATTTATAGAAGATATGAGGCAAGGGAAATGTATATTATTGTAGAACGTGGTATTGCTCCCCCAACGTAGTCATTTTTGTTCCGCTGCCTCGATCTGTACCCGCTCTGAGCTCACATGGACTATCTGACCCTTGGTGGGAGAGGTCTGCTAATATTACATTTTCTTTTCCTGAGAGAGGCAATAAAGAAGTAGGCTGGGGCTTCCCTGGTGGCGCAGTGGTTGAGAGTCCGCGTGCCGATGCAGGGGACACGGGTTTGTCCCCCGGTCCGGAAAGATCCCACATGCCGTGGAGCGGCTGGGCCCGTGAGCCATGGCCGCTGAGCCTGCGCGTCCGGAGCCTGTGCTCCGCAACGGGAGAGGCTGCGACAGTGAGAGGCCTGCGTACCCCCGCAAAAAAAAAAAAAAAAAAAAAAAAAAAAAAAGAAGTAGGCTGTTGGTGAAACACATGTAGCCATACTTGTGTGACTTTCAACCCAGGTGACTTAGGAGTGACTCAAGGGCAGTGGCTTGTGAGGGCCCTACAACAGCCCTGGGAGGACAGGGACCCGGTGGGTGGTGTGCAGCCTTGGGTCCACTCAGCTCCTGCCATTTCAATCCCAGGAAGCTCTGCCTGGGAACTGAAGTCAGCATGTGGAATGACATCCAGAGAAACTGCTGAGAGGAGCGCTTAGGAGACGGTTAACACAGAGTCTTGCTAGCTTTCTAAATGAAAAGCCCCAGTATAGCAGCTCCGTCACATTAGAAACACATTAGAAACATATTAACAAGTAATTACTTTGGAGGAAGTTAACTCTGTTGAATTACAAAATAAGATAAAATTAAGAATGTTTCTCCTTTCAGATTCAAGTACACAGAATTTTTTTTTTTTTTTTAATGATTCCTGCCTTTCTGTATCTGGCCATCCTAGTACCTTAAGTGCAACACTCATCCCGTAAACATTTGTCACGTGCCTCCTCTATGTCAGGCACTGTACGAGGTGCTGGTCCTGAACCAGCCTCTCACAAATCTGAGGGCTGTACTGGATGGGCGGGTTCGCACGACTACCGTATTTCTCTGTGGAGCAGTGAGCAGAGAGTAGCTTGTGTTTCCACCCAGGAGAAGGCGTTCGTTATAATTGGTTGCATCATTCTCAAGTCCGTCTTATCCAGAGCTGCAGCCTAAAGAAGATCTTGTAAAAATCAGGGTGCAGACGTGTCTGTCACATGTGGCTTTTCTCCCTTTAGAGCAGAGGAGAGTGTGCGCAATTGGATATAAAGGAGTTCCGTTCACAGCAGATCGCGACAAAGGCGAGGCATCTTTTCCCAGTTGTTGGATTTCTCTTTGGGGTTGAGAAGACCTAGGTTTGGATCCCACCTTTGTCATTCACAGCAGGGCAACCTCTCAAGCCACAGATTCCTCATCTGTAAGCGAGACTTATATGTGCATGATTTGCAAAACCCAAATCTAATATTTTTTCTACTGTGAATATCTTGACCAAGGAGGAAAAGGGCTGGAGTACCACATGCTAGCAGTAGTTTTTGGCAAATACCTAAACCAGAGTTAAATGCAGGAGTATCACGAGGTCTGACACATGGGTTATGGAATTAGGTAACCTTAAATCATGACCTGTTCTCATTTTACATATCAAAGCACAACTCTGAGTTTGACATAGTTCAGCCTAGAATTGTCCAAGAACTTGCAATGATAATATTATGTCCCCCTGTATGACACTGACACTGCTGGGATCACCATAACAGAAACAGCACCCAAGGCCTTGGCCTGGTTAACAGTAGAATCCAACCAAATGAGCCAACCAGCCACCCAGGGACTGAAGGGAATAAAGGGAAGAAGAGACATACTTAGTTATTTCTTTGTTTTTGTTAACATATTTATTTCCCCAAAGAGGATTTGAGATGGCCAGAAATCTCTGCATATCATATTATAATATAATCATATACAGCTCATGTCCCATATTTAAACAAAGGACCCGCGACTGTGGCTACTTCATGACTCCAGGGAATAATGCAAGCTGATCTTACCTGGTCCCTGGGAACCCTGCTCGTTATGTGGCCTGGGTCTGGGTCTCCACAGACAACAACGACTAGTGAACCTCAAAATTCTCCATTCATACTCCTTTTCCCCAGGGTGGAACATCACGTAAGAAAGTTGCATAACAAGTTGGTGCCTCTGCAGTCTCAGCTCAGGACTCAAGGACTCTCAGGACTCAGGGAGGGTCCTTTTACTTTCTTTTCACAGCTTCTTTCTTCCCCGTGGAGACTGTTCCAAAAGTTAAACCCTTGCCTCAAATCTCTTGACCATTCATGAGCATTTCAATTTCAGTAGATGATTAACCACTGAATTAAGAAGAAAAACAGAAGCTATTATAAATGCATTTGCTTAACTTTCTGTCATCTCTCTCTACCCCAACCTACAAACTTATTGCCGTTTTCACCAGCCTTTCTTTGATTAAAAAAAAACAGGTGTTGCTCTTCCCATCAACCGTCAGCTGGATGCTTGTTCCTCCCCGTAGCCCTTACTGTCCTATCCCAGCTTCTGTCTCTTACTCTAAAGTAATGCATATCACCCTGATCTTTTTTTTTTTTTTTTTTTTTTGGGGGGGGGG
>NW_020173037.1:7497965-7504589 GCF_003031525.2 Neophocaena asiaeorientalis asiaeorientalis
TCCCAGACCGGGGCACGAACCCGCGTCCCCTGCATCGGCAGGCGGACTCTCAACCACTGCGCCACCAGGGAAGCCCTCACCCTGATCTTTAAAGAAAACAAACAAACAAAAAAACTATTACTCTCTCTTTAATGTGAGTTCTCCTCTAGATACTACCCCCTCTTTTTTTTTTTTTTTTTTTTTTGGATTTTTTTTTTTTTTTTTTTTGCGGTACGCAGGCCCCTCACTGTTGTGGCCTCTCCCGCTGCGGAGCACAGTCTCCGGGTGTGCAGGCCCAGCGGCCATGGCTCACGGGCCCAGCCGCTCCGCGGCATGTGGGATCTTCCCAGACCGGGGCACGAACCCGTGTGGCCTGCATCAGCTGGCGGGCTCTCAACCACTGCGCCACCAGGAAAGCCCTACCCCATCTTTTCTTCATTTCATAACCAACCTTCTGAGAAAAGAGTCTGGAATCTACATCTTCTGCCTACACTTCCTCAACGCCCATTCACTTTCTCTCCCCTCTGCGATTCAGTTTTTACCCTCAACGCTTGAAACTGGAAAAGTTAACAAAGACCAAGCCCCATGAACACTTTTTATTCCTTCCCTACCTGTTCTCTCTGTGACACTTGGCACTATTGCCCCTTCCCTTCTAGAAACTATGCTTCCTTGATGTCTTACTCACTTTCAGACAAATCTTCATACGTTTTCTCCAATGGCTTCTCTTTTGATGTCTCCCTTAAATATTTTTTCTGCCCATCTTGTAATATGTGTTTTACATGGATAAGTAATGGTCCCAGCCTCCGCTGGGCTCCCCTGGCGTTGAGCCTGGGCTGCACCATGTGACTCGCTTCGGCCAGTGGAACGTCAGCAAACATGAAGTCAGCAGACGCTCGATAAGGCTTATGTAGTGAGGTTTGCCTTCTTGGGACACTCCTCAGGAACTTCCTTGTTTTCTGGATGACTAAGATGAAAGAAAAAAAAGAAAAAAGATGAAAGACCAAGTGAAGAGAGGGAGAGAGAGATAGAGAGAGAGAGAGAGAGAGAGAGAGAGAATGTCAACTACCCCAGGTTTTTCCAGCTGCGCCCAACTCCAGATAACCCATCACATAAATAATACCTTTTTGTTTTAAGCCACTAAGGTCTGGGGTGGTTTGATATACAATGATAAACAACCGAGAAAACCTGGTATTTTAAAGATTCCTGTTGTCATCCTGCTTTCCTCCAATGTTGCATATTTTTTCCAAACATCCCTTCCAGTGGGTTTAAGTACCATTCATACCTCATAATTCTGACACCTAGATTTCTAAACCAGATCAGTCTTCTAAGTTCCCATCTCTTACTTAATGGACATCCCCATTTAAATATTCCACAGAGTACCTCTAATTCGCACACCAAAGCACTGTGTCGTTCTCCCACAAACTACGTTCCGCTTATTCCTCACCTTGGATAATGATACATCTACTTACCAGTCACTCAAGGAGGGAACTTAGAAGTGAATCTTCATCTCCTCCCTTTCATCCACTTATCGACAATCAGTCATTCACCAAATCTTATCAAGTATGTCACCTAAATGTCTCTCACATTTATTGCTTTATCTCCATCACCTTGAATGCTGCCCTGGTCAAGGGCCTCATCACGTTGTACTTTTGACTATCACCAACGTCTACTCATTGCCTCCCTGCTCTGAGGTTTGGCCGGGACATCCATATTTGTCCTGATCATTTTCCTGCTGACAATCACCTATGGAATAAGGGAAAGATTTCTTAATATGCTACTAAACCCTTTCTGACCTGGCCCTACTTTTATTTCCATTCTCATTTTCCGCCCTTTCCCTGTGTACGCTGTGCTCCGAGCCAAATTACTTGCAGCGCCGACACTAGCCATCTGCCCCATGGATGTCTCAGACAGTTTTCCTGCCTGGTGTACCTCCCCACCCCTGCCATCTGCAGAGTCCTTGAAGACTCAGATTAAATGTCATATCCTCTGTGAAGCCTCCCCTGCCTCTCTGGGCAGAAGCAAAATGAGGCGCCTCTTCTTCTGAGCAACCAGGTAGCCAATAGTACCACAACTGTACACATTTTAATTGTACTGACAGGCTTAAATGTCTGTCACCCCTAGATTCAGAGAGCTCCTCCAGGGCAGGGGTGGCTTTATTTTTATTTTCATAGCACCCAGCACAGTGTGTGATGCACAGCAAGTGCTCAATAACTATTGAATGAATAAAACACTGTATTTCCCCACTTTTAATGTTTTGTAAAAGTATCTTGTAATTGTCTCAGCACCATGAATTCCATTTATCAGTCTAGAAATAGAGATGAGAGAGTTTAGGTGTTGCTCGACATGACTTAGGATAAGTCTGGTGATAAGTCACGGAAGTTGGAGCCAGTAACTGAGGGGAGAAGAAGCAAATGCTTCGTTCCAGGTGGGTGGCAGGGTCATGTTGGAACCACTGCCCCCATGGCCCCCAACAGTGCTCCTTCCAGACAGAGCGCCCCCTTCCTCCACCACAGGGCGAAGTGGTCGTGCAGTGCTGCTTTGCCTGGAATGTCTTGAGTCTGAACAATAATGAGAATACAAGATGTGGGTAATTTCTTTTATTTCTCCCCTTCTCTTGCCTCATGAGTGTCTCCTCTCTTCTCTCCCTACTTCTCGTTTCCCACAGTCTGCCCCATCACAGAGATCTTTCAAAGTAAGGATCTGATTTGTGACTCTCTTGCTGAACTCTTCAGTGAGCCCCCAGCACCTTTGGGCGCAGTCAAGACCTCTCCTTGGCCCTATCTACTTCTCCAGTCTAATCTACTACCTCCCCACCCTGCCACTTGTGCGAGGGCTCTGGGCCACCTGGGGATGCCAAAGGACAAGGTATAGCCATTGCCCCCAAGTAGCTCACAACCCAGTGAGAAGATAAGGCAGGAATGAATGAATGAATGAATGAATGATTTATTTATTTAGGCCGTGCTGCGCAGCATGTGGGATCATAGTTCCCCGACCAGGGATCAAACCCACGCCCCCTGCATTTGAAGCACGGAGTCTTAATTACTGGCAGGGAAGTCCCAGGAATGAATTATAATTTAATGTAAACCAGTATTGATGGAGATGGGTGAATGAGAGGACAGCAAACCCACCCTGGGGGGTCAATCAGAGAAGACTGAGCAGGAACCGCCCTCCCTGTTCCACTCAGTATGGAACCACTTGCAATGACCTGTGCTCACTAGGCTTTGAAACAACTGGACCTCATGGTCATCTGTCCTGCTCTCTTTGTTCTGAGGAAATCCTCAAGCCTCCCTTCTTCTAGGAAGGCTGCTCTGCTGTCCCGGCAGCAAGAATCACTCCCTTCCTTATGCTGCCACCAAGCACGAGCTCCGTGTGAACAGGGAGCTAACTGTGTCCTCCAAGGCTAAGAGAGAGTCAGCCACATAGTAGGCATTCAATCAATGTTTGCTAAAACTTAGCTAACCATGCTGTCTTTGGGAGCCAGCCGTGGACTGACTGTAGCCCTAGTGGCTTTCTTTTCACCTGATATCTTCACCTTTCCAGTCTGGACAGTTGCCTGCAAAGGCAGTAGCAACCGGGTCCATTACCAATGGAACATGGAGGCTGAACTTCCATATCCAGCCGGATTCTTTCCCCCATGAAAACATCACCCAGGAAGGTTATGCTATCCTTCCAGTGATGCAGGAAATGCTTTTCAGATTTCTCTTTTTGGTGCTTTCTTCAGCATTTATAGCCCTCTGAATAACTATAGTTTTACTTTTCTCTATCTTTTCTTTCTTTTTCTTAATTTTATGGATTAAAAATACTTTACTCAGAATTTATTACAAGTCAAATTTTTAAAACTTTGTGAATAGCTATCATGTATACTATTTAAATTCTATATATTTTCAATGACAGTCCATCTTCATCATTTAAAGGCAAAATATACTGTCTGGAGCTTGCCAAAATCATTTGGACACAAATTTGGTAAACGATAAAGTAGAATAATATAGTTTTTAGTGGAAAAAAAGAAATTGGGCACTAAAGAGAGTTATTTTCTATGACTTGCAAATTGGTTCTGAACACAGTTTCAAAAGATGAGTTCCAAAAATGCATCAAGTAAGTCCTCAACACTGGAATTAGTGTAATTGATTTGTGTAAGCTGATTTTAATGATTTGGAAGAGCAGATAGGGAAAAGCAGATAGTTTTAAACTGAGGGTGTTCTAAAGTTTGGGTATTAGAGGTTGATACATTATGACTATGTTTCCAAACAGAGACAAATATTTATTTGTCTAAGCAGTAATGCAGCCAAATTACAGGTCAGTTAGCGTTAGTCTGAGTTCTTGGAGGAGACTGTTTTCATTCATTTCATGGGTCCTAGAAAACCTTTTTTGTAACAGGCCAAGTTGTCTCTGGAATTTTTCTCAACAGCTTTCCGGGGGCACCCACTTCTAGGCCCACCTCCAGGCCCCTTGTACCTTTCCACTGCCCTCTGGCTACAATGAACTCAAGCCTGTCCTGTTCCCCAAGGGCTCAGACTCCAAAGTTACCATTTTCTCTCAGCACTAAATCAAAACTACCAACCGGTTAGGCTGTGCACTCCAAGAGGGCAGAAACATTGTTCTGTTTTGTTCATTACTGTATCTCCAGTACCTAGAACAAGGCCTGGAACTTCTTAGACACTCAATGTTGAATGAATGAATAACTCTCTAAATTTGTTAGTCCCAGCTATGTGTTGGGAGGAAAGCAACCCATTGAACTAATTTACACTCATCTGTGAATGACCAGGAGTCCCTTATCTCTCCCTAAGGAATTTGCATACTCAAAGGGAAAGCTTGTGAATTCAAATTATTCTCAATGGGAAAACTTCAATAGTGAAGCAAATGGAGAGAAAACATTGGAGGCTAAAGGGTAGGGAGGGGGGAGGGGCAGGGGGAGGGGAGTTATGACTCCAGCAGGCCAGAGCCGCCTAGGAGTTTGCCCCTGAGGCCTTCCGCTTTCCAAGGCCCCTCTAGCTCAGCACCGTTACCACTTCTGAAAGCTTAGAGACTCCTCCATCCTGTCGGACCCGTGATGGGACGAGGAGGGAGATTAAACCAGGGAGGGGCTGCAGGGCTGTTGGTTTCCACCTTGAGCTTTGGCTGTACTATTTTACCATTTCTCATATGTTTCAAAGGGAGGTGTCCTCACTTTCTAGTTAAACAGACAAGGGCAAAGGGGACCTCCTCAGACTCAATACTATTTGTTAATTAAAGGTTAACTAATATATTTTCAATTTATGTAGATGTCATTTTTTTTTTAAGCTCATAAATTGACTTGAAATATATGCACATCTTACAATGAGCAGGGTATATTGTAAAGGATAGAGATAATCCCTTTTATGCCACTTTTATGGGCTCTAATATGATCTGTTGCTAGTGATTTCTTTGCAGACATGTGTCCTGTCTTTAACCCCTATGCACCCAGCACACCCCAAAGCATCCCCAACATGCTTTCACTGAGAGACATAAACTTAATGGAAATGTAAACCTAACCTCGGAATTCTGATTCTTGGTTTATGAAATGGACTATAAAAAAGGTAGAAGTTGATTTTAGTGTTTCCTGTTTTCTTAACGTCAGAATTTTCTGTAGTGTCAACATTCTTTCTGCTGTTTATTTGTAAATCCCTTGAATGAAACATTTACCTCTTTCAAAAGACCATTCAAATGTATGATGAAAGAAAGCCCAAACCACGGCATTTCAATCAATGACAGTAAAATGTAACAAATATTTAGAAAATCATTGCTCATGTTAGGAAATAAATGTTTTAGTGATTAAGTCTAGGATAATCAAACTTAGGTATTGAAGAGTTGTAGTAGTAATATAACAAAATAGTTTTGATTAATCTTTGGTTCAAGTAGAAGTATCGTGATAGTCTTAGCACTACAGGCGCTGAATGAGGAGAAATTATATTTTGCATAGTTTTGCAATTTTCTGAGTTTATTTTGGAGTCCAATAAGAGCAATTCGCTTTCCTCTGTATCTATTATAGGTCTATGTTTGGTTGATCGACGTTCCTTCCTTGATTTAAAAATAAACGTAATCTTTTACCTAATAAAATCACCTTAAAGTGTACAACAGTTGACGGTTTAAAAGAATTATAACTGCTTGGTATCTACACATAAAAGGTGCTTGATAAATGTTTGTTAGATCCAGTTCCTAAAAGGAAAATTGGTAAAAGAGAAATTTCTCCAGGTTTCATATTAATTTTGTACCGGGAAGGGAAATAGAATAAGAGGCTTGGGTAATTGAGGCTAGGAGATCATACAAAAGTGCCATTTGGCCAAAGAATGATTAAAACACTCTAGTCGTGACATGTTTTAAAATGGTCACACAACCTATTTCTTTGTTTCATAACCATCGCGCTCCCTCTCCCTTTTTTGGCATGGCAACAAATTCAACAAAATCAACGCCATCTAGTTAAACTTTTTGATTTAGTGGTGGGTCCGGCGGTCCTGTCAACGAGGAGGTTAAGACAAGCAATGTGGAGAGGCAGGAGAAATCTATCTGAAATGGAACGTGCCCATTCTAAATAATTTCAGGTGGGAAAATCGTTCCAAGTTGACGGATAATTGCAGAAAGGACGTCCCAACCCCTCGAGCCGGGGCCGTCCGTCCGCGCAGCCTCGGA
>NW_020173037.1:7504614-7505886 GCF_003031525.2 Neophocaena asiaeorientalis asiaeorientalis
GCGGCTCCCGGGCGCGGGGGGGCGGGGGGGAGGGAGGCTCCGGGGAAGGAGCCGCCGGCCCCGAGCAGCCATCATTACCGAGCCGCCTTTCTCCGGATGGCTGTTCCTCGAGGAGCCCCGCGCCGTGGGAGCGCACCCCGAACTCGCGGCCGCCCGCCCGCCCGCCGGCTTTGTGAGCGCCCCCGTCGAGCGGACGCGCGGGGAGTGCTTCTGCTACCCGGCGGCCGGTTTTCCTGGAGGTCACTTTTAGGGACTGTTCACGCCTCGTTTTTAAACTAGTTTTTTCCCCCCTCTTCCAAACAGACAATGGACAAAAGAAAAGTAGCAACCCACATGGAGAGTTTCCTTTTGAATTGCTAGAATTAGATACACTATCCAGCTCTCCACTTGCTAAGTATACTTTTTAGTTTCCCATTGTATATTATCTAGCCATCGATTTAAAGAACTTATCTTGAAATATGTCCATTCTCTGGGCTTGATTTTTGGGCTGCATTAAATATTTTAACTTATTTCTAAAGGATTATGTGAAGGCCCTGATTTTTATTTTCTGAAAATTCTCATTAAAGCCGTCTTTGCAGTGGGCAGTACCTTTCAAAGAGGTTGAGTGTGTTTTCCCCCCATTTCTCTCCCGATAAGGGGAGGGGGGAGTACTCACTAAAGGTAATAATCAAATAGAAAACAACAACAACAAACCACACAAAACTTAACCTTATTTCCTCACAGATCTAGTCTAACGATGGCCAAAAAAAAAAAATCGTAGTGACTATGATCTTAGCAGCATGGGAACCTGATTTATCCCAGTTATAATTCCGTTTCGATTGTAGCAATGTGTAAGTAGTAGGTAATTTCTTATTTCAGAAATAACTTGAGCAGTGATTCTGCGAAGTTGAATCCGCCTCCCAGCCCCCAGAGTACATCTGTCGCGGAGTGTTTTTGTCTTGCTGTTGCACAACAGAAGCCCTCCAGTCTTTACCCTAAAATGGCAGCTTTCATTTGACTGGGGCCCATTCATTGACAATGATAATAAAGAGGCTGAAAGCTAGATGCTTGGGGCACGGAGCAGGACTGGGTTTGCCTTTCTAGGTGATAGTAAGTGGGAGACATTTTATGTCTTCCAGATTTGCTCACAAAAAGTTTGTTTTCCCTGAAAAATCTGTTCTGTGGAAAAAAGTTACAAGGTAAACAGAATTTGGAAGTGGAAAGCTGACTTGCAGCAAATTTTAGAAACTAAGTTTTCTTGTTTTGCCAAATAGTGAAATTTTGAAATCCCCC
>NW_020173037.1:7505956-7617381 GCF_003031525.2 Neophocaena asiaeorientalis asiaeorientalis
GCTAAAGGGACGTGATGGATTTTTGTGAGGCTTGTAACAGGTGAATTTCATCACCATAACACTCAGGAATTGTTTTCTAGCACTATGGATTTTATTGTTTATAGTCTGTTGATATTTTCTATTTTTTTTCCTCCCTCTGTGCAAGCCAGTAAATTGAAGCTTGACGAATTCTGTTCTAGGTTTTTCAGGATTCAAATGAGTTTCTTGATAAGAAATGTATAATTATAATAAAGGGAGTGGTATGTGAATTCCAAACTCTAATTATATTGGTTTAATCAATGAAATTATTTTTACGTCAATTAAAAAAATTGCTTCCTTTTCTATGTCTTAATTTGAAAGTCAGGATAGAGAAATGTAGGTCATTTATAGGTGACGGTGATGGTTAAAAACTCAAACATTATTTTCCTCTTTTGAGGGAAAAAAATAGCACTTTTGTTTTTTTTCCCCAAGTTGAGAATACCTAAGTTGAGTTTAAAATAGCAGGTCTAGTAACTTAATTTTGAAGCAGTACTTTCATAGATTCTCCTGTACTTGGTTTAGTTGTTAATCAGTTCGACTTATAGGACTATTTCCAAAACTTTTTTTCATGAGCGTCTTACTTTTATTGAGTTAAAATGAATACCATGGGGAGTACCTTTATAAAACTGTATCAAAGAAATGTGACAATTTTTTCTTCATACAGATGCAGTCAGTAATGTATTGCCTATTGTATAGTTTTTAGGCAGAAAGGTCAAAAGTAAAAGAATATTTTCGTCTATGAGAAAATACAGTCAGAGTGCTTCTACGTACATGCCGTGTAACCCGTAAGAGCAATTTCAGTGCCAAGTTTAGAGTAGTTATTTCAGACCTAGCCGAAGAGCATTTTATTCCCTGTGCTTAAGAAAGTGTCACCATCCATTTGGTTACTTTTGATTCAGCAATCACTGGCAAGCTTTCGGTGTGTAAAACGACAAATAAGAGGCGGTGCTTTCCCTCACAGGGTTTACCATCTACTAGGAGAGCGCGTTCTATAGGTAACCAAGTACTCATATTTTAACTTTTAAGATCGGCTTTGGACGTGTTGTTATTGTCCATCTTTTATTATCCGTACATGGCCTTTCAGGTTTGATAGTAGTCGCCATGGCCGTCCTATAGACATCTGCTATAAATAAGGCATTGCAAGAATAAAAATGCTTAGTCAGGGCTGAGCAAAACGCTTAGTCAGTGGCTGCAAAAAAATGACCCTTAAAATTTCAGCTTTGTTATCAAGTGATTTGCTTCCAGTATTCAGATGCTTTCTAGATGTAAACAAACCAGCACTTAGATAGATGTAGGTCACGTAGCTAAATTCACCAAGGTAGATGGGGAAGGAACATCTGGGGTGATGATGGTGAGATGAAGTTGGGAACGTGATGGCGCTGTGTGACTCTTTAATTGTCTTGTTCATTCACACGGACACTTTTGTATATCTTTAAGAGTATTCTTTTATGCCCTTTTAGAAATTCAGAATTTTGTATTATTATATCTTACCAGGTTACTAAAGCCATTATAGCTTTATCAGTTTGGGAGATAAAATTTTCCTTTTTCTCTGGAGATCTTTATTATTCTGTCCTAGTTTTTTTTTTTTTTTTTTAAAGAAAACTTTGACATTCAAAGATGATGGATGATGTAAAAATATGAAAGAAATTGGGAGTAAATGATCACTTTTCTATCACTTTTCTGTTTTTCTACAAAAAATATGAAGATGTAATGATTTATTTTAATTTGGGTATTACTCAGTTGCACTTATGGCAAAAGCCCATAGCTGATTATGGTGGTAGTTAAGAGCTGGGATGGTAATTAAAAACATTAGTACCGTTCTTTTATATTTTACTTTTATCAAGATATTAAAATTCTTAAATGAAACCACACCTGTGTGATAAAAATAATAAATAGAAACAGGAAATCATAATGATATTGTCGAGTAGAAATTCATCTTACAGTCATTAGTAAATCTTTGGATATTTAGAGCATGAGGACCTTGGAGAGCTAGTTGAACTTTCTCATTTTACAGATTGAGGAGCTAAAGCCCAGAGGATTAATTAAAGGAGCCGTCTCTGGCTGGCCACCCAGTTACTGCTGGCAGAGCTGCCTTGGTCATGGTTGTCTTCCTGGTGCCTAGCTGGGTGCTCATGCAGGGGAGTGCCGGGTTGGTCTTTGTTGGATGACTGAGCTGCTTCGGGAAGAGACTAGCTCTTCCTCTTATGTTCTGACTCAAAAGTACCTTTTGGCTTAAGCATCCTATAGCCTATGCTCACATAGCTCCTAAGGGTGTTCTTAAGCCAACGGCATTGTATTTGCCTCCGTGTGGTGGTTTGGAGGTTTTTTTGGGGAGGCGGGGAGCGGGGAGGTATGATTATCCATCTAGAGAAATGAAGAGAAAATTATTCTGAGACTTGATTATTGTTTTCATCATAGAAGCACGTATTCATTATCGTAACTAGGTTCCAGTACCTTTAACTAATGTTAGGTGACTGCAAACATAATTGTTTTCTCAGGGCAATATTTTTGGAGGTTTTTGTTTTGTTTTTATTTTGAAAAGTAAAAACTATCTCTTTAAAAATAAAAATAAGGTAGAATAGTAATGAAAAGCATTACTTGGCAGTAAGAGGCCGATTGGTCCCTGAGCTTGCTTGTTTGTGGCCCTGTGGCATCAAAGACACTTTCTTCAGTGGTCCGTTTGACCTTACACCACTGCTGTAGGTGCCAGGCTTGGCTCCAGTGGCTAGTGACTGGGCTGTGATCAGTTTTCCTGTCTCACCTGTTTTCTTGTTCATTGGCTCTAGTGTCTGTTGGGTACCTGCTACCTCAGAGGCGCTGCGCTATGCCTCAGGAGTATAGTGGTGCCGGGAGAAGACATAAAAGACCCACGCGAAAAGTAGAGCCACCGCAACGTCATAGGTGCTGGGCGGCGGACTGGGAGGAAGGGCGGTCACCTGTTAGGAGTGGCTTCAGCGCTGTCGTCCAAGCGATGGTAGGAGAAAGGGGCAGTGCTAGCCCACCTGGAGGCCAAGCGATGGTAGGAGAAAGGGGCAGTGCTAGCCCACCTGGAGGGAGGCAGCGTGTCTGAGGCCCACGGAGAGCAGCTAGATGACACGCAAGAGGCGGGCACAGGCCAGCTTGGGCGGGGCTTACAGGATATGGAATTTGGGATTTAAAAAAAAAGCAGCAGAGCCACCGGTGAGTGTCAAGCCGGGCTTGACATGAGCAGGCTTGTGTTTTGAAGACTGAATTGGTGGGTGGGGCAGAGGAGAGAGAATAGGCTGGGATCCTCGTCCTGCCCGCTCTTGCTGTGGTCCCCGGGGTGGGGAAGGACCAGTGGTTTGGGCTAGACTGGTGGTCGTGGAGATGGAGAAGTGGACAGGTTGGAGAAATATTTAGGAGGCTCAATGAATTGTACTTGAAGACAGATTTGTTCTCAGGGAGAGGAAGGTGTCAGGGAGCGTAGGTTTCTAGTGTATTCGCTGCATGGCCGGCTGGCTGGGGATGCTGCTCTCCGAGGTAGGGAGCACCTGATCAGGACTTGGTCTGAGGAGGAAGTTCATGAGCTCTTGAAGCATGTGACTGAGGTGGCCGATAGCGGACCGTGAAACTGTTGCTTCAGCCTTCTTTCCATTGCTAGCGGCATTCTAAAACTTCCCAAAATAGTCTGCCAGCTTCCCCCCAAGGATGTCGGTGTATGGCAAGCCCACCAAGGATTGCTGGTGGTGTCAGTGGAAGGGGAGAAGAGGGAAGCTTTGTTGTCTACCTTGATATGTGGCGCTTGCTTACTTGCTTAAGAGGAGTTTGCTTGCTCATACAAGGAAGAGGACCCTCCGGTGAGCAGACTTTGCCACATTTTGTTCTTGTGTCCCTCCACGTCCTGGAGGCCGCTTTCTGTTGCTAGTTATGTATTGGGACAAGGTCCTTGGACTCCCGGAAGATAGCTGGTGGGTCCCACTGTGCTCCCCATGGAGGAAACTGGTCGCATTTTAGGAGCCGGTTGTGGCCAAACATGGGTGTGGTAGAAATGAATACATTACTTAGGTAATTGTGGAGGGAAATACTGTCCTCGGTCAGAACACTTACCTGTTCTGGGAGGGGGAAGTATGTATAAACTAGCTTAATATATCTTAACAGTCACTTTGTTCAATTATTATTAAAAGTGGACGATAGAGCGTGACTGGTCGCAAGTGAGAGATGCTAATTGATAAATCCAGAAAAGCTTCCAAGTAGCTGACTTCAATATTATATGAGAAAAAGTATGGAAACCCTGAACATTTATCTTTTCCTGTTTGTTTTTTTGTTGTATTTTTAAGAATAAACGGTCAGTTTTATTGGGCTCAGACTAAGAACCCACGGGTCTTGAGGACCTCTGTGAATTTGTCAGATTTCTTCTCTATGTTCTTTTCGGCCTGCTTCCGTAGCCTCGTGAGCTGCTTCTTTTTCCGGTAGTGGATCTTGGCCTTCTCCTTTCTCTTCTCCTCCAGTGTAGCCGTTACTGCCTGGTACTTCCGCTAACCTCATGAGCCAGGCGCCCTACGTAGGCAGACTGGGGGGGTGGGGGTAGAGGGAGAAACGAAGCTGTAAGAAAACGAGGCCAGGGTGACTAGGGGAGGGGCATTGACATCCCGTCCTAGAGGATCCCAGTCCAGCCATACAACTTTTCAGCAAGCCTGCACTCGAGAGATGCAGCCACCCCTGGCAGGGCTCTCTGCTCCTCCTGGCATCAGCTGAGCCATTGGGTTTATCGGCACTGCCCACAGTGGCATCTGCAGACCATCGTGAGAAAAAGCCATCATTTGCTGAACATTTATCTTGAAACAGTTTTTTTGTTTGTCTATTTTGTTTTTTGTATCTTTGTTTCTGCCAGTTTGTATAGTAATGGTGTTACCTGTTTATTTCTTTTTAAATTTTTAAAAAAATTTTATTTATTTTTGGCTGCGTTGGGTCTTCGTTGCTGCACGCGGGCTTTCTCTAGCTGCGGCGAGTGGGGGCTACTCTTCGTTGTGGTGCGCGGGCTTCTCGTTGTGGTGGCTTCTCTTGTTGCGGAGCACGGGCTCTAGGCGTGCGGGCTTCAGTAGTTGTGGTTCGCGGGCTCAGTAGTCGTGGCTCGGGGGCTCTAGAGCATGGGCTCAGTAGTTGTGGCGCGTGGGCTTAGTTGCTCCACAGCCTGTGGGATCTTCTCGGACCAGGGCTTGAACCCGTGTCCCCTGCATTGGCAGGCAGGTTCTTAATCACTGCGCCACCAGGGAAGCCCTACCCGTTTATTTTTGTTATAGGTCAGACATTGATCTTCGTGTGCAGGGAGAACCTTCCTGGGACTCTCTGTCTTTGGTTGGGGCTCTATTTCAAAGGTGCTCTGTTTGACGTTGGTCCTCATAGACCTTTTTGGTGTCACTGTGGCTTGATCAAGTCCACCAGGGCCCTCCCTGACTTCCTCAGGGTGGGCACGATTGTGTGGCTTTGCAGATTTTTCCGGAGCTTACGTTAGCTGTGGGGGCATGCTACATCTGAAAGTTTTACTCTCACTTCTAGTGGTTTTGAGGGATTATTTGGATACGTCTAAAATTTAAGGGTGGTACTGTTCCCATGTGGTGACATAGTAGAAAAGCTGGGCTTTTCTGTCCACACTTTCTCTTTTTGTGCCTACTGTACTCATGGGGGGGCATACATCTTGGGATATCTTGACCCCTAAGACAATTGGGTTCCATGCCTTTCACCCCTAATGCCCTTCCTCTCCCACGGAGATGAGGAGAGCAGTTGTTCTTGTGGAGGTTTTATTCCGTGGTGGCCGAGAGCTTGAGTTGTGGCGTCAGAAGGATCAGCTAGTGAATCAGAAAAATAGGAACAATGATATTCTCAACCAGCCAGGGTTACTAACCGCAGAAGATTGCATGAGGTATTCCACCTAAAGCACTTGGTATAGCGTATGGCGTATTTATTGAGTAGTTACTAGCTAACTGGTAGTCATTGAACTTATCAAACCATGTGTCTTGGTTTTAATTTAAAAAGTCTCCGGATCCTAAATCATGACTGGCCAAGCACGAGAGGCCTGCAGTGGATCCTGGCTGCACCGTTTTCACCTTTCCTCAGAAGTCGACATCAGAATTAACATGGGTGTGTGCCTGTATCCAGGCCCAGAACTAGATGTTATTCACCTAGTCCTCTCATTGGCTACGCAGAGGTGGCTCAGATACTCCAGACACTAGAAATGGCACATCTGAAGGAGCAGTTGCTTTCTGGCTACAGAGCTACTCGTCTGCTGGCTGAGCTGTGGCTGTCTTACCAGGGAACCCGTCAGTCCTGTTTTCCCCAAACCTGCAGTTCTCCGAAGTCGGTGGGAGATGTTAGCCTGGGTAAACAGTGGTGGGCATATTCCATCCGTTCTGGAGCGTTAGAACCTTCCAGTATAGACTGGAGAGGTACACGGTGTTCTCAAAATCTGTAACTCTAGGTCCTCAAGTCTCTGAACGTTGGGGCCGGTCCTTTTCCCCCAAATTCTGTGCCTTGCTTAAGGAACAGACAAGAAGCTATCTAAAATGGGTAGATTTGGGGTGGGGGTCTGGGATAAGAGTAGCAAGGAGAAAGCGAAAAGGTTCCCTGCCTCTGCAAAGGTGAGGCTGTGGGGCAGCTTCCTTGGAATCCCGCTGCTCTCCAGATTGGCATGACAGTGGGAGAGATGGAACGTAGACAGCTTTTGTTTTGTTTTATCCTATTTTATTTTCACTGAAAAGAGACTCTAAAGGGAAAATGAAATGGGGCAGAGTAGAAACCGTTGACAGACCTGAGCCTGTGGAAGTTCCCCGTATTCTTCCGTCCTTACTGCAAGGTTGAAAAATTGGAGAAGCTGCTGCTGCCTTTTTTTTTTTTTTTAATAAATTTATTTATTTAATTTTACTTTTGGCTGCGTTGGGTCTTCGTTGCTGCGTGGGCTTTCTCTAGTTGCGGCGAGCGGGGGCTACTCATTAATGTGGTGCGTGGGCTTCTGTAGTTGTAGCACGCGGGCTCAGTAGTTGTGGCTTGTGGGTCCGCGGCATGTGGGATCTTCCCGGAACAGGGCTCGAACCCATTTCTTTTTTTTTTCTTTTTTTTTTTTGTGGTACGGGGGCCTCTCACTGTTGTGCCTCTCCCGTTGCGGAGCACAGGCTCCGGACGCGCAGGCTCAGCGGCCATGGCTCACGGGCCCAGCCGCTCCGCGGCATGTGGGATCTTCCCGGACCGGGGCACGAACCCGCGTCCCCTGCATCGGCAGGTGGACTCGCAACCACTGCGCCGCCAGGGAAGCCCTCGAACCCATTTCTTGAATAACAGTGACTCTAAGGGCTTGATCTCAGTAGCTGCCATGTGCGGAGCGTAGGCTTTATTTGAGTTTGCATTTTGCTAACCTCTTTACTTACGTGAACTGTTGGTCACTGACTACCAAAGTAGGATTAATCAAATCGCTGAGGTAGGAGCAACAATTGCCATTTTGTAGGTGAGGAAATGGAGTTTTAGAGATTGTTTAATAAATTTGCCCAAGAATACGGCTATTAATGGTGGAGTTGGGACTCAAATCAGGACAGGCTTATTTAAGACCATGTAGCATTAACCTCTCTGCAGAAATTGCCTTGGAGGCTCCCATCAGAATGACCTTGGCCTTAGAAGCATCTGTCAAGACTTACACACCTGTGCTTTCAAGGCCCACCTCTGGGAGTGACATTGAGTGGCCCAGAGCTGCCCATGAATGCATTAGCGTCAGGGAGGCTTCTTTTCCTCACAAGTCATACCTTATCGATTGCAAACACTTTCTACCTAAAAGACACTCACTTATTATAAGACTTACTAGTGTTCTACCCTGTTTTTGTTTATCAGTCCAAGACGTGGCCAACATCAGGGTATTCAGCTTGCTACAGAATTGGCTGTCCTCAAAGTTTCTTCCCAGTGTTTATCCAAGATGTATTAATTCATGGAGCATCTTTTTCTCACTGCAGAGGACTCGAGTTGCTCAGGAAAGAAGACAGGATGTTCCCTAAGCTCCCAGCCGTAGCACTCGCTCTTGGTAAATACTTAACCTAGTCAACAGCCAGCCTCAAGGAAGTACTTGCACACCGCTTCTGCTCACATGCAGGACGACGGGCCGTCCCCTGCAGCTGCACGCTGCCTGGTGTCAGTAGGTCTCAGATTCAGATGTATAAAGCAGTAGGTAGGCTCATATGTTATGGGGTGGATGTGTGTTCCTTTTTCAGGGGATTTAAAAACAAAAAAACGGTAGTATCCCAAATCCTAATACTCCTTTGCATCTTAGAACTATTCTGTGGTGACATATCTAGATTCTGTATATGTTTATGGGTTTTATTCCTTCACAACTGAACAAATAGTTGTCCAGCTTAAGTACAGTAAATCTCTTGTTAAAACTTGAAGTTTTGCTATTTTTGGTGCACTTGAAATTTTAACTTTTTTCTGATTGTGTTAAGTTTCAGAGAGCTAGGTTTATCACCAGAATTGGCATTTTAAGTTTTCCATTTTCCCCTCTCATTAAAAAACAAAAAATAAAAATCCAGGCTGGTGTTTGAAGCAAAGTTCAAGTTTATAGGGAACTTTGTGGCTGCTGTGGGCTGTTGAGAGCCGTTTTGTTCAGCTGCTGGGGTCGAGCAAGATAAGGAGAACCCTGTCTCATGTGCTCTCACATACTTGGTAGGGATGCAATAAAATGACGCAATCAGGTAATTTCCCACATGGTTCAGCCCATGGGTGGTGACCCGGCTGTACCTGAATTGCGGGCAGGCAGGCGGTGTCACCGTGGAGTACCTGGGAAACGTGGTGTTTGTCTTGGCGTGAACGAAAGGTGATGTACTGCCCGAGGACCTGCACGGAAGCCCAGCTTTTGCTGGTGGATTGGTGACATAGGGGACCGACTGTCAGTCGCTTGTTGTAGCTCAGGCTCTTCAGAACTTGAAGAAATGCCCACATAGGGACTTCCCTGGTGGCGCAGTGGTTAAGAATCCACCTGCCAGTGAGGGGGACACAGGTTCAAGCCCTGGTCCTGGAAGATCCCACATGCCGCGGAGCAACTAAGCCTGTGCACTACAACTACCGAGTCTGCGCTCTAGAGCCCGTGAGCCACAACTACTGAGCCCATGTGCCACAACTACTGAAGCCCACGTGCCTAGAGCCATGCTCTGCAACAAGAGAAGCCACCGCAATGAGAAGCCCGTGCATCGCAAAGAATAGTAGCCCCTGCTTGCCGCAACTAGAGAAAGCCCGCACACAGCAACGAAGACCCAATGCAGCCAAAAATAAATAAATTTTTAAAAAAAAGAAAAAAGAAATGCCCACATCATCAGCATGATCCTTTATGGATCACCACCACCATAATAACAACATTCGGAATAGTAATATCTTCACTTGGCAAACATGAAAATGACTCGACTACCTGTACCTCTTCTAAAAAAGACTGCTTGAGCCAGCTGTTGAATCTAGTAAGTGATCTGATTTGCTTTACCTGCCAGCTCCAGGCTAGAGGTAAGAAAATGGGTCTTTTTATTCAAAGCATTACAGCATTAATTTATATCCTTATGAAATTTTCTTGTGTTTATCTCTTACTTCCAATATTCTGTTTTGTGAAAGGAACCCCAGCTTTCCCTTTTCGCGCTGTTTTGAGATAGTTGCGTAGAAAATGCTGGTCCTTCATTCCTGGGCAGAAAAGCTAACAGTATGTAGTGGTTTCTGGGGGAAGAGGGAGCAGCTGCTGCGAGCCTGGCCTCTGCCTCTGTCCTGTAGCTTTTCAGCAATTGTCTCCGCTCCCCGCCCTTCCACCCAACCAGGATTCAGAGGTACAAGGTGGTTTTGCAGAAATAATGCATCGATTGGTCTTTAAGGAAGAGTAGAATGGTGAGCTGGATGATGTAGCTTTTTCATCTGTTTTCTCCAAGGGACCTGTAAAACGGGTCTGTTTACGTGACTTTGAGGATCTTATATAATTATTTAAAAAGTCCATCTCTTAAAATTAGAATAACTAATAAATCAGATATTTATTGGGGCCTTAGAATGAACACAGTCACCTGAGGTGCTTGTTAAAAATGCATATTCTGGGATTTCCCTGGGGGTCCAGTGATTAGAACTTGGTGCTCTCACTGCCAAGGCCACAGCTTCAATCCCCGGTCGGGGAACCGAGATCCCACAAGCCTCGCAGCACGGCCAAACAAATGCAGATTCCCTACGCCAGTTTTTTTCCTGAATTAAAATCTCTTTGATAAGAACCTGCTGTATAAAAAAATAAATAGAATAAAATTCAAAAGAAAAAAATCTCTGTGGGCCATCTAGAGTCTGAATTTTTATCTAGGTGCTTCTGATACATTCTAAAAGGCCATACGTTTAGACCAGTATGTTAGTTACACAGTGAACGTACCATGGAAATGCAAAACAGTTCAGAAAAACGGTAACATATAATTTTACAATATGTTTTGGAATTTCGCAAGTAATGTTATTCTCTTACACGTAAATGAGTGAAATGTAGTTGCTATTTGAGATACCAGTTATATAAAAGGTAAAGATGGACACATGGTTGAGCTTGGAAGTATAGTCCACTTTAAAGGTGGGGGTAAACAGGTCAGAGAGCAGCATGGGTTGTATTTATTTGTTAAATTTTATTTTCATTTCTGCCACAGAATAATGAAATACTTGTCTTATGTGTGGTTCTAGTCTACATGGTATGAAAAGTGAGTGGATTTAGGGGACTTCCCTGGCGATCCCGTGGTTAAGACTCCGGGCTTCCAGTGCAGGGCATGCGGGTTCGATTCCTGGCCGGGGAACTAAGACTCCCGGATGCTGCATGATGCGGCCAAAAAAAAATTAAATTAAAAAAAAATAATAAAAAAGAAGTGTTAGTGGATTTAATAGGCAGCAGTAACTGTTTAGGGGCACCCGTTCCAAGCGGCGTTGTCTCCAAGGGCAGGTCAGACACGTAAAGCGAGAGTGGCAGGGAGTTTGGTGGGTGGACTCGGCGGCGTCCTTCTCCCTGAGAGCCGGGTGTTCTGCAGAAGGTGATGGGAAGCGGCATCCGGGCTCTTTCCTCAGGTCTCCGTCTCCCTTCCTTTCCGATTCGTTCCTCACTGACTGTGCCGGCCTCTTGCCCCGTTGTCTCCCCGGCCTGGACCGTGGCTGGGAGGTGCCGTCTGCGTCCTGGGCCTGCTCCCCGGGGTCCTCATTCCTCTGCTGCCCCCTGAATACAGCCTGCGTCCTGCACCCAGAGTGCCCGTCTCTGCTTCTCTAGGGCCCAGTTCAGACTCACAGCTCCAGCTCCTGTTTCCAGGTGGTTAACTCCTAAGACTGTATTTTTATTTCCAGTATCGCCCCCAGACGTCTGTTCTTAATGTTCCCCACCTGTCTGAAACGGAAGTCTTTTCAACACCCCCCGGCCCCCCTTTTCCTGCCTGAAGCCCAGCCCCGCATCTGAGCATCTGAGTCCGAAGGACGTGCTCCGTGCCGCCCCGCGTCCTGGCCTTTGCTGGCCCACTGCAGGCTCCTCTGAGTTCAGGGGGGCACCTTCCACTGCGCTGCACCCTTGAGACCCCCGCCCACCCGTTAGAACACAGTCCCTGGCCTGCTGAGCCCTGGCTGTCGTCACCGTCGCCTGCCTGCGCTGGTTGGAGGAGACCCCCGCCCTCCCTCGCCGCTCCCGGCGTCCTCCTTGGGCGCCCTGCCGCCCCGACTGCGGGTCTGGAAGCACCCAGGCTCCCGCAGAGGCGTCCTGCTCCACGCCTCCGGGTGTAGCCGGGCTGACAGGTTTAAAGCGGAGGCTGCGTCTCAGTCGGGGCGGGGTTGCCCTGTGCCTGTGGCCTGGCCCCTCCCTGGCCTCCCCAGTGACAGGCTCCAGCCCTGCCTGGCTGTCCCCCAGCTGGTTCAGAATGTGTGTGGGGAGAGGAGGTGAGAGTCCCTCCTCAGACCTCAGCCCGTGTCGTGTCCCCGACGTCCGGTCGGAAGGCCTTTCTTTATTCCTGGTCGAGGTGTCCTGATTAGGTGCTTAAGATGCCCTGTGGGTCGTCGGTCCAGGGGTATGCAGGCTAGCACAGTAATGTCCGTGTAATAATCTGGTGTCGGAGGGAAAGCTGTTCAACTAGCAGCTGAAGTCCTCTTGGGGGAAGTCGCTTGCTGCGGCGAGCGTGGCCTGAGGGACCGTGCCGGAGCAGGTGCCCTTTGCACCAGGGAACCATGTGGTGGCAGTGGCATCAGGGCAGACGGCTGCCTTCCGCAGTGGCTGCTCAGGAGGGGGCCTCAGAAACGGGCCTCCAAGGTCACGTCGGAGTGAGCTCTTACATAAGGGCCGCACCCAAGTCAGCCATAGGAAGGACTTCATGAATGCAAAGGCGGGGCCAGTAACGAGCAGGGAAAATTCAACAGTGTTTTCAGATTTCCGCCTCTAAAGGGTAAATGGTGATTTCTGGGTGAGGTTTACCGTGAAGTCTTTTTGGGTTTTGGAAACATGGATGTGTCTGGTGAAAGCTGTTCTCGTATTGACTCTTTTTGGAGATAGGTAAGAATTATGAGTGTGCAGATCTTAAGAATATTCTTGTGACTTTAACGTCTGTGAAGGGGTGCTTGAGTTCTGTGGGAGATACTAAACATGCTCACCGTGGCCGGGAACTGCAGGGTAGCACACTTGTGACGAGGTGGAACCGGACAGCGCAGCATGTAGTCAGGTGCCGAAGAGGGGTGGCGCTACGGGCAGGGACTTGGTAGTGGAGGAGGGAATCAGGACGTGTGACCTGTGCCCTTTGATAGGTTGGAGGGACTGAGAAATGACATGAGCAGAAAACACAGAGATACTGTGAGGCCAGGGTCCCCAGACCAAGCCGCAGGGGCGGGGCCCGTGGCCCCAGGGAGAGGGGCGCCCTGCCATACACCTGCCCTCCTCCCGGCCTCCCGGGACTGCAGGGAGCCCCGTTCCTGGGCCCAGGAGGGTCAGAGGTGGCTGGGGGCGGAGGGGCAGGGGCTGGACAGACGGGGTTGGGGATAGGCCGTGGCGAAGTTGGAAGTTCAGACCCGGTGAGATCCTGACTTGGCGTTAAGTGATGGAAATGGAGTTGAAAGGTTAGCCTGGCAACGCGTGGGGGATTGCGCTTGAAGAGGGACTAGAGGCAAAAAGTCAGAGGCTGTTGAAATAGCGTAGGCAGCCGCCGTGGGGCTGCACCAGGGCCAGGGGAATTGAGGAGCAGGGGAGACCTGGGAAGAGGGGGAGATCCAGGGGGGGACGGGGGGAGCGGGGTGAGTCCCGGTCCTTCCAGGGGCCGGCTCGGAGCTGAGAATGGCTTCGCAGCCTCTTTTCAGGAGAACCAAGGTTTGATGATTTGAACTTAGATTAGATCCCCAAATAGGAAACGTTTGAGGAGGGTGAGATGTGTGAAAAGATAAAAGGTCACTTTAGAAAGCTTCCAGAATAAAGCTACATCACTCACGAAGCTGTGCGACCTGCAAGCCAAAAAATAGCGAAATAGTAAATCTTTTTTTTTTTTTAAGTAAAGTCAGTGTCTTATAAAAATGATTTTGGAACTGTTTTCACATGTAGTTTGACTTTATTTTTTTAAATGTCCTTACCACATGGGCATAGAATAACACGAACGAATTCTGCAGGATTATTCCTATTGCTCTTTCAGAATCAAAACAGCACGATGGTAGTTTGGGAGTTTGTTAAGGGGCTACGCAGTTATTACACACGGAAGTTATTCCGTTCACCGTAGTTGAGCTTCCTTCTGAGCGTGTGTTCTGACGTTAGGACGAACCGTCTCGCCTTTTATGCTTCACCTGCTCTAATGTGTGCGTGTGGATCTATTAAAAAGACACATCAACAAATACAGTAGAGAAACAGCTGCAGCCCAGTAGAAGAGCAGTAGAGGATATAAGCAGGTCATGCATAGGAAGAAAATTTAATTGCCAAAAAACATGAAAATTTCCAAATTATGGAGTAATAACAAAATGCAAATTAAAGCGAGATACTTTTCCTCCTAATCACATTAGGAAAGATTTAAAAAACAGTTTTGATGCTGACGGAACATGGTGAGACTTGCACGATCACTGCCCTCTGAGGTTCAGACTAAGGTTCAGCAAGTACAAACATTTTGGAAAGTGATTGGAGATTATATGTGTCCAGGCCTTTATGAATGGCCATCCCAGTCATATCAGTCATCCATCCTAAGGAAGAATCTGAAATCCAATCAGCTGTTATGAATAAGAGGTCACAGCATTTTTTTCTGACAGTGAGAAACTGAGAATGGTTGAACGTGTGCTGTGCTCGTATGTTAAGAGTATGATGCAGGCGTTACACATCACGCTTTTGAACAACATAAAGCCTCAACGAGTAGAGCACAAAAGAATATATTAACTGTGGTCCCAATTTTATACAAATTAAATCACAAGCCTAGGAAAAGACTAGGGAAAATACATCAATTTTAAAAATGAGTAGTTTCGGGGATTGACAGTTTCACTTAGTTAAAAGCTCTGATTCCGGAGTTACACAGGTCTGGTTTGAATCCCTGCCCAACTACTTACTGGCTGTGTGACTTTGGACAACTGACTTAGTAGCTCTATGACCACAGGCAAGTTTTTTTTTTTTTTTTTAATTTATTTTTGGCTGCGTTGGATCTTCGTTGCTGCGCATGGGCTTTCTCTAGTTGCGGCGAGTGGGCTTCTCATTGCGGTCTCTTCTCTTGTTGCGGAGCACGGGCTCTAGGTGCGTGGGCTTCAGTCGTTGTGGCACGTGGGCTCAGTAGTTGTGGCTTGCGGGCTCCAGAGTGCAGGCTCAGCAGTTGTGGCGCACGGGCTTAGCTGCCCTGCGGCATGTGGGATCTTCCTGGAACAGGGATTGAACCTGTGTCCCCTGCATTGGCAGGCGGACTCACAGCCAATGCGCCACCAGGGAACTCCCACAGGCAAATTTTTAAACTTATCAGAAACTCAGTTTCTTCAGCTGTGTGGCGGGGGGATGGTAACAGTGCTTATTAGCTCCTAGGCCTGTTGGGATTAATGCAGCGATGCTTCTGAAATACCTCACACGGTGCTTGCTGCATCGTTAGCCCTCCATAAATGTTAGTTATTTGGATTGTGGGTTATTTTTATTTTAATCTTTATATCCTTAAATATTTTCTAAATTTTATACTGAAAGATACTTTTATAATCAAGAAAAACAACCATCACCACCCCAAGAAGCTATCTTATACCAGATATGGAAAAAAGAACTCCTGACAGGTTTTCAGTGTTTTGTGGTATAGACAGAGAAATCTTTTTTTTTTTTTTTTTTTTGCGGTACGCGGGCCTCTCACTGTTGTGGCCTCTCCCGTCGCGGAGCACAGGCTCCGGACGCGCAGGCTCAGCGGCCATGGCTCACGGGCCCAGCCTCTCTGCGGCATGTGGGATCTTCCCGGACCCGGGCACGAACCTATGTCCCCTGCATCGGCAGGCGGACTCTCAACCACTGCGCCACCAGGGAAGCCCAACAGGGAAATCTTTATAATCTCAACTAGCTACATTTCCGAAATGAATACCCCAATGTTTGCCTCTTAGGGTTTTCCCTTTTTCTAGATCACTGAGCAGTATTTGGCTTATTTTTTCTATCTCACAGAAATTTTGTTCTGCAGTAAGCTGAATTTAGGAGACCCCTGCCTTCTTTTTTTATCTTAAGTTTTCTGAAATCAAAGAAAACAAGAATCGTCTTTTTAAAAACTTGTATAGATGAGATCTGAATTTGGTTAGTATTTACTAAACATTTAGCACTCAGATTTCAGTGCTAGTACATCTCACCTAATTGTTTAAATATGGGAGCATGATTTTGATACTGGGGAGGTGGAGCAGAAACCAACCCCTTGAGAGTTTTGAGCTTGAGTTTAAAGGCTTATTGTGTCTTGGAGCGAGTCGACTTAACGCTGGTGGGAAGACTTGAGCATCTGGAGCCCTTCCACCTTGGAATTGTGTCTTTCTCACAGAAGAAACCATTTGGGTCGCATGCAGCCTGGAGAAGCTTTCAGGCTCTATTTTCTTCATAGGAGGGTAACAGCTTTGCACTTATAATAAAATAGCTTCAAAGCTTTTGTCTCCTTGAAGTTATGTGACCTTTCATATATCTCAAACATCCTTTATTGTATCTTCTATGGCAAACAGAGGAGGATAAGAAAAGGAAAAATAGAGACAAATCTTAACATCGTCTCCTAAATTAATTATGAATACATGGGTTGATGGTAATATAAAACTTAAACCATAGAATCCAGAATACATGCAACTTCATTTTATTGATGTATTTCATACACATCTAAGATGGTGTCAGTTGTAAGATAGATCCTATTTCTGACCTATGGGAATGTGAAAAAAAAGCATGTCTTAGATTCAGTGAAATACAGTAACGAGTGAAAAATTAGAAAACCTTCAGTTGGCAGTCACTCGTGTTTTTCGGTTTCGTTTACTGAACAAAAAGGAAAATCACCTGACTGCATCTGAAATTGGAACTTAAGCCTCTAATCTTTAGCAAAAAGCTTTCACAGCTGCCTGTCACTTTAATCACACCTGGTGCCATCCCGTGCACACCTTGCTACCTCCATTGTGAACGGCGCGTAGAGCACAGCCTGGATGGGCTTATGAATCAGGCATTTCAGCATGAACCTGCTTGGCTACTGGACCTAATGTAAGCAGACAGTGGGCCACTCTTTATAGCGTTGATCTGCCAGACTGCTGTCAACACATTGGGTACCATAAAACGGTGTCACCAAGACTATTCCACAAGGGTGATGCCAAAATCTTTTAAAACCCACAATAAAACAAGAAACGTACTGCTAACCCTTAAAAGCCTGACTTGACAATCGAGTATTTGGGTATAGATTCTGAGCTTAGTGCTAGGCTGGTGCCCACGTTGTACAAATGCAGAATGAATGTTTTTTGTTTATAAGTTTAAAAATCTAATTATTCAGTGATACAAAGCAAGGAAAGGGCCCTTTTTTTTCTTTCTTTGTTTTTCGTGTTTTGTTTTTGTATCTAGGATAGTTTGAGAGGATTTTGCAGCAGATAGTGTGAAGCCAGGATGGAAAGAATACAGACCCAACTGTGGACCTAACGTAATGATGTCAGAGATCTCCTCCTCCACCAGCCGTAAGGAAGAAAAATTTCCAATGAAATGATAGCAATGTAAAGATTCTCTGTATGTCTAGTTGGAGATCAGGTAGGTAGCATGGTGGAAGGCTTAACGCTAGCAAACAGCTCTGGAGTCAGATGGCCTGGGTTTAAAGCTAAATTCCAACACTTAACTACCTTTGGCACCTTGGGCAAGTTAATTAATCCCCCGCCTCAGTTTCCTCATTTACGAAGTGGGGTTAATCATAGTACCTTCTTCAGTGTCTGTCATGTACCAGCCATTCATTAGAACGAGCAGCTATTCACGGTGTCACGGCTTGCTTTGTTTCTCAGTAAAGAGAATGTGAAAGTGAGAGATGTAAAGATCGGAGAGCCTTGGTGTCTATTGGTGTGACTGTAGAGGTTTCGGATGAAGATGGTAGATAACGCCTTTCTTGGCACTGCAGTGCGCACCAGGCAACTTGAGAGCGATTAGTTATTAAGAAAAGACTGAGAGTATGATTGTGGTGACTCCCTGTAGAGCACTTTGCTGTGATACCTTGGTTAGGGTTTTCTGGATTTCCCCCGTGTCTTGTGGTTGAGTAAGGAGTGGTTTTAATGTGGCAGTGTGCACACGGGTTATCGTGAGGTGTGGGAGCTCTGCTTCGTGCAACAGGACAGGGGCGTCTCTGTCTTATCCCATAGCTTCTTCTATCTTAGGTGATATGAACTGATACTGTAATGTCACTGAAGAATTATATGACCAAGAAGAACTGAGATGATTTCAAAGTGGCCAGATGTTGATATTTAACTGTTCTGTTGCTAGTCACCCAGAGTGAGCCAGGGCTATGTGTGATAGGTCCTGTTTTATGTTTTATCACGTTATTTATTTCATTTTTTTTTTGCGGTACGCGGGCCTCTCACTGTTGCGGCCTCTCCCGTTGCGGAGCACAGGCTCCGGACGCGCAGGCTCAGCGGCCATGGCTCACGGGCCCAGCCGCTCCGCGGCATGTGGGATCCTCCCAGACCGGGGCACGAACCCGCATCCCCTGCATCGGCAGGCGGACTCTCAACCACTGCGCCACCAGGGAAGACCCTTCTTTCTCTTTTTTTTGTTTAAAGCCTACGATAACCTGTTCTGCTGGAGCTGGCCCTGCGTATGCCCCATTGCTGTGAAGTATGGTCCAGTTTCTCTGCTTCCTTGCTGAGCGCCCTCCCTCTACTGTTGGATGCGTTGGAGGCAGGGGGGCATAGAAAGCTAGAATAAGCAGAGGGCAGGACTTGAAGGAGCTTATAGTTGAATTAACTTTTCACCTCCTCTTCAACCCCACGTGCCACCGACTTCTAGGGTCGCCCCTCATATTCTGCTCTCAGCCGCGTCATGGGTTAGATGAACTGGTTCCCCCCCGCCCCCGTTTATTGTTGTTATTGTTTCATAGCCAGAGGTTGTTTCTATGGAAATATTTTAGATTCCAAACAGCCAAGTTCAGAATATCATTAGGAGTAAAACTAAAGACTGAATTGATATTTGGTGATTGCTGGCCTTGGGCTCTTTCCAACCACACTGGAGCTTTCACCTTCACAACTGTGTCTAGGACGTTTCTAGAAGCTTACCACCTTACAGCAGTTACTGCAGCCCCTGGCCATGCTGTAGGAGGTCCATGGACCCTTTCATTGGATGCTCCCCTGAGACAGGGTCCTGACCTGACAGAAACCAGTGATCGTGTGTATCTCAGCCCATATGGACGAAGACAAGATGAAACCCAAGGGAATCGGGACCACAGAGTTAGGGGGTTACTGTGCGTGACCTAACGTGATGAGATGATGCCACGTCGGGTGGCGGAATAGTTGTAGAGACGTAAACACGTGCTGGCTCCGGGGCTAGTGACGAGGTCCTGCTTAGCCCAACCTGACGGTCTACAAACAGGGGCGGTGCAGCCTCCAGCCCTGCTGCTGGTGACCATCGCAGGTGGCGTCACCTCAGTCAGGAGTGTGGGTGGGTCCTGGCGTCAGAACCTGGTTCTCATTTAGAGGCCTCGCCGTGCCACGTGGCCCTGGGAAGGTGCCTTGACCTCTGCAAGCTCGGGTCCGCAGGGGGCCAGCACCCAGCGCCAAGCAGGTCCCGGGGCGGCAGGCCTGTCAGTGCCTCCTGGGAGGCAGGACCTTCCAGAAGCCGTGGGCTGAGCTCATGGGTTGGAACAGTGTGTCCATGTGAATTTTGAGCTGGGTGAGGTTTGTGAATAATGTCTCTTCGGGCTGGAAAATAACCGGATGGGAAGAGCACACACACGCACGCAGACGTCACCCCAAAGTGGTTCAGGGTGTCCCACGTGATGGGACAGGAAGGCGGCTGCAGCTCGGCCGGGTCAGCAGACCTCGGGCCAGATGCAGAGTCGTGGTGCATACGTGTATATAAGCAGCAGCGGCAGTGGTGAGTCCCTGTCTTGTTGTGAGACAGCCCTTGTAAAGTGTCTGGTCCTGAGTGCTCTGTGGTAAAGGGTCATCGTGATGGACAAGATCACGGCCACATCTGCAGAAGGTCTTACGTTCCATTCTCAGCATCTTTATTTCCCCAAAGAAGTGTAAGTCCCTTAAGGTGAAGTAGGTTCTTTTTCCTTCCTCCCCATTTCTATGTGAACTTGGCCGTGTGTTTGGGAGTGGATGGGGTTTACTAGTTGTAAAGGAGGGGGTGTTTCTCACCCAAAGGTGATATTGTGGCTTCTCCATATAGCTTGGACGGTCCGATTGTATGATGGCTCTTTCTTGCATAGATGTCTATACTATATAATGGGAGTGTTTCTTAATATGATGCTCTCTTGGAACAACTTTTTATCAGGTAATTACAATTTTTTTTTTTTTTTTGTCTGCGTTGGGTCTTTGTTGCTGCGCGCGGGCTTTCTCTAGTTGCGGCGAGTGGGGGCTACTCTTCATCGCGGTGGCTTCTCTTGTAGCGGAGCGTGGGCTCTAGGTGCGTGGGCTTCAGTAGTTGTGGCTCACGGGCTCCGTGGTTGTGGCTTGCAGGCTCTAGAGCGCAGGCTCAGTAGTTGTGGCCCACAGGCTTAGTTGCTCCGCGGCATGTGGGATCTTCCCGGACCAGGGCTCGAACCCGTGCCCCCTGCATTGACCAGGCGGATTGTTAACCACTCTGCCACCAGGGCAGTCCCAAGTAATTACAGTTTTTAAAGAGAGAATTTTATTAGGAAAGGTGGGTTTGGTGAGGGAAAAAAAACAAACTCTGCCCATTTGAAAGGTATTTTGTTAGGTAACAGCTGTATGTGAACTTAGAAGATATTTTTAACCTTCCTGGGGATTTTTACATGCTTCTCCGCCACTCTTTTTCGGGTGGGGGCACCCATCACCACTGTGGCTTGTTTGATTTCTCTGTAGAGGACGTTTACCCTGCTGCATAGCTGTTTCTGCCTCTTGTGCAAATCCTTCAGCCCCTGGTATCGGGCTCTGTGTAGGGTCGGTGGGGCAGGAGGCCTGTGCTTTCTCCTTTGCAATGTTGGGTTTTGGAGGCTGGACAAAATAAAGGGAAAAACAGCTCCCCCACTTACCAGTTTTGTGGTTTGGAGAGTTACTTGATTGCTTTAATACCACTTCCCTCATCTACAAGATATGGGCAGGTACTACTTCAGGGGTAGTTGTGGGGATTGTGTGTGTGTGTGTGTGTGTGTGTGTCTGTGTGTGTAAAGCACCAAGCCCAGCGCTCGGTCCGCAGTGCGCACTTACTAAAATGTCAGTTACTGCCCCCAGCCTGTTTCACTGTTAATTTTTTGTCTTTCTCTTTCTGACTTACCTCACTTAGTATGATCATCTCTAGTTGCATCCATGTTGCTGTAAATGGCATTATTTCTTTTTGTGGCTGAGTAATATTCCATTGTATATATGTACCACATCTTCTTTATCTGTTCATCTGTCGATGGACATTTAGGTTGTTTCCATGTCTTGGCTATTGTGAATAGTGCTGCTATGAACATAGGGGTGCGTGTATGTTTTTGAATTAGAGTTTTGTCTAGATATATGCCCAGGAGTGGGATTGTTGGATCATGTGGTAATTCTATTTTCAGTTTTCTGAGGACCCTCCATACTGTTTTCCACAGTGGCTGCACCACTTTACATTCCCACCAACAATATAGGTCTCCTGTGCTTTTTTTTTTTTTTGTGGTATGCGGGCCTCTCACTGTTGTGGCCTCTCCCGTTATGGAGCACAGGCTCCGGACGCGCAGGCTCAGCGGCCATGGCTCATGGGCCCAGCCGCTCCGCGGCACGTGGGATCTTCCTGGACTGGGGCACGAACCCGCGTCCCCTGCATCGGCAGGCGGACTCTCAACCACTGCGCCGCCAGGGAAGCCCCCCCTGTGCTTTTTAAAACTTACTAAACCACTCACAGGAAAGTTTCTCCCTTGGTTGAGTTTCCTCAGTGTTCATGTGCTTGATCCATATATCTTATCTCACCCTCCCTAAGGTATTGGCCATAGAATTAGTTGTTTCACGTTTTATTTCCTGATCCAAAAGAGTAGTTATGCTGTTTGTGGGTTGGGCTCTGTGCTGAGTGTTGGGGATGCAGAGGTGGGCAAAACTGTACCAGGTGCCCGCAGCCAGTGGGATGGATGGATATTAAGCAGTCACACAAACATGTAAAAGTGCAAATGTAACAATTGTTAAAAAAAAAAAAAAAAAAAGAAGGAGCAGCATGTGCTATGGAGTGGGTGATAGGCTTTCGGCTCAGATGCAGGAAGACTGGCTTACCTGAGGAAGGTAAGCTTGAGCTGGGGTCCTCCTGCCTGAAGGCTGAGCGGCTGCACTCAGGAGAGCTTGGTCTGAACCCCAGAAACGAGGGGAACAGTTACTGTGTGTTGTGTGTGTAGTTGGAGGGGGCTGGAGGTGGTGGGGAGAGCGCTGCCTAGTCAGTGAGAGGAAGTGGTGATTCCACGTAGTGTGGTGGACGTGGGTGTGGACAGAAGGTGGACAGGGCTGAGGATGGTTTCACAGGTACGGTTTGATGGTAGATCAGGTATGGGAGCCATCAGGGGAAGGTGTCCTGGGTGACTCCTGGGCTTCTGGTTCGCCTGCATGGCCAGGTAGGTGACTGATGTCCGTGGGGCCACCCAGGCACACAGGCTGCCTGTGAGGCTAACGAGATGCCCTTTCTCTAGGGCACGAGGCAGGGCTGGTGGAGTCCCGGCTGGATCTTCACACCCACTTGCTTCCCGCAGCCCTGGGGTAGTGAAATGTCGGACCGTCACACACCTGACCGTAGCAGGCCCTGCCAGACACCCAGCTGCAGGCTCCCCAGCTCTTCCTCCCCTCCCCTCCCCTCCCATCTCTCTCTCTCTCTCTCTCTCTCTCTTTTTAATCAGATGGCAGAGACTAACAGGTGGGAAAGATCCAATTGAGAAACGGATTATATAGGACTCTCCATGGGAGAGCAAAGGGCAACTGATGGAGTAAGATTCCTGAGAGCGGGGGAAGGGACTCAGCCCAGATCTGGAAGACCAGCCCGACCTCGGGTGGGCACATCTGTGCTGTGAGGACAGGAGGGCAGGAGCAGTGGATGGAGGTGGGGGTGTGTGTGTGAGGAGAGGTGCCTGTTCTCCCTGCAAAGTAGGAAGTGAGGTTACCTATTCATGCCTTGCCCATCCAACCAGAGCAAGAATTCACTGGGGACAAAGAGGTATTTATGTATCAACACGTTTATTTGTTTCCTTCATAGCACTAGACTGATAGTTACTGAGTTGTTGGGCTTCATTGAAAAATTGGACTCATTGAAAATTTAGACTTGTTACTTGGGCTTATGCATGAAATTATACGTGAAAGACAGCTCACTATTTTATCAAGTTTGCAAAAATATGAAATGCTGTCAACGTGAGCCATACTGCATTATTCCTGAGTTCCTGAGTGTTACCAACTTGATTTACGCCGAGGTATCTGTAAATAAACCTCATGGGGTGAAGATGGCAGGATTCTTGCTAATGGTTTGGTCCATGGGCTTTAGAGAAATATACCCCACCCACTCTTGGAGATTTAGGTATGAAGTACAAAGATAATGGTGACATATGTAGAGGAGAAAACAGATGGAGAAAAGCCACGTGGTTCTTTACATCAACCCCTGTGCGTTGATCGACATTACGTAATGAAGTGAATTACGTCGCACCGTGTTTGACTGCGTACTGGGCACCTTAGCACACATTGGCACTGTAATCCTTGTGACCTTTTATAGATGAAGAAACTTAGGACTCACCCAGAGACACACACATAGTATAGGTGGATGCCACATGCTTGATTTCAGTCCTCGTGGCTCCGAAACAGTCAAGTGCCTCACCACCGTGGGCATTCTGAAAGGATGTATTACATTCTTTTAGTGGACCCCAGCTCTGCAGTTCCAAACAGCACGGGAGTATCTGATACAAACGCACAGACTTCTTTATACTGCGGTGATTATTATGCTCATTCCATCTGATGGCTGTTGGGTGATGTAGCAAGTTTTCTGATTAATATTTTATTTGTTTTCTAATTACGTCTGTGCAGAATTATTTACAATGATTAAAATTTGAATTTGGATTAGGTAGTTGAGCCATTATGAATTGCTTAAGTTGGTGACATTAATGAGGTAGTGAGGCATAGTTTAGTATGGCACTTATCTATAGTACGTTATATTTTTAAACACTTGATAAAATAGTGAATTTTATGAGACCAGGGAATATTTTTGTGCTTGACTAGAATTTCGCATATAGTTAAATAGAAATAATTTAAACAATATGCTGAAACCTTGTCTGAGCAGGGTGGGTGATGAAAGAACAAAGGGTGATCCTGGACCACTTGTTAGGTAATCACATGTTAACTGGCCTTGTTAATGGAGGATCTTGCTCTCATTGTTGAAGAACCATAATAAAAAGGAAGAATTAAAGAGTTGTAACATATAAAAAGATAAATTAGAGAGTAACACATTTATCTTCCAATTATGAGGACAGAAGTAGAGTAATTTAGCTATGATTTGCTGATTTAAGATGTCTTAAATCTGTCAGTTAAGATACTTTGTCATTAAAAGAAGTGAACATGCTGAAAGTTAATTTTCATACATTAAGAAGAGGGAAGTTCTTTTTGACATTGTTTACCATTAAAATCTTAAACGGCTGCAGTATTTGGCTAGTTAAGGTGTTGGGGAGAGTCCTGGAGGCATTAGCTTTCGTGTAGGATTTGAAGAGTGGCCGAGGGGAGGGGGGCAGGCAAAACAAAGCTTCGTATTTAGGAAACAGGAAGACCGTGGTGTGGGTGAGTTAGAGGAGGTATGAAGATTAGCTTCAGGGGGGCTTTTTGGAGGAGCCTGGGTTTATTTCATAGTTGGTGTGGAGGCCCTCGGAGGCTTCCACATGAGGGTGGAGACATCAGAGTCGTGCTTGGGGGCATTAGGTGTTCCAAGTCACATGCAGCCTCCGTGCCACCCCCCAGCCCTTCTCCACGTCCCCAGGGGATGCCGTCTCCACTTCACGCTCTTCCACTCACACTTTCCCTCTCCTTGTAACCCTCCACACTCAGAACATCGTCAAAGTTTGTACTTTTGTCGATGGTACCTCCCCGACATAGCCTCTCAGGTCCTGCCCACATTTCTGTGTGTGCTGGACTATTGCAGAGACTTCTGGCTTGAATGCTCTGCTTGTGCATGTTCCAGAAGTGTCTAGAATGCCCTTGCCTGCCCATCTCACACTTGTGCACCCCCCTTCTTTGTGTTTTCCCCTTGAAAACCAAACTGACCGCCGCCTCCTGGCACTCAGGTCTTTGATTCTTAATGCCAGTCTAACTTTGTAGCCATAGTATCTACTTCTTTAAACATCTCCCGTCATCAGGCTGACCCGGATCACTCATGGTCCCTGAGCACACAGCAGTTCCTGCCCTCCATGCCTCTGCTCTTGCGTGCGCTGCGTCCATTCAAACCCACCCTCGCCTGTCAAAATCCTATTTGTCTTCAGATTCTGTCTCAAATGCTACATCTCCTGTAAAGCCATTTCTAATTCTCAGCAGCGGAGTACAACTTCCTTATCTCATACCGTTTTCAGTTGTGTGGCGCACGTGTCGCCTTGTAGACCATTCAGTCGGTAAGCACACAGGTGAGATGCGGCACCATCTCGTCCTACTGTCGCTCGCATGTCCCCATGGTCCCCGTGGAGTCCTCGCTGCCTGGTCCTTCCCCGGGAGGATCACTGCTTCTCCTTGGTGCTGGGCTCTGCCTGCAGCACGCTGCTTTTGCAGAATTTCTAAGATGATATTGCCCTGAAGTATCTACACTCCTGTTTTCTTCTTTTACATGATAAGTTCTTTGAAGGCAGTCTGGGGCTATTTTAATATTTTTTTTAATTAGTATTTTCCTGATTATGCCTATTTAAGGGTTAGATCTGATTTCTAAAATAGGTAGTTACATCGTACATTCCCTAAGATGTAACCAAGGCGCTTTTGTATAGCTTGCGATATTTTGTTGAACTTGATGAAATGGTGGATTCCCTTGGGTGGGTGGGGGGTGGAATCCTGTGTCTGCTTGACTAGAAATCAGCGTGAAGTTAGAGAAAGGTGAGGAAGGTAAATACAGTGTAAAAATCTCGGGCACTCATTCATCTTATTTTTGTATCCGCATAGCAGCCAGCAATCAGCCTACAGGAGTAGGTTTACAGGTTTTGAATTTAATTGAAAAATAAATAAAAACTCTTCGGTAAAAGTTACTTTGTAACTAAGTTCTTAGAGTTCCAGATCACACTGCGTCCTGTTAGGGTTCCTCAGGAATTTCTTGTTTACTTTTTATTCACAGGACCACAGTGTCTCTCACACCCATACATGGTTTCGTTTCTAAATGGAAATTGAAACTATATTTAAGGGTGAAAGGAAACTTTAGTTACAATTCTTACCTCTAATAACAAGGATAATAAAAATTGACATTTAAAGACAGGGATTCTCTTACAGAGGAGTTTAAAAGTGTCTTGTAATAATTTGTATAAATTCAAATACTTTAAATTTGTTATTAGCAGTGGGGTATTTAAGACTGGAGATTTCACACATAGGGAGGTTGGTAGGAATAGTTTTGGAGATTCTTTTCAAATCTCAGGTTTGAATTCCCTTAGTAGTGTTCATGCAAGTTGTTCTTGAAGTGATTACAAAAATTCACTCTTAGTTTTGGGGAAAGAATTCTCCAAATACCAGTTTCTTCTTTACATCTTGTTTACATGAAAAGTTCTCTTCTTCTTACTATTTTTTGGCCATGCTGCGTGGCATGTGGGATCTTAGTTCCCCAGCCAGGGTTCGAACCTGCGCCCCTTGCATTGGAAGTGCGGAGTCGTAACCACTGGACTGCCAGGGAAGTCCCTGAAAGGTTCTCTTATGGTCTCTCAAAATATGAAAGAAATTTTAGATATCAAAATACATAGGTTCTTAATTCATTATGATTCTTACGTAGGCTTTTTAGTCTAAAAACTTTTTGTCTTTATCTCACTGATGATGTTACTCCCAGGAGCAGTATTCTTTTCGGTAACAAAACAGTACTCACCCTGGAAGCAGTGCCCCGATGGAGAACAGATGCCACGACTGCTGTGTGGATGGTCCAGGGGTGAGTCCCTGGCACTGGGTACGCGCCGTTCAGCTTTCTCTCTGCCTTGTGGGAGATGACATCTTGTCTTTCTTTACTGGACCGACTGTGCTAACGTTGGTAAATTACCGTTCTAACTTACAGTCGATTTTGTCAAATTTAAAATCGAATTCTAATCAAGATTCAGAAATTCGGTGTCTTCTTTGGCTGAGAACACAGATACGTTTTTATCTGTCCTCTCCTCCTCTTGACATTGTTTTAGGAATCATATAATGCCATACCTGAGTCCTTAATCTTCAGGTATTTTAGATGTGAATATTTGTGTCATGGATCATTAACCTGACACTTTAAGGATTTAAAAACGGTGCATTTTTCTGAGACTAGAATGAAATGTGTACCCAAAGAGCAGCCTGGTTGGAAGGGGCGGCACCAGAACTTCACTCAGGAGTGGCTGCAGCTGGGATGTTGACAATGGCTTGGATGTTTACCTCCTAGATTCCTGCCTAAGAAAAGGTTGGAAAAACATGTGGTGTGTGCAGACACATCTCCGTGCTCTCACATAGGCAGGAAAGGATACATAAGAAACCGTTAAGATGATTACCTTTGGAGAATGAGATCAGGGTCGGCAGTGGGAGAGAGAAATAAAACTCATTTTTCCGTTTTTATTCTCTCTCGTTGGATTCTTTTCCTTGTTGTATCAGGTTATTTTCACACAAAATCAAGTAGAGCCAGTTAACATCTGGGGGAAATGATCGGTGTGATATCGCAGTGTTCCTTTCAGTTCTCCTCCACTTACTAGACCCCAAAGTCTTTTCCACGTGGAGCTGTGAGAAGGCACCGCTGCCCTGCTTTATGGAAAAGTGTAAAAGCGAATGCCATTTACTTGCATTTAGGACTTTTACTCATAGACTGGCATGCAGTCCCACATCCCAGTTCTAACGGAAAAAGTGGTAACCCCTGGGGAGAGCATCTCTGAAGGTTGCTGAATTACATTCAAATTCCATTTTTTTTTTTTTTTTTGCGGTACGGGGGCCTCTCACCGTTGTGGCCTCTCCCGTTGCGGAGCACAGGCTCTGGACGCGCAGGCTCAGCGGCCACGGCTCACGGGCCCAGCCGCTCCGCGGCATGTGGGATCTTCCCGGACCGGGGCACGAACCCGCGTCCCCTGCATCGGCAGGCGGACTCTGAACCACTGCGCCACCAGGGAAGCCCTCAAATTCCATTTTGAGATGAGAAGGTAATAATGGAGTCCAAAGCAGTTTCAAGGCAAAGTGTGGCAGCCTCATCAGATACAGCTTTGCGGCCTGGTGACCTATAATGAGGGTGGCATGTAATTAGAAATTGTCCCTGTCTTTTCTGAGTACTGATGAAAACCATGGCTCAGAGGTTAATTCAAATAATAATTAATATTGGTCTCTGTCAGTACAGGGTGGTAATGAAATCTTTCGTTATTTGATGACTTTGACTTTAAATGTTGAGCGAACTGCGGGGAAGCGCCGGCGACTCAGTGCACAACGGTGAAGTTTGCTTTTCGGAAAGCGTCGCACATAAAATTTCGTTGCAGCCTGTGATTGTCTGCGATAGAAGCTCCGACATGACATGGAGATATTAGTGTTATTTACTAAAGTGACAGTTATTTAGGGTGATATTAGGTAGGGCCTTCCCATTTCCTACTGTATGTAGTGCAACGTAGCACGCAGCGTCAGATTACCCACGAAATCCTGACAGGTTACGTATGCACGTCAATCTGGAGACAAAAACATCAAATGGCTGGCCGACTAGAGGACCTTCAGTGTCCTTCGCAACCTTGAAAGTCAACGATTCTGTAAGTTGGCGCGTCCCATTTCCTGAACGTGTTTCATATATGGGGTTGGGAGTTAACAGATGAAGTAGAACGTATATTGTGAATGTCAGGAGGTTGTTTGGAGATGCAGAAATACCTGTTAATACATATCGACTCCAGTTTTACTAGTCTGTCAGTGCTAAGTAGAATTGTTTGACTAAACTAGTTTTGGTGGAAGGAAGATGTTTAGGCAGGACTGTTTTTAGAAAGTAATTTCAAACGCATCCTTGAGCAACTTGCTCTAAAATCACAGTTTTCTTTTTTGAAACGTTTGTTGCTGCATCACTACAGCTTAACCTCTGAGGGTTGTGTTCAGTGTCAGTCTAAGCAGCCTCATCTTTTTTTTGTTTGTTTTGTTTTTTGGGGTTTTTTTTTTTCGTGGTACGTGGGCCTCTCACTGTTGTGGCCTCTCCCGCCGCGGAGCACAGGCTCCAGATGCGCAGGCTCAGCGGCCATGGCTCACGGGCCCAGCCACTCCGCGGCATGTGGGATCTTCCCAGACCGGGGCACGAACCCACGTCCCCTGCATCGGCAGGCGGACTCTCAACCACTGCACCACCAGGGAAGCCCACAGCCTCATCTTTTATAGGGAAAAGTAAAAGAACAAAAGAAGAGGAATTTTTATGAAGTCTGAGTACTTTGAGATGCTTCAGATACCCAAAGAGTAAAACCTTTCTAGCATAGGAGAGTAGACAGAAGACCAGCGTCGGTCGTCACGGACCTTTTACCAGGTTCATTAACTCACGGCCAGTCTTATTTCATTCACACTCACCAGCTTCCCACGTGCTCTGTATTATTTAGAAGCAGGTACCAGGCAGCATATTTATTTTATTTTAAAATATTTCTCAATATGTATCACCGAAAGGAAAGACTTCTTTCTGAATTAAATTGCTGTAGGTGCTTGTGTGAACGTTTTAAGGAAGTCTTTCCCATTTTAATTTAAAGGCAGTGCTTCATTTGAGGAGCAGTTTGTAAGCACTTTTTTTTTTTCTTTTGCTAGAATGTAGTGGGTGACGGGCATTTGTGCCACCGTTAGGATCAGTAGGTTTCGTCTGATTTCAGAAGTGATCGCAGTTCTGAAGTGAGAGCGACAGGAGCAAAACATTGTTTTATTTAGAAAGGTGACGTTCTCTATGCGGTGTGGCTGTCAAGACCGTTTGGAAGCCAGGGGCTTTGGGGGAGGTGGGCACAGCTGGTGAGGACCTTTTCTGGAGCGGTTGCTGTATGGGTTAAACCAGCAGAGATTCTAGGAGAAGAAATCAGGAGGAAGCCTCACACTGCGCTCGAAGTGACCTTTCCCCCGAAAAGCCCGGTCTTGTCACTTCTCTGCTTAATACCCTCTGTTGGCTTCTCACTGCCTTCACACAGGCCAGGGGTTCTGGTGTGATTTATTCTTTTATTTTTTTTGCGGTACGCGGGCCTCTCCCGTTGCGGAGCACAGGCCCCGGACGCGCAGGCTCAGCGGCCATGGCTCACGGGCCCAGCCACTCCGCGGCACGTGGGATCTTCCCTGACCGGGGCACGAACCCGCGTCCCCTGCATCGGCAGGCGGACTCTCAACCACTGCACCACCAGGGAAGCCCTGGCGATTTGTAAGGTTTTCTCGCCCCTAGCCCCTCCGGGACTCTCTGCCTCCACGCCCTCTGCGGGCCCTGCCCACCCGTCCTCCCTCACCTACCGGTTCTGCCCCTCCTTCGCTTCCGGTCATGGTCATCGCTCTGGGAGGCCCTCTCCGGCTGTAGCCCTGCTTAGGGCCCCTTTCCTAGCCTCCATCCCGCTGTAATTACCTGCGGGGAGATGAAAATACCAGGGCCTAGAACGCCTTAATTCTCATCAGAGATGTGCTCACCGAGTGGGTGAGCGAATGGACAGATGGACTTGACAGGCCGGCAAGGGCCGTGGTGGGGTGTCGAGGGTGCAGGTGACACAGGGAAGAGGAAGGACATTCTTCTGGCAGCCACAAGAGAGTCAGAAGGAGAAATATTCTGTCTAAAACATTTGTTTTTTGAGTTTACAGGATTGCTGAACGCATGTCTCCTGGGATCAGTGAGAAATGTGACTGGGGAAGGACATGAGGGTTTTACCGGTGACGTTACGAAACAGCAACATGGACACGATCTGCCTCTTAAGGGAGAGCAGGGAGAGCAGCGGACAGCCCGAGGCTCCGCTCTGGACCTCTGGGGCCGGATGGGCCCGTGCTCTCCTTCTAGCTGTGCGGATCCCTTGTAGAATCGCTCAGGCTCCCCTGAGTGAGGGACTCTGCAGCATACAGGTGGCCTGCGTGTATCGGGCTTCTGCTTGGTAAAGGGAGCTTCCCGACCTCCAGCTGCAGGTGAGTTCAGGTGAGGCAGCTCGTGGGTCGAAGCCAGCTTTGGAAACACCTTAGAACAAGGCGTCTCCATTTTCTGTAGTACTCTGCCTTGAGAAAATAAACGGAAAACCAAAAAAAGCCACACGAGATAGTGGAAAAAAACCCTACACTTGGGAAGGAGATCCAGGCTCCTGTTTAGTTTTGTTTCCAACACTACTGTAGACAGACAAAACACTTGCTGGTTCAGGCTCCTTCCCTGCATTTGTAAAGGGTGGGAACCCCACCTTCGCAGCCTGCTTCACGGGACTGTGCGTGCCGCGGCGTGAGATGGGATGCTCTAGGATGCGGTGCTTCCCGACATCCGCCTGGCCTCCGGAGCCTCCATCACGCGGCCGTCTGGCGTGGAAGCTTGGGATGCTCTTTGACTTCCCCTGCCCACCAACTCACGCTGCATCACATTTGTCCTCGGAGGCTGTTGGCCCCACCTTCAGACTATGGGCAGGGTCCGACACCCTCTGTCTCTACCTGTGCCCTCCGCCCACATGGCCATTTTTCCTGCTGGAGCTCCTGCAGCGGCTCCCTGACTGGTCTCTGCATCCGCCCGCTGCCTTCAGACTGTTTCCTCGGTCCTGCGCCCTCTGCCCAGCGCCCCCCAGACCCTTGGTCCCAGACTTCAGAGTCCTCTTCCTGAGAAGCTTCCCCACCTCCACTTTGAAATCTTACCCCTCCCTCCAAATTGCCTGTCTTCCTTCCGTGCTGTGGTTTTTCCTCTCATTTTACCTTTTACTTATTGTACTGATAATTTACGTCCTGACTCTGTCCTCACTAGACGGCAGTTTAGCTCCACGAAGGAGGGAGTTGCTGCCTGTGACGTTTACTGCCGCCTCCCCGGTGCCTGGAGCAGCCTTCCACCTGTGGCAGGTGCTCTGGAAACAGTTCTGCATCAGAGTCCACGGAAGTTCATCACCGGAGGGAAAGAGATCGTCAGTGTGCTTCTCTGTGGTACATGTTTTTGGCCTGCACAGCAGGTGGAACTTCATGGAAGGTAGCAGCTATCGTTATACTGTGGTGGCGTTCAGAAATTAGGCACCTCCTCTCCTTGCAGTGGTCCGCCTAGCAACCTAATGAGCAAATCAGACTTTCCCCCTCCTGTTTAGACTTAGGTTAAGCCTGTTTCGGTCAGAGTAGCACACGGGCAATGGTGTGTCTGTCTTCAGGGCATTGCGTCGGGAGACATGGTGTCTCTCCGTCCCGTTTACTGCTGATGTCTGGTTTGATCATTTGGTGAAGGGGGTATATTCCGTCTTGAAAAGGAGGTCATTAGAATTCCATGCATAACCTTAATTTATTGCCAATTAGAATTACAGTGACTGGTCTGCTGGAAAATGAAGGAAAGTGGGTCACTGTGGTGTTTCCATTTAGTTGTTACTTGTTGGTTGTAATAGAAACACTTTGGTTAGTTACTGGACTTGGCAATTGAAGCCTTCGTGTAGAACAGCTTCTCCAGGAGCTCCAAATAATTTTGCATTTGTTATTTCACCGTACATTTTGTTTATCTAGAGAGAGAGTGACTGAGGTCTTGACATGGATGAGGCCTTGGTAGTCGTACAGCAAGTGGCCGCAGTGTCTGCACTTGGCTCCTGGTCGCGCTGCCACTCGACTGGCTACACAGTTAAACCTTAGCCGCACAGGGGATGGGTGGGCGGGAGGGCCTGAAAAGTGTAAATGAACTAGCTGGAAGGGTTGACTCATGAAAGTCTGATCATAGGTTCATGGATAACGTCTCACATTCCGGACCATCACTTGAGAAATGCGCTCATTGTATTTGGGAAAGAATTTGTCACCCAAGGGGTAAGAAGCTTTGGAGATGACAGACTTCCTTTTTTTTTTTTTTTTTTTGGGATGTGGCATGTGGGATCTTCCCGGACCAGGACACGAACCTGCGTCCCCGGCATTGGTAGGCGGACTCTCAACCACTGCGCCACCAGGGAAGCTCCGACAGACTTCCTTTTTGATTCAAATACATCTGAGTTATGATTTCAGATGAGTACCCTGAAAATATTTTATTTATTTTTTTATTTATGGCTGTGTTGGGTCCTCGTTTCTGTGCGAGGGCTTTCTCCAGTTGTGGCAAGCGGGGGCCACCCTTCATCGCAGTGCGCGGGCCTCTCACTATCGCGGCCTCCCCTGTTGCTGAGCACAGGCTCCAGACGTGCAGTCTCGGTAGTTGTGGCTCACGGGCCCCGTTCCTCCGCGGCACGTGGGATCCCCCCAGACCAGGGCTCGAACCCATGTCCCCTGCACTGGCAGGCAGACTCAACCACTGCGCCACCGGGGAAGCCCTGAAAATATTTTTTAAGCTTCCAACAGGAATGTGCAAAAATTTGGACATCTTTCATTTTGAACTTCCACAATTGTTAAGACATTTAGATAGGTGAGTCAGTTTTATACCTTTAGAATGTTTGGAGTGTGTGTGGCATTTCAAAGATTCATAAACTAAACCCTTTTTTCCAAGATTCCCTTTTGAGAGTGAAATGTATTTCAGCCTTGGACTGACACATTCTTATATGGTTAGCATTGATTTCAGTATGCTAGCTCTAGGTCATCTTGTTCACGAATTATCATTTGGTCAACTTTTTGTACTAGGCAGTCAGGGGGCCCTGGCATAACAGGTGAACAGGGCACACAGGCCCGCTGTCTGGGGGCTCCCAGCCCACAGACCCTCGCCACCACGCCCAAGGTGTGAGCGCAATGAAGGGAAGCAGGGGGTACATTGAGAGCAGACCACAGGCGCCCCGTGTCCCCCAGCACTGTTCCTGCTGACTGGTGAGGAAGCCGGGGCTTTGTGAGATTTAATAACGCAGCCAGCGTTACCAGTTAGCGCAACTTGGATGGAAGCTAGATCAGCATGACATAGGAAAAAATAAATTGTAATAAATTATTTTTCTAACATCTGCCTAATTGTAAGTATGCTCATTCCCAAAGGTTCACCCCATAAAACATGTATAAAGTAGAAGGTGAAAGCCCCCATCCCCATAAACTCTGGTATATGAATTATTCCTCTAGGTTTTTAGCGGGAGAAAGGTTGTCACAGTGCAAACATACTGTACATATTGCAACTCCCTTTTTTCATAGTACTGTGGCTGATTTTTCATATCTATACCCGGCGCCGTACTTCATCTTTTCCAATAGCTCAGACAGTGACATCCTATGCTGTGTCGCTTCATTTGCCCATCCTCCTTTAACGGGCATTTAGGTCATTTTCCACGTTTCCCTGTTGAAATCAGTGAATCAGTGCTGCTGTGAAGATTCGCCCTTCTTGTCCATCTGCATGCACCTTTAGAGCACGTTCCTAGGAAGGGGTGTCCTGGGGTCCCAGGCTGTGTCCATCTTGTAGGGTGCCTGTCCTCTGAGTTCACCGTCCTTTCCGTGGTGTGGGCTTGCCCATTTGTTCTGCACTTGCCAACTTGGGACGTTATTGTCCTTTGCCAATTTGGTAGGTGCCCTTCTTTCATTGTCCATGAAGTCGGGTGTTTTCCGTGTGTGTTACGGTCTTCTGTGTTTCCTTAGCTTCCGTCCCCTGCGTCACGTGCTTTGTGGCCTCTGGCACCTGGAATCGCTCTCTGGTTGAAGATCCCACGTGAGCCTGTGCCCTTTTCTCCCTTCTCGGAGAGAGTAGAGGTTAGGACCGCTGGCTCTGAGAGCAGCCTTGGGAATCTTCCTCTCACTGCTGGTGCGTCCAGCAGCGGCTCGTTGGCGGGCTGCTTAACCTTTAAATCCTCCATTTCCATTCCTGTAACAGGGGTGACAAGGATTACATGAGTGAGGGTATCTGGAGCCTGGCAGCTGAGTGAATGCCACCGCCAGCATGAGGCACCAGTGTGGGAGGTGGCTTTCCCTCCCTCCTCCCGTCCTGTGGGAGCCCCTGAGTTGCTCAGCTGCTCTGGGCCCTCGTCAGGGCTGGAATTCCCTTGACAGGTGCTGCTCTTCCAAGTGAACCCCTTTCTCCTTGTCCCGGCATCTCTCGGGCTCTGCAGGTGAGCTCCTGGACCAGCAGTGCCAGCCTTGGCATGGGGCCCAAGCATTCCTTCTGACGTTGGTTACGGACTGGACCGTGTCCCCCCACATCCATGCGCTGAAGTCCCAATCCCAACGTGACTGTTTGGAGATAGGCCTTTACGGAGGCAGTTCAGGTTAGATGAGGTCACATGGGTGGGGCCTTCACCGAGTAGGATCGATGGCCTTATAAGAGGAAGAGAAAGAATCCTCTCCCGTCTTTGGCACAAAGAGGTCATGTGGGACACAATGCAGTGATGCCACCATGTACACACCAAGGGCAGAGGCCCCAGGATGAAACCTACCTTGCCAGTTCCTTGAGCTTGGACTTCTAGCCTCCAGAGCTGTGAGACATGAAGTCCCGTAGTTTAAGCCCCCCCAGCCTGTGGAAGCTCCAGCAACTGAGATAGTTGTCCCGACAGATGGGTGTCTGCCTAGGGTGTCATTGTTTGTAGGCCATCGCTCCAAACATCAAAAGCACCTGGAGGGCTTGTGAAACACAGATTGCTGGGCTCACCCCAAGAATTTCGAATTTAATAGGCTTGGATTGGTCTGAGAAGTCAAGTTGCTAACAAGTTCCCAGTGGCGTTGATGCTTCTCGTGCAGGACCACACTTGAGAACCACTAAGTAGTGTGTGGAAGGGCTTCAAACAGGAGCCCAGGAGACTTGGGGTCGGGATGTTGGTGCACCCACCCAGCTATGGAAGTCTTTTTAAACCCAGTTCCATCATTTGTGACATGGGGATAATGTTTATATTGTTCATCTCATAGGGTTATGGAAGCTACGATACATACATAAAATAAAAGCTTTGAGTCTTCCTACCCTTCAGACGAAGTGGCGGGAGCGGATGTGTCACATCCTTGAGGAAGAGAAGAACGAAGGGATGGAGGCCGGAGAGTTTTGCTAGTAAACTCAAAGCAAAGGGAACGCGCTCTGTTGCTTTTCCGCCCTGGACACTTCCCGGATATTTGACTTGCTGGCTGCAGGGACATTCTCTTTACCTTCTTCTCTTGTCTGCATCCCTCACCCAGCTTCTCTTGAAAGCCGGGCCTCTTAGCCAGGCGGCCTGGGGAGTGTCAACTTCTCCCCTGTCAAGGGTGGCTGTGGCTCTTTTGGTGATTGTGGCGTCGGAAATTACCAAGTTTCTAGTTCTCCACGGGTAAGACTTGCTTTTCATGGCCAGGTATTGTGTTTGAAAGGTCTTTTTTTTGGTTTCGTTTTTTGTTTTGCCACGTTTAAAATGTTTTACGGTATACACGTTTTAAGTGTGTGTATAATTAATGGTAGGTGTGTTGCATTTTCAGCAATGTTGTTGACCAGTGATGAGCCTCTGAATCATTTGGAGCTGTGGTTCTCAAACTTTGTGGTCTCACGGCCACCTTATACTCTTATCGAGAACCCCAAAGAGCCGTTGCTCATGTGGGTTATATCTATTGAGATTTACTGTATTTGAAGTGTAAACTGTTTAAACATCTTATTTAGTTAATTTCAAATAACATTAAGTCCATTACATACTAATATAAACAACATAATTTTTATGAAAGATAATTATTTTCCCAAACAAAAGTTTAGTGAGAATGAAGGACGTTACTTTATATTTATTTTAAAAATGTTTTAATTGCAGTACGATATTGTATGTTACAGATGTACAATATAGTGATTTACAGTTTTTACAGGTTATATTCCATTTATAGTTATTATAAAATACTGGCTCTATTCCCCATGTTGTACAATGTATCCTTTTATAAAAAATATCCTTTATTTTATTTTATTTATTTTTAATTGAACTGTAATGATTTACAGTATTGTGTTAGGATGTTAGCTTCAGGTGTACAGCACGGCGATTCAGTTATATATATATACACACACACACACACACTTCTTCAGATTTTCTTCCTTTATAGGTTATTACAAAATATTGAGTATAGTTCCCTGTGCTATACAGTAGGTCCTTGTTGTTTATTTCATATGTAATACTGTGTATATGTTAATTGCATGCAACCTCCTAATTTATCCTTTCCCCCACCCCCTTTTCCCCCTTGGTAACCATAAGTTTGTTTCTCTGTTTTCTGTTTTTTTTTTTCGATTCCACTTTTAAGCAATACCATGTGATATTTATCTTTCTCTGTCTGGCTTACTTCACTTAGTGTGATAATCTCTAGGTCCATCCATGTTTCTGCAAGTGGCATTATTTCATTCTTTTTTATGGCTAAGTGTACAATATATCCTTGTAGCTTATTTTATACCTAATAGTTTGTACCTCTTAATCCCCTACCCGTATATTGCCCCTCCCCCCATTACTTTATATTTTTGTAAACCTCTTCAGTGTCTGGTTCAAGAGAAGACAGATTCTGATAGCTGCTGTACATTCCATCTGTTGTAATATGTTGTTTTGGTTGAAGAACATGAAGAAAATCTGGCATGCAGATTTGTAATTGAAAAGGGAGGAGTATTTGAAGAGCCTTTTCAGATAATTTGATATTACACTAAAACCATAAGGGGTAGTTTCCTAAAGGTTAGTTGCAATGTGGACTCTGAAATCCTATGAGTGAAATTTTTGTATTTGGTTTCATTAAAATTCGTTGGTGTGTTTTGCACTTTGAATGGGTCTTTTATCTGTGCATGGTTTTGTAATATCATGTGTTGGTAATTTGGAAAATATTGCTTCAGTGAATTACAGAAATGTTGACACATTTCATTATACAATATTAAAAAAAATCACATTTGTTAATATCACCACCCATCTAATCAGAAAAGTCTTTAGGTATTGGGAAGCTGTCAAGTTCGTGATGATGGATAGAGATTTTCCAAAATTCTGATTTTTGCTTTGAAAACTCAAATTCTGTCATTGGCAACAAAACTGTCAATTGTTTTCCTTGAAGTGACAGACTTATTTTGTTCACTTTTGAGGAAAATGCCTGCCAAGTGCTCATGTCTGAATAACTATATAGTTTTTCAGTTTTCTTCTCCCCCCCCCCAAGTCGAAGTGGTGCTCTTTGCAAAAAGGTTGCAACTCAGTTGTACAACCTATTTCTGTATCTGCCTTGAATTGGATGGTTTCTGACATGCACCACCATCTAGAAGGATGCAGAGGTACAGGAATGGTGGTGTAGAGAGCAGATGTCTGTGTGTATAAAGGCTTCTCAGAGACATTTTGGGGAAGCAAGTATACTCTGCTGGTTAAAAGAAAAAATTCCTCATAACACAGTTGACTTAATACACCAGACATTATGCAAATGAATGTTGCTTCCTTCAGCGTAGTGACCTTGGAGACAGAATACCACGTTAGGACGTTTTAGAATGCCGCCTTATTTAGAACGGCTTCAAGTTATGACTAGAGCTCACTCCATAGATCGTGTTTGGATGTCCTGTTTTAAAACCGTATTGCCTCCACTGTCTGTTAACATTTTCCCGGTGATGCATAAATACAGTTGTCTAGTCTGAGAACAGGGGGCACGCTCTTCCGCAGTGTAGGGTGTTTATTACAGTAGCACTGGCCCTAGTCTTGGGGACCGAGCATGAGTCTTGGCTCTGTCCCTGACTAGCTGGGTGACCTTGAACAAAGCACGTGTCTCCTCAGCGCCTCTGTGTAAGTTCAAGTGATCGGATTAGAGCTTTGGTCTTTTAGTGCTCCCATTCTGGGGTTCCCAGGTTCCCGAGGCATGAAAGTAGGATTCCCCTGTAATCTGGGAGGGTGCCCTGCAGGGGACTTGTCTGCAGCCATCCTGTCCCTTCCTGCCAGCCCTGCGTCTGCCTCAAAAGGTGGCAGGTTAAGGTCGGTGCAGATGTGGGGAGGGCAGCTAGTGTTACTGTCTGCCTGCCGGGTGTGGTTTGTGAATAGCCACTTGCGACAGTGAAATGAGATCATGTCTAAGTATCCCTTTGGGGGAGGTGATGGAACACTTACTTTCATATTTTCGTGGTTGAGGAAGCTGAGGTCCACAGACCTGCTTTAATTTGCCTGAGGTAGAGAGAGTGTCAGAGCCAGATCCAGATCGAGCTGGTTTTCCCCAAATTTCTCCGTGCTGCTCTTCTGCCTCCCTCCCTGGCCCTGATGTTTCTTCTTCATTTCTGTCTCCAAGACGGTTACAGCCTTTTCTGAAGTGTTGAAGAGATGTCACGATTGGGCATCATTCATCTTTGATGAGAGGCGGTGATTTTATAAACTGTTTTTTTTTTTTTTTGCTGTACGCGGGCCTCTCACTGCTGTGGCCTCTCCTGTTGCGGAGCACAGGCTCCGGACGCGCAGGCTTAGCGGCCATGGCTCAGGGGTCCAGCCGCTCCGCGGCATGTGGGATCCTCCCGGACCGGGGCACGAACCCGTGTCCCCTGCATCGGCAGGCGGACTCTCAACCGCTCCGCCACCAGGGAAGCCCTTTATAAACTTTTAACATTTGTAAACTTAATGTTTGACAGCGGCCGCTAAAAGTTAAAGGATGAGAAAATGCTGATCTGAACCCTTAAGCTTGTGTTGAACTGGGGTCTGCCCAGGGTGGTTAGACACAGAAAACCAAAGGGCAGGTAAGCCTGGGGGTGAGTACAGAAACTGGTGGCCGGATCCGCAAATAGAACATTTGGGTGTTTGCAGTGTGCCTTCCCGTATCAAGAACTAGAAAGTCCAGTCTTTGTGGATTACTTGTTGAGAAGAGCTCTTAGTTTTCTTAGTCTTCCCACCAGCACGTCTGTACACCTGCTCATCCTGGCCACAGTGAGATGTGCACCATGACAAGAGCCTGGGGCTCTGGGGGCCGTGGCCGGGGTCCCCCAGCTCCTCGGGGTGAGGGGTCCAGGCAGGGACCCGTCTGGCAGAGGTGCCCTGCTCTGGACTCCAGACGCGGGGAAACACCCTGATCCTGGGTTGTTAGGGAAGACGATGTTCTAAAGAAATAGTGGAAGCCGAGGTCAAGGATGGTTTGAAGGTGAAATCTCTTGTGGCTTCTTGATGAGAGAGTCTTTCCATGTGCATTGTCAGGGCATCTCAGGGAAGAAGCGTCCCAACCTAGACCTTCGAGACTAATCGAAGTGGAGAATAAACATTTTTATATATTTTCTATCTTACTAAGCATATTTTCGGTAGGAATTTGAAGTAGTTAAGTCATCCTCACAGCATCCCTGAAGATGACAGTTGACAGTAACCCGCTTTGTTAGTGGAAAAGGAAGTTAAAGAAATTACTTCGCACTTAAGTTTGTTCAGCAAATAAATGGGAAATGGAAAGAATATATCCAGCACCCAGCTCTTAACTTCAGAGCTTTCTAGGGTGCCTTGTATATAGCTGTGTTCTGAACACTAATGTTGTTAATTTAATGGAGGAATCGCAGTTGTGTGGCCAAGGGCGTCCACTGTTGGTGCTCGGCGGGGAGAGTGTGCTGCCGGTTCTGCTGCGGAAAGGAAGCGTGAGGTTCCCCTCTTCTGGGAAATTCACTTCAGGTGGCTGCCTGGGCTCCAGACGTTCAGGAAAGGACCTGGGAGATGTCCGAGGCCTTTGTCCTAGAGGTGGTGCCAGCAGGTACCCTATGGCCCTGACCTCTCTTTCTCCAGGTGGGCTGAGGCCGAGGGATTTCCTATGACAGGTGAACGTGTTCTGAGAAGTGATGGCTTCATAGTCTTGCTGTGTAAACCAGGTGCTAATTTATGTGTAGGGAGCAACAGTTGCTTTAGAAATACTAGTGGGTCCGAGCAATTTTACATTTAAAACTGAAGCTTCACTGAATTATTTACATGATACGTATATGTGTGTGTAATTTATCTTTATAATCACTTTTCATCAATTATCTGTGCTTCTTGAAATTTTGATTATTTTCCTACCATTAAAAATGTGAGTTTCAGGGCTTCCCTGGTGGTGCAGTGGCTGAGAGTCCGCCTGCCGATGCAGGGGACACGGGTTTGTGCCCCGGTTCGGGAATATCCCACATGCCGCGGAGCCTGCGCGTCCGGAGCCTGTGCTCTGCAACGAGAGAGGCACAACAGTGAGAGGCCTGCATACCGCAAAAATAAATAAATAAATAAAAATAAAAAGTGTGAGTTTCGGAAGATGACAGCTATACTTTCTATAAGTCTAATGGCACAGCTACTTAGGTTAGGGTCTTCTAGTGGAGGGATGTTTGCCATTTTGTTCAGCTACCTTTCCAGCTCCGCACCCTACAGGTGAGAAACCAGGAACTGAGAGGCTCAGTAACTGGGTCAAGGCCACACAGCCTGGTCGACATACTTTGTGTATCTAAATTTCTCATGTTGAAGGGGAAAGGGATCATCTGCATTGTGTACTAAGTGTGTGCCAAGTGCTGTGTCAGGCGCTTTATGTATACACTCTCGTCTTCATGAATTAGAGGTTGGTGGTATTATTTGTACTTTACAGATGAGAAAAGGAAGTTCTAGGACAGGACGTCATTCACAGTTGGTCTCAGACCTTGGGTTCATAGTGCCCTTTGACTCTGCCACTTGGTTCAGTCGATTTCTTGGAGTCTTCTGTGGTTCCATACAAATTTTAGGATCGCTTGTTTCTTTGAAAAATGCCATTGGCATTTTGATAAGGATTGTAGATTTGTAGATTGCTTTGGGTAGGATGGACATTTTAAGAATATTAATTCTTCCAACCCATGAGCATGGAATATCTTCCCATTTATTTGTGTCTTCTTCCATTTCTTTCTTTAAAATTCGCACCTCACAACCAGCGCCTCCCTCTGAGTTCAAGCCAGTTGAAGCCATGGGGATGAGACCACGTTCTCTTGATTACTTCTTTGCCTCTGCACCCGCCCCCCCCTTACTGTCCCAGTGCAAGAGGCGGGTCTCGTGTCCTGTGCTGTGGATCTCACTCATCTCCCCTCTTCAGAGATGCGTGCGCTGGTTCTTCCCCTTCTTTGCGCCACTTCTCAGACTCTTGCCCTCCGTGCTCTCCTTCTGTTAGTGTTTGTATGTTTTACTAAGTGGCAGGCACTGTTCTAAGTGCTTTACGAATATGAACGCACTTAATTCTAATAACCCCATGAAATACATACTCTTACCATCCCCGTATTATATTGAAGCACACAGAGGCTAAGGAACCTGCCCAGGGTTACCCGGCCTGTGCGGGAACACAGCCCAGTTTCTCTCACGCTGGGGAGAACAATACTAGTCCTTGATCTGTCCACGCCCATGACTCCCGGCCCTTCCCCTTCTCGGTCCACAGTCGGGAGCCTTCTGTACTGTTTCTCCCCACCCATCATCACCATAACTGAGCACTTCAGCTTCTGCCACCACTACTTTATAGAAACCCCTCTGAACAGTTACTAATCTCCTACTGGTGGAGTCTGATGGACACTTCTTTCTCTCTAGCATTTGAACTTTTTTTTTTAGCATTTGAACTTTTTGATCGCTTCTTCCTCACAGCCTCTTTGTGGTGTTTGTTTCTGTCTTACTGGCTGACTCTGCTGTTTGCTCTGTACGTGTTGGTATTCTGCAGGATTCTGTCCTTGTTTTCTTCTCTTGTCCCTTTAGGATATGTCTGACCGTGCTCTCTGGGTGATCTCATCTGCTCCTAGACTTTGCCCTGCTTCTGTCTGTAGTGACTTGAATAGTTGCGTCTTCAGCTCTGCTCTCTCCCTGGAGTGCTCTTCGCTCTTACATTGTGCTGCTAACTGGGTAGCTCCTCGCGGACTTTCTCTGCACCTCCCCCGTCCCCCCGTGTGAATTCTCCTCCTCTTCTGTTCCCTATGTTTCAGTGCACGGTATTGCCATCTGCTCAGTTACCCAAGCCAGAGTGCTGTCCTCCTAGACGCTTCTTCACCCACCAGCATCCAATCAGAAACCGAGTCAGATGGCTGGTGTCCTGTCTCCAGTATCTCCATCCCCTTCTTTTCTGCACCATCAGGGAGATTTTGTCTAAAATGTACATCTTTCTGAATGGATAAAGAAGATGTGGTGTGTACACACCACACACACACACACACACACACACACACACCAATGGAAAATTACTCAACCATAAAAAAGAATGAAACAATGCCATTTGCAGTAACATGGGTGGACCTAGAAATTATCATACTAAGTGAAGTCAGAGAAAGAGATATTAATATGATATCATTTATATGTGGAATCTAAAAAATAATACAGATGAATCTATTTAAGAAACAGACTCACAGACACAGGAAACAAACTTATAGTTACCAAAGGGGAAAGGGGGTAGGGGAGGGATAAGTTAGGAGTATGAGATTAATATAGATACACACTACTACATGTAAAATAGGTAAACAATAAGGGCCTACTATATAACACAGGGAACTATACTCAGTATCTTGTAATAACCTATAAGGGAAAAGAATCTGGAAAAGAACATATGTCTATTCATATAACTGAATCACTTTGCTGTACACCTGAAGCTAACACAATATTATAAATCATACTTCAGTTTAAAAAATAAGATGTACGTCTTTCTAAACAGCATCGCTGAAAAACTTTAGACTGACTTCTCCATGAATTCAGAATGAATTATGAGGCCCTTCACGATCTGGCCTCTGCTTAAGATCCCTACACCTCGGAAATGGACTTTTCAGGCCTCTCTACCTCCCTCTTGCCCAGACCCTCTACTTGCCAATCTCCTATTTGCCCTTGAGGTCTCAGCTTAGGCAGAGTCTTCTAGACCAGTGCTGCCTGTGAATTTCTTGTCATGATGACAAGTCAGCTGAGCTGTGTGTTTGCTGTGTCCCGTTCCGTAGCCACCCGAGTGGCTGTTGAGCGCTTGAACGTGGCTGGTGTGACAGAGGAACTGGATTTTAAATGTTTTGTAGTTGTAGTTAATTTAAATTTAAATAGCCACACGGGGCTCCTGGATCCTGTACTGGACAACACAGGGACTGTTGGTGCTGCTTGGCTTTCCGTGCTTATCTCCACCGAAACACTTCCCCAAGGGCAACACAATAGCTGATAGTGTTGGAGGGGTCAGAAAAAATTCACAGAAAACAAACTCAAGAACTCAAAGCATTTGTATGAACATGCAACCAATATTATAATGCAGAAAAATGATTTTACTAAAAATGATTTATCAAGAAGCAGGTATTTTCAGCATGTTCACGTGGTTACTTTTTAAAAAATTTATCATTATTATTATTTATTTATTATTTATTTTTGGCTGCGTTGGGTCTTCGTTGCTGTGCGCGGGCTTCTCATTGCAGTGGCTTCTCTTGTTGTGAAGCACGGGCTCTAGGTGTGCGGGCTTCAGTAGTTGTGGCTCGCGGGCTCAGTAGTTGTGGCTCACGGGCTCTAGAGCTCAGGTTCAATAGTTGTGGCGCACGGGCTTAGTTGCTCCGCGGCATGTGGGATCTTCCTGGACCAGGGATCGAACCCGTGTCCCCTGCATTGTCAGGCAGGTTCTTAACCACTGTGCCACGAGGGGAGCCCCACGTGGTTACTTTTTAAATACTAGATTTACATCTGAAATTTTAAAATAGAAGCTGCGGACCAAAGGGGCCAGGTGAAATTTATAATCAAAATTTATTTCAAACGTTTTCTTTTTGAGTGCCAGATAACATTATAGTTTTTAATGGTACTTGAAATTGGATTGTTAGCAATTATTGATGGAACTTAAAATAGGTGAGAAAGCAGTGTATAGGGAACTTTGGACTTTTTGGAGGAAAGGTGTACAGCTGCAATAAGCAATAAATAGCATTTAATGCATTCCTTTCTTGGGTACACCAGAGGATAGGTAGAACATAAAGTGGGGAGAAGAGAGTGCCGGGTCCTTTGGACCCTGTTGATGGGAAGTGCACCAGGTCACGTTGCTCTGGAAGGTTTAGTCTGAAGGCTGGAGCAGGTCATTACACAAACAAGGAGTTGTAAAGCTAGAAGATTGTCACCAGCATGCAGTTCTCCTTTTAAACGGCACAGCAGGACTTCCCTAGTGGCGCAGTGGTTAAGAATCCGCCTGCCAGTGCAGGGGGACATGGGTTCAAGCCCTGGTCCGGGAAGATCCCACATGCCACGGAGCAACTAAGCCCGTGCGCCTGGAGCCCGTGCTCCGCAACGGGAGAGGCCACCGTGGTGAGAAGCCCGCGCACCACAAAGAGGAGCAGTCCCCACTCTCCTCAACTAGAGAAAGCCTGCACGCAGCGGGGAAGACCCAACGCAGCCATAAATAAATAAAACTTTAAAAGTGGTACAGCAACCGTGAAGAGATGGAAGATGGCTAGTCGAGTAATTTTTAGGGGAAGTATGCGAGGCAGGTCATTACAGGAGGCTTTCAGTGATGCAGAAGAGTTTGGTGATACAGTCAGATATGTTACATATATGTATGTATGTTACATAAAAGAATGTGTTACAGACTGTACTGTAGCTTTTTGGGAAGCAGATTTAGGTTATGAATTAGTTTCCTTAGAAAAATGTAAAAGATATTTCATGAAGTTACTTTTCCCCACGGCACACAGCGCATTGGGGGAAAGGCTCAGAAGATTTCGGGGCAACGAGGAAAGGGGCCAGGTTAGGGTTGAGCCTTTGCTATGGATGCAGAAAAATATACACATAGTTTATGGATAAATCTTTTGTCTTTTGTTATATGCAAATATGAATGAAGACATTTAATTTAGCTAAGAGAGATCAGGCTTATTTAGTTGCATGAATTGGATAGTTTTAATACTAGTTATTTTATCGTAATAGTTTTTGATAATGGTTTTGATTGTCAGATAGTTTTGATTATGGTGGCGTTGTAGAACCAGCTTGCATTCATAAGTGTACGTATGGAAAAAAGTTTCCAACTTTGTTATATGTCAGGATGATTATGACATAATGAATGCAAACTGTTTACTGTATATTCCAGCCTTAATTCCATTTCCTTTCTCAAATATAACTTCTTGAAAGAGTAATATAATACTGTAGTCACAGAGTAAGTGAAATTTGTTTTCTTCCATTTTTTTGTCTATAGATTGAGCTTTTTGAGACCATGGTCAGTTTTCCAAAATAGTTTCTCTAATATTCTTCCAGAGGTGTCCTCGACCCTCCTTCACAGTTCTGTTTCCCTTTTTTCTTTCTTCTGGCCACGCTGTGCAGATCTTAGTTTCCTCACCAGGGATGGAACCTGCGTTCCCTGCATTGGAAGCACGGAGTCCTAACCACTGGACCGCCAGGGAAGTCCCCTGTTTGACTTTTATATTGCTCACTTCCCTGATGGAAGTTTGGATTTATATAATTCCTGTGTATTTCTCTTTTGCATGAAATGTGGCATCTTAGAACACCCTCCAGGTTGCCGTGTGACTTCTGCCCTCGGTGTCCTGTGACACTGGCCTGGCTCTGAGCTCGGGTTTATTCGTGATGGATAAGGCTCCCTTGTCATCACATGCGCTCTGCTCTCGCAGGGAAAATAGATTATTTTCAGCTGTGGTGTTGCCGAAGGGGTTCCCACCCCGCCCCCCGAAGGAAAAGAACATTGGAGGTGTGTGTATCAGAGGAGACTGTTTAACCACACTCTCTCTCCCTTCATTTCAACCAAGCAGAATTGGGGTACAGTTTTAAACTCTTCCCAGACTATGAGGCGAGATCCCCCTTTCAGCTTTCCAGAACCTTTCAAAATGCAAAAGAATGCAGGCAATTGCCAGGTCAGTTAGTTAACCAGTGACAACCGCAGTGAGTGTACAGAGAGCTTGGTCCTTACAGGAGCAGTTGGCTGCTCGCGGTGTTTGCATCCCCTCAGCATGTTGCCCTTGGCGTCCTCCAGTGACTCAGGGTCGCTGCCTAGGAGCTCGGGATCACCCAGGGCATCTCAGGATGGGGGTGGTCCCGGGCTGCACCTCCCGTCCCTCCTCCTGTCGTACGCTCACGCCTCGTAGGCTTGGCCTCACCCAGATGTTTGGCGTGCATGTGTGTGTCAAATCAGTAGCTTGAAATAGATCTAGAGTGAGTGGGAAAGTATATTTTCAAATGACTTTTTTTTTAAGTGGCTTAGTAAACATGTGGTGTCATTTACCTTTATAGACCAGCCAGGTTTTGTCTAAACTATCCCAGGATGTTTTACAATGTTAAGCAAGATACACGAGTGATCACCACACTGTGTAAAATTTGTATTACTCTCCCCTTAGTCTGCACTATACACCCCCTGTCAAGTGGGTTGAAGTACATTTCCAAAGTTGAATTCTTCCCAGTCCCAAACAAATTACACACAGAATTTCCATTTTTTAATTTCTGGACCTGTCTCTCTTCATTTGCTTTCCCCTTCACCTACAATAAAATTAATTAGGGTAGCATTAAAAAGATAAGGGAGAGATACACATATGGATATGGTATGTGTGGCTCTGAATACAGATGATTTTCCTCATCCCTCTTCTGCCATATACTGTTGCTTATTTTAAGTGTTCCTGGAATGTGTACTGGTCTCCTGCTGGGCCACGCTGAGCTGCATATGGAAGGAAGATTGCCCCGGATCTTCTCCTGGTGTCTGTGGTGGGATGAGCAGGTCAGCTGTCTTCTCACTGGGCTTAGTCTTAGAAGGAGTTAATTTCAAAGAGTGATATTTCAGTGTTGAATTGCCGGGTGTAAAGGTTGTTCTCTGAAGGACATTGATCCTGGTGCTTTAGTGGCACAGCTTATGTATAGGACAGTATACGCCTTTCGACCAATTTAGGAAAAAAAAAAAAGTGCGGAGGCAGTGCGCTTGGTATAAACTGTTAGCTGAGTCCCATTTCATTAGTTGCCTTGAAAGAAAACATATTAGCCCCAGGACTCTTACGTAGGAAAAAAACCCATCTTTATCTGAAAGGCAGCTCAGAATATCCAGACTCCTCAAAGTTGTGTAGAAATAACTGAAGTATTTCTGCAAGAGACCTGTGAAATAGGGGGTTATGTAACGTAGCATTAGATATTAATATTAACTGCATTTTTTTTTGTCTTGCAAAAATGATAGTCAAGCAGAGGGACAGATGAATCTTTGAAATTAAACCACTTTCAGATGTCCTCTCTTTGACAAGTTAAAACTTGTCACTAAGGGTTATTCCTAATTCTTTGGATGAGGTCAGTATTGTTTCTTTGTGGGTCAGGAATAACAAGACTCCCTTTCCTTAAATGTAAGATGACATACCTTTGTTTTACTTGCTTTGTAATTCTTTGGGACCTGTTGTTGATTATTTCTTCTCACGTTAATTGAGGGGAATCCCAGCTGTAGCTCCGGAGAAGCTCAGAGTCTGCCAGCAGGACTTGCTACACTTGCAGGTGTCCGGGCATCACCAGGGCGCCTTGTTAATAACACGCAGACTCCAGGGCGGGAGGTTGGGTTGGGCCCAGGACCCTGCATCTCTCACCAGCTCCCGGGGGGTGCCAGTGCTTCCAGGACCCTCCTTCAAACGGCAAGGCTGCGGTCTGCAGGGAGAGAGGCAGGGAAAGAAACAAGAACAAGGTGTGCTTGGTGCTTGTGTAGCTCCTGCCCCCAGCGTGGTGGGAATAACGGGGAGGGCTGAGGGTCAGGCTGCTTCCCGGGATGAGTGGTAACAAAGGAACCGAGCTCACGAGTGGGAGGTCAGACCACACAGCACGGCGTGGGGGTGAGGAAGGTGTGAGGAGGTGAGTGGATGATGCGCAGGAAACTTCCCGTGCCTTGACGGACCCAGCCTGGGTGCTGGTGAAGGCTTCAGGGGCAGAGGGAAGGGAACTGGGGCGTAGAGAATGGAGTGGCTGACGGGTCTCTGAATACAAAGTGCCTTGCGACCTGCTGGAGCTTTGGGGCTCCATCCTGGGAGCTAGGGAACTGCTTTAAGGATGTTAATCAGGGTGGAGAGAGGACACATTTTGTGTCTTACAAGATCATTCAGTCAGCTGTGCGAGCGTATTGAGACCGGATTCAGGAGAACCAGTCAGCCTTTAAAGTTCTGTCCTTCAAGAAACTATGACGCCTGATTACATCAGAGACTATAAACTGGAGGAGGACGAAGACTTGTGACATACTTGGGAGGAGAATCCACAGGTTGGTCAGTGGACTGAATATGCAGGATATCCTCACGTCTTTATTAGAACAGCAAGCTGCATGGAACAGGGGCCACGTCTGTTCGTTCAACTCTGTATACCCAGTGTCTATTAAATGCTTTATGCAGGGTTGGCCCTCATTAAATATTTTTTAAGTGAATGAATGCTGAGAAAGATTGAGGGTGGTTTTCCATCATCTGGCTGGGTGGAAGGGGTGGGTGGAGGGAGCTTAACTGCCATGGGGAATGCTGGCGGAAAGCACAGCATTGCTTTACACAACGAAAGATATATCTGTTCAACTAACACCAGCAAAATTGGAGGCTACCTAGTGGTATAAATCGAAGCTAACTGTAAATGCAATTCTTATTTCCTTTTTTTGGTTTTATTTTTCATGTGCTTGGGACTAACATAGACCTTCTGAAGGACTTCACATCCTTTTCTTCCAGTAAAACAGAGAATGAAAATAATGCACAAAGCCACTAAAAAAAGTAATGGCCTCACTATTGCTATGTAGATTTTTTTTTGTGTTAAAATTAAGCTTGCAAACACTTCATTAAAGAGCAATGGTAATATGGCAACTATAAGTGAAAAGGATTCTGAAATTATTCCTAAGTGTCTGAATTTTGTGTAGTTGAGAATCATTCCTAACATAATAAAAATTATTTATTAAGAAATAGAGGGCTTCCCAGGTGGCACAGGGGTTGAGAGTCCGCCCGCCGATGCAGGGGACACGGGTTCATGCCCCAGTCCGGGAAGATCCCACATGCCGCGGAGCCTGCGCGTCCGGAGCCTGTCCTCCGCAACGGGAGAGGCCACAACAGTGAGAGGCCCGCGTACCGCAAAAAAAAAAAAAAAAAAAAAAAGAAATAGAGCCTTTTCAGCAACTGTGAAGCTGGGGAGGTCCCGGCTGGGAGAAGGACGTCGAATCTCATTGTCCTCCCGGCCTTTCGACCCTCCCCCGAAGCCCATCAATAAAATGGCTTGATTCCAAAAAAACAAAACAAAACGAAACAAAAAGAAAAAAGAAATAGAAATATATGCTGGGAGACATTACAGAAAGGAGAAATTTTATAGGTTGAAAATATAGTTAATAACATAAAATATGATGTATGGAAAGAATACTATAAATTTCATCACAAGGGCTGGGTATGGACCTTTGAAAGAACACTAATCCCTGAGCAGGAGAAAAAATTTTTCATCAGAGAATTGCTACTATTTAATATGGTCTTCACCTAAGAATGTTACCTCTAGGAAGAAACCAGTAGCAGTGCTGTCCATAGAATTTTCCGCCCTGATGGAAGGGTTCCACGGGTGCGCTGTCCACATGTGCACCACAGCCACCAGCTACACGGGTGTGCTGAGCACTTGAAATGCAGCTTGTTCAACTGAGCAACCGAAGTTAAAATTTTATTTAGTTTTAGTTAATTTAAACAGCAACACGTGGCCAGAGGCTGCCGTGTGGGACAGCACAGCCATAGCCCCGACACATGAGCGAGGAAGAAAATGTAGTCTAGCCCGGGCTGGGTGGGTCCGGGAGGGGCATCATTTGGTCCATGTGGCAAACCTGGAACTGACTGGTGATGAACTGATGCTGGTAACTTGGAGACGCTTCCTGCCTCTCTCTCTGGGTCGCTGTCCGTGGGATCAATGTCTGGGCAGACCCCCCGCCCCCTTCGGCGGCTGCTAGGGGCCGTGGGTGGGGAGTACCGTCCATAGGCCTCGTGATCGAGCTGGAAGGACTCTCAGGGTGAGGAGAAGCCCAGCCATGCGGAGCCGTTTCTCTTCTGTCCATTCCCCTCTCAGCCGTGGGTCCTTCCCCCTCGCGATGTGATTTGTAGCCTTGAGGGTCTAGAGGCATCTCCCGGGCTGCTCTGAGGGTGGGAGGCGTGCTTTCCCGCTGCTCCACACTCCCTTGGAAATGCTGTCACAGGCTCCACCCGGTCCCGAGAACCCTGATCAAGTAATGTCACAAACCTTAGGCTCTTGGGAGGTGGAGGGGAGACGAGTAAAGAGAACAATGCAGGTCGAGCTACGGAACACTAAGGTGGTCTTAGCGTCTACAGGGCAGCTCCCTTTTACTTGCCCCATGTGTTGGATACTTTTGAAAAAATGGACAGCACCTGGATGGCGTTCTACTTCCACAACCGAATACAAAGTGGTTGAGCTGTAGGAAGTATTTTGCCCACGAAATGAAAGGTGTCCTGTGTTCACCCATCTCCTTTCTAGCTTTTCAGGTCACTGTGATACCAAATTAAAACTGGGCTACACAAATGCCGTCCTACTTTAAGCAGAGCACAGTAGTTAAGCATTGTTTATGTAACCTTTGGGAAGTCAGAACTTCACTTCAAAATCTTAATATGTATTTTTGCACGACTTATTTCTTTCACCTTGGTTTGTTGTACACCCCCTGCTTCTGTCCCCAGTTTTCTGGGTGCTGTTTACTTTTTGGGGCTGCCTACTTCGCATCCTGCTTATTTCCCAAAATATTAACCAGTAGCCTCAATGTGGTGCTAATATGTGCTTGCTTCCTTAAAGTTATCGATAGTATAAGTAAAAATTTTCTTAAAAGGAAACTCTCTTCTGTTTGGTGGTTTCAGCAATTGTTCTAGTGACTTACCTCTGAATAAATAGGACCCCGTGTAGGCCTTTCATAGGACCCCGTCTAGGCTTCACTGGTGAGTTGCCATTTCATCTATACATTTCTCTTTCATCTCTGGGAGTTGTTCGTCATTAAAATATTTTGTTGGAGATGTTTACTGCTCTCAGTATATAAAAGGGTTTCTTCATCTGTACAATGAAGAGGGGCTTGAATTAGGAGGTCTTCAAAGTGTTAGCCGGCTCTAAATTTTCATCATTGGTTTCACAGTGAGTCTCCATGGTGTCCACGATGCTGTGAGTTAGGGTGTCTCATGGTGCCTCTCTTCACCCCTAAACACGCCCCCAAGCACCTTCTGAACTCAGAAGAGACTTGCCAGTAGGGTGCTGAGCAGAAGCACGTATTATGTCCTCGTTACAGGTGTCTATACTGTTTAGTATATAGTATCACACACACAGCACTTGTCATCATGAATTACCAAGAAATATTTTGTAAAATGGTATCGTAAACTTTTATACCATAACCCATGAATCTTAATTTTTAATTAAAAGTTTCATCATTTACAGATGACTGTAACCTCCATGAGGAAGAAAGGGAACTTTGTTTTTATTCACCGATATATCTCTGGCAGCTGTGATCAGTGCCTGGGCTCATAGTAGAGGCTCAGTAAATATATTTTGAATACATAAATGCTATTTGAGATTTAACGTGATTTTCATTTAAAGCCAAATCAAATGTAAATACAGCTTGAATATTTATCTCCCAAGTGATAATGATGAGAATTATTTGGTAACACTGATAACTTGCATTTCTGCCTCTTCTTTTTAATAATCTATACCTGTGCCGTCCAGTATAGTAGCCATTGCCCCCATGTGCACCTTTTTGACTTGAAATGTGGCCAGTTGGTATTGGTATACTGTAAGTGTGAACTACCGGGTTTCAAAGACTCAGTACCAAAAAATGTAAACTGTCTCATCTCTATTGATTACATGTTGAAGTAATATGTAATTACTTACATATATTGGTTTTATTTAAATAAATAAAACCAATAAATAAATTGGTTTTATTGGTTAAATAAAATTTAACCAATAAATTGGTTTTATTCGTTAAATAAAAATGATGAAAATTAATTTCACTCTTTTTGGGGCTACTTTTTAAACGTGGCTACTAGAAAATTTTAGACAAATATGGCTTTGATTTGATGGCTCATTGGACTGCTGATTTAGACACAGAAAATGTAGATAGTGAATGTAGACAAGGGGGCAAACTCCAAAAAGGAATTTTAAATGAATATCTTTGATAGGAACAAAATTAAATGTTGCAGCTGTGACTTGGGAAAGTGGGCATTCAAATGGTCTTGATCAAATTAAAAAAGACAAAAATAAATTAATTAGATTAGCTTAGATCAGAAATATGAAATCCAGCTACCAGATGGATTCCTAGCATAGTCGCCAGCCAGAGTCTTGAGGTCAGAAAAGGGGCAGGAAGGCCGTGATGGCTGCCCCAGCAAGCGTAAGTGGTGACCGGTGACACACTAAAGCCATAGTTTTTGGACTTCTCTGCCCGAACTTCACGTGACTGGGGTCGCAGCTGTGGTGGGTGACACGTTTGCTGTACCAGGTAATGCTGCCATTTTTCCTGCTGCTGGGAAATGGCCTCTTGGTGGAAGGAGCCGGGAACTGGAGACCCAAGTGTCGGGTAGGATTACTCGCAGTGAGTGCTCTGTTTTGTCCCTCCCCTGGGCCTGTAGTCAAGTTCTTTTTCCCTTTCTGCTCAGCCTTATAAAGTGAGTGCCAACTCCATGCTGCCCCTCCAGGCAGTGGACCGGGCCATCTCCTCCCCCTGGGCTCCTTTCCCTCTGGAGCTGGCTGGGAACACATCCAGTCCGTAGCAGTTCCTCCCGTGACACATGCTGGGCCCTGGAGGATGAAGCCACCATTATCCTGTAAAGGCCACCCAGGACAGGCAACTAGACGTTACCTTCCTTCAGCTAATTTGAAAGGTTATTCTGGTAAGTGGTTAGTCTGCACGGCTGGTTTTAAGTTCTTATCAAGTCCATTCCCGTATTTATTTCCTTGAAAGCTAGAATGAGCCTTGAATAAATGAGGACTGACCGCGTAGGCTTTTTAGGATTAAATTCAATTTATAAATATTTGTTTCATTTGGCACTGGAGATCTCGACTTCTCTTTGGTTTGGGTTTTAAAGCAGCATGTCTGTAAATAAAATGGTTTTCATGCTCACCTTACTTCCACCCGCCTGACCTCTGTTTCTGGAGAAAGTAGATCAGAAAATTCACGGCACTTAGCGGCAGAGTGAGGAGACCTTTGGCTTCGGCTGACAGCTGTCGCCTGAGTACTGCCGACCTGGAGACCCTCTCAGGTGTGCTGTCTGTGGTTCTGACAGCGAGCAGGAATGTTGTTTACATACATTTCCTGTAGGTGAAGTTCTCCCCTTGCTGGGTGCATGGGTTCTTGGTGGGGCTGGCTGCCTCCACCCCACTCCTACCCCAGCCGTCCCCAGTCCCGCCCCAGCCGTCCCCAGTCCAAATCCCCATTCCCACTCCAGCCGTCCCCAGTCCCGCCCCAGCCGTCCCCATTCCCGTGCTCCTGTGGACGCGTGTCAGTAGGATTTATGGCGGGGCCTGTTTGTAATATCCCTTTTGAAATTCTTCAACGAGATACTGTTTTTTTCAAGTTGGGCAGTATCACACAATGCTTCATGTGCTTATGAAAGAGGGAAAAAAATGAGTTAAATTCCAGAGATGTTTAAGATTTTGGACATTTTTCCTATGTGAATTAGTTCTTTATTAGGTCGTTGATTTAATTAGCATTCAACAAAAACACTTTCCTGTCTTGATTGTGGAAACATTCTTTAAGTTGGTTATTTTCATCTGACACAGAAGCCGTTAGCAAGTGTTTGCATGAAGTGCAGAGCAGTAGTAGTTAGTCTACAAGGTGTGCTGTAAACGGGATGCTTACGGGCAGGCCTGCCCACCTTTCCGCCTACCTGCTCCGGTCTGCCTTGTCCCAGAAGAGGTCAAGGCGAGGGTGAGGGCTGCATGGACATTTTGAACTTCATTCTGTTAAAAGTTTCAGTTTTGACCAGTTTGGGGGAAAGGTTTCTGTCTCTGCTGATGAGAACGGTCATCGTCTGGAAACTGTCCGTCCAGCTAGAGTTTGTCCGCGTGGTCGCATGGCTCCTGGTCCATCCCCAGAGCCCGGGGCCCTCGGGTGGATGAGGGACCCGTGATGGGACTTGCTCTGGCAGGGGGGAGGGGGGGGGCGGGCGTGTGTTGCTGGAGAACGAAAGCCTGGCGTGTTCCTGCCGTCAGACGGACGTAAGGAAATGATGAGTTACCGCTCCGCTCGCCAGCGTGCCTGCCAGCATCGTTGCCTCGGCCGCTTTCTCCTTCGACGCCTCTGTTTGCCGTTCTGTAGTTGGTTGTATGTGGGCCGTAAATATCCAATTTGTACGAAATGACTGATTTTGGTATTTGTATAATCCTCTAGTCAATTTAACTAAGTTGAGCTTTTCACAGCCCTCGGTGCTGTGGCTGCTCATCTGATTACACCGCTCAGGGGAATAAGGTTAAGGGCGGGCTGTTGGTAACCAGAGCATTTCCAGGGCTTTCGTGCAGCAGATGGGCTGCTTGGCGACATTCGTACATCTGCTGGCCTGCTGTGGCAGCTGCTGCCGCTTCATGTTGTGTTCTTTTGTTCTGTTCCATCCAAGAATGGAACGTGAGGAAGTGGAGTGAATGGATTAATTTAAGGTTAAGGTTAGTGTTTTGCTTGCTTTCTAAGTAACCGATCATAATAATGCTTCTGGTAGAAGCTAATGAGTTTCTCTTAAAGTGAACTAGATTTATAAAATACAGCTCAGTGAGGGGGCTAGACCAGTATTGTCGGCGGAGACCAAATTCAAATGCGTGCGATGCCGGCAGTTTTTATCATTGGTTCCTAATTCTTTGTTTTCTTCCTCCCTCTTCCCCACCTCCCGCTCCCCTCCTAGGACCTCTATCCAGATTTGCCTGACACTGCAGGGTCCAAGAGAATTAGAGAAATATGGAGTGACATGAAGAAGATTAGTCAAGGATTATAGGCTCTGAGGACAAACCCTCAGTGAAGTGAAGCACAGACAAGCTCCTGAGCGCTGGTCTGGAGGAGCCGTGTGTTGGGAGAAGATGGCGGATCCAGGAATGATGAGTCTTTTCGGCGAGGACGGGAATATTTTCAGCGAAGGCCTCGAAAGCCTGGGAGAATGTGGTTACCCTGAAAATCCCGTGAATCCCATGGGTCAGCAGATGCCGATAGACCAAGGCTTTGCCTCCTTACAGCCGTCCCTCCACCATCCCTCCGCGAATCAGAATCAAACCAAGTTGACCCACTTCGATCACTATAATCAGTACGAGCAGCAAAAGATGCATCTGATGGACCAGCCGAACAGAATGATGAGCAATGCCCCTGGGAACGGACTGGCGTCTCCCCACTCGCAGTACCACACCCCGCCCGTCCCCCAGGTCCCCCACGGGGCGGGCGGCGGCGGTGGCGGCGGCGGCGGCGGCAGCGACAGCGGAGGAAGCTGCGGGTAGGGCAGTCTTTCGTGGACGGAGGCTCCATGTGGGCTCCCCGGGCCGTGCAGGTGCCGGACCAGATCCGAGCCCCCTACCAGCCGCCACCGCCACAGCCCCAGGCGGCCCCGTCGGGGCCCCCCGCGCAGGGTCACCCCCCGCACCTGCAGCAGCTGGGCGGCTACCTGGCGCGCGGGGACTTCTCCATGCAGCAGCACGGGCCGCCGCAGCCGAGGATGGGCCAGTTTCCCCCGGGCCAGGAGGGCCTCGGTCAGGGAAGCCCCTTCATTGCCGGCCCCGGCCACCTGTCGCACGTGCCCCCGCAGAGCCCCGGGGTGGCGCCGAGCCTGCGCCACGCGGTGCAGCCCTTCCACCACCATCCCCCCGCCGCTCTCCACGGGGAGCCCGTAGCGCACAGCCCCCGGTTCTCCCCCAACCCTCCCCCGCAAGGGGCCGTGAGGCCGCAGACCCTCACCTTTAGTTCTCGGAGCCAGACCGTCCCCTCACCTACTATAAACAACTCAGGGCAGTATTCTCGCTATCCTTACAGTAACCTAAATCAGGGATTAGTTAACAATACAGGGATGAATCAGAATCTAGGCCTTACAAATAATACTCCAATGAACCAGTCCGTCCCAAGATACCCCAACGCTGTAGGATTCCCATCGAACAGTGGCCAAGGACTCATGCACCAGCAGCCTATCCACCCCAGCGGCTCCCTTAACCAAATGAACACGCAAACTATGCACCCTTCGCAGCCTCAGGGAACTTACGCCTCTCCGCCTCCCATGTCACCCATGAAAGCAATGAGTAACCCGGCGGGCACCCCTCCTCCGCAAGTCCGGCCCGGAAGTGCCGGGATCCCGATGGAAGTCGGCAGTTACCCAAATATGCCTCACCCGCAGCCGTCTCACCAGCCCCCTGGCGCCATGGGGATCGGACAGAGGAACATGGGCCCCAGGAACATGCAACCGTCCCGTCCGTTTATGGGCATGTCCCCGGCGCCGAGGGAGCTGGCCGGGCACCTGAGAGCCAACGGTTGTCCCGGCGTCGGCCTCACAGACCCGCAGGCGATCCAGGACCGGCTGCTCCCTGGCCAGCAGCACCCCGGGCAGCCGCCGGCCTTCCAGCAGTTGCCAAGCTGCCCTCCGCTGCAGCCCCATCCGGGCCTGCACCACCAGGCTTCGCCCCCGCCCTCGCATCACCAGCCTTGGGCACAGCTCCACCCCTCGCCCCAGAGCGCCCCGCAGAAAGTGCCTGTGCCGCAGGTAAGGGGGCGTGGCCCTGCCCGCCCTGCCGCGTGGGGCGCAGGCGCGAGGAGCCTGACGCGCAGGGCTCCCTCTCAGCCTCGCCAGACGTTGCTTCGTCCCGAGGTCCTTGAGTTCTGCCGTGTAAGCTGCTCCAGCACCTCTCTTGTTTTCTGTTTCTCTCTCTCTCTCTCTTATTTATTTTTTTTTACTCCCTCACTGTTGGCTTGTGTATTTATTCACTTTTTCAAAAAGTCGTGACTCCTCCCGTCCCGGGGTTGTGCTGGAGCTGAGGGTGCGTAGAAAACTAAGCCTGGGTCCTGCCTGCAAGGAGCTCTGTTCTCACTGCCAGCAGTGAGACGGACATTGGATCTAAACTGTTTTTTCCTTCCCTTTATTCTTCTATGCTGTGCTCTCTCTCTCCCTCTCCCTCCCTCCCGCTCTCTTTCTCTCTCTCTGATTTAGAAACACACAGAAACTTGGTTTCCAGCAACGTTTTATATTTTTGTGATGGTCCCTCCCACCTCTTTTAGAAAATTATTATTCTTTTTCCCTTGGGAAGCTACAAAATATGTTCTTCTGTAATACTTGTCGGACCAGTTGTTGAACGTTACCGTTAATTTGCACACTTAGAAAATCACAGTGAGTGATAGGCCGCGCGAAGCGGTCTCTGAGAGATCTGGATGCCTAGTACTAAAAGCAGAAGTCTTCCTTTTCGTTTGCTGGGATTGTATCCGACAGAATTTATAAGCAGACAGATTTAGGTTTTAAGCTCTAGTACTCCCGTACACATCTTTCCATTATAAATGTTGGCGTTTGTGCTCTAGTTCTAGGAAAAATAACGTCTGTATGTCTAGATTATTCAGAGTGCTATTCAGAAATGTGCACTGATCTTCCACTGCGATGGCAGCCCTGAATGTGGATGGTACAGTGTGATCTTTAGAGCTGTAAGGCGCAATGCTTGTTCTTAATGAACCTGTAATCAGTTTGGGGAAACGTGACCAATCCGTGAAAGTATAAAGTATAATAAAAGACCACGCATGGTTACGAGACAGGTGTTCAGAGAGAGGGCAGCACCTGTGGTGCTTGGAATCTGGCTAGGACGTAGCCAGGGATGTGAACCGAGGATGGTATTTCAGGTTGGGGGATGGTTCCTTAGAGGGGGCATGGGACGCTGAATTCGCTGCAGGGCAGGGCCAGGTGGTAGAGGTCTGATCTTCTGTTGTAAAGGATTTGGACTTCACTGGGGAGCCAGTGATATCAAACTAGACAGTGCGCGGGGATAGCCGGGGAACCAGAAGATGAACTGTGAGCCTGTGGTCCAGGCCTGTGAGGACAGTTTGGTCCAGGGACCAGGGATTGGGGAATGGGAACAGAAGGGAATGAAGCTACGTGCAAGTAAAAGGGTCGGGTCAGGAAACAAAGCCCTCCGGGGCATCCCGGGTGGAGAGGCATTTAGATTGAGATCAGAAGCTTCAGCCATGGTGGGACTGGGGAAGTGGAGGCCAGGAAGGTCTCCTGGGGAACCTCAGGACACAGGACTCGTTGGGGTCTCGGGAAGGCTGCCCTCACAGGTCCAGCGGACTTGGAGATTCTCAGGAGGAGCCCCGAGGTCAGCGGGGACCACGTGGGCCTCAGCCACCGGACCTGCGCTGCCCAGGAGAGAGCCGCTTCCCTCCTGGGGAGCCTCATCTGCAGTGATGGGAGCGGGCTCCTGAGACCGTGGACAGCGTGGAGGGGGGTGAGAAAGGGCGTCTACCAGCTGCTGGGGCCTCGGCCCACCTGGATGGCTCCTAGGGCAGAAATGAACATGACTTAGTTTCCAGGGATTATTCTTTTCTTGCTCCTTGGGAGTTTCTTACTAAACATGGGATCTTTTCAGAGCAGTGGTCCTCAGACTTCTCCTGGTCCCAGCATCTTCAATTCTCCCTGGAGGACAAAGCACAGTTTGAAGGAGACCCCCTGTGACTATAATCCCATCCCTGGTTGGGAATCGTTGGTCTCCTCCAGCGTTTCTTAGTTTTAAGAGCACAGATTTCTCAAGGGGTGTTTCAGAGGACGAGTGTGAGTAGGTGGACTCTGGGTCCCTGAGCGCTGGGGGACACCAAGTGTATTTCCCTTTTTCTCCAGCTCCATTTTCTCGAGCGTGCCATCATAGACACACTTGGAACGGTTTAAGGGGTGCAAACAAGTACACTTGAGGTATCTTTATTATATAAGTTCAGTTGCATGTTTTAAACATTTCGCACGGTATTTGCTTTCTTATTTCTGCTCACCTTTGCATCCACTTCAGCTTTTGAAGCACTCAGTTCTGCACGTCATGCTAGGGAGGTATAAAGTCTTGAGAAGAGCACAGACTTTGAAATCAGCAAAGTGTTTGAAGTCCAGGTCTGCTGCTTACTAGCTTGGTGGCTTCAGGCAGCTTGACCCCTCTGAACTTCAGATTCGTCATCAGTACAACAGGAAAAATAGTACCCATCTCAAAAGGTGTTGAGATTAATTAGGGTAATACACTCACATCAAGTGAGTGTGATCTCTAGCCAGTGGTGCATACTTAAGTGTGAATTCTCCTCTAGGTTTTAGTTTCTGATCTCCTGCAATGCGAACCTTACTTTATAATTCATGTCATTTCAGATGTACTAAATACAATGTAAAATTACTTTTATTTTTAAGGAACAGGTTACATATTATGAAATGTAGCCTTAGTTGTGACACATGAAATTTGACTTGTGGAAATATTACCCGCCTTTGTGCCCGTGTTGCTGGGTGTGGTGAGGATAATGAGGTAGGTTTAAAATGCTGTTACAGAATCCGAAACACCTCGCTCTCCCTGGGACTGACTCACATTCTACTCTAGCAAATAATCTATTATTATTGTTTTGCTTTAGAACTACTAAAATTATTTTGCATTTCGTGTATGACCGGATGGTGGTTTGAAACCATGCTGTGTAGCAGGGAAATCACCAGATTAAGTTGAAATATTGATGTAATTTGCTGAATTATCACATTCAGAGAGGCTTATTGACTCTTTTGTTTTTTGTTTTTTTTTTGCGGTACGCGGGCCTCTCACTGTTGTGGCCTCTCCCGTTGTGGAGCACAGGCTCCGGACGCGCAGGCTCAGCGGCCATGGCTCACGGGCCCAGCTGCTCCGCGGCATGTGGGATCTTCCCGGACCGGGGCACGAACCCGTGTCCCCTGCATCGGCAGGCGGACTCTCAACCACTGCGCCACCAGGGAAGCCCGCTTGTTGACTTTTCTATCTTGAGATTTTACTTTGAAAAAAATAGAAGTTACGCTTTTTAGATGTTTCATGGGTAGTGAACAGATATTTTCTAAATTCTATCACATGTTAAAGTATCTTTGAAGATAAGTCTAACTTTATATTAAAGAGTCAGCAAAGAAAAATATTAGAACTGAGGCCAGAGTTCCTCATGCCATATGTTCATTGTCTGGACACAGTCTTTTTTTTTTTTTTTTTTTTTTTTGCGGTACGCGGGCCTCTCACTGTTGTGGCCTCTCCCGTTGCGGAGCAACAGGCTCCGGACGCGCAGGCTCAGTGGCCATGGCTCACGGGCCCAGCCGCTCCGCGGCATGTGGGATCCTCCCACACCGGGGCACGAACCCGTGTCCCCTGCATCGGCAGGCGGACTCTCAACCACTGCGCCACCAGGGAAGCCCTGGACACAGTCTTTAATGGAAGCTCCAGACTAGCCTGATGATTTGATAAAAATGTACAAGGAAGGAGAAAACCTAGCTTCCGTTTCAACAGCTGATTAGGAGAGTGGTTTTCCTTCTCATTCTCAGACCTGTTTTTCTATCCATCCATCCATCCATCCATCATTAAATAATTTATTATATTTTAAGTTTTTCTTCCAGTTTTACTGAGATATCGTCGATCTGTAGCCCCGTATAGAGTGTATAAGGGCCACAGCATGATTTGATTTACATACGTCATGAAGTGATTGTCACAGTAACTTCAGTGAGCACCCATCATCTAAGCACACAATGAAAGAAATAGAAAAAAACATTTCTTGTGATGAGAACTTTTAGGATCTCCTCTCGTAACAGCTTCTGTATGTAACATACAGCAGTGTTCGTTATCCTTCCGATGCTGTACGCTCCACCCCTGGTACTTACTTATCTTACAACTGGAAGTCTGTACCTTTGGACCACCTTCCTCCAGTTCGCCCTCGGCCAGCCCCTGCCTCTGGTAATCACAGATCTCATCTCTTTTTCTGTGAATTTTTGGTTTGTACTTGAAGTATAGTTGACCTACAACACTGTGTTAGTTCCTGTTACACAACACAGTGCTTCGATATTTCTTTACCTTTCAAACTGGTCACCACAGTGAGTCTAGTTAACGATATGTCACCATACAAAGATATTACGTAATTGTGGACGCTATTCCCCACGCTGTACATTTCACACCTGTGACTCATTTGTCTTGTAACTGAAAGTTTGTACCTCTTAACCTCCCTCACCTATTTCTCTTCCCCTCAACCCCCTCCCCTCCAGCAGACACCTGTTTGTTCTCTGTATCTGTGACCCTGTTTCTGTTATGTTTGTTCACTTGTTTTGCTTTTCCAGGTCCCACATGTAAGTGGAGTCATACACTGTTTGTCTTTCTCTGCATCTCAGACCCTTTTATGCTCCTAAAAATTACTGGTGACTCCAAAGATCCTTTGTTTATGTGGACTTTATGTGTTGGTATTTGTTGTCTTAGAAATTTAGACTGAGGACAGTTTGAAATATTCGTTATTCATTTTTAAAATAAGTAAAAATAATAAACCATTATGCGTTAACATACATCACATTTTTAACTGAAAAGCAGCTGTTTTCTAAGACAACAGAACATTAACGGCATTGTTTTACGTTTTCCGAAGTGTTGGATTCTAATAGCCGCTTCTGCGTGCAGTCTGCGGGAGCCTCTGGCCAAGCCCGTGCACGCCTGGAGAGAAGGCGAGTGAGAGGTGGAGAACATCTCAGGGTCCTTATGAAAAACGGTCCTGACCTCGCAGGCCCGGCACCCTGAGAGCCACCGGTGTGGGGGCAGGAGCGTAGGTCTCGGAGCCTGCAGTTCCTGAGCCGGAGAATCAGCAGCTGATTTCTCACCCCACGACCTCGGGCAGGTTCCTTAACCTCAGGGCCCTGGCTGCATTCTCTCCAAAATGAGGGACGATACACCTTCCTGGTTAGAGCCATAGAGAGATTAGCAGTAACGTCTCTCAGAATTTAACATGGTGTCAGACACGCGGTGGGCACTCACAAATGATCCGTTATCATCGGGCAGATGTTTACAGTTGCTTGTCGCGGAGTTTAGGAAGTAATCTCAAGCACTTGTTCCAGTGTTAAGTACGGTCACAGTTGTTGCACTTCCTTCCCTTGGCTTCTGGGAGCAGTTAGCAGACCTTGAGGCTTCACCTCCTGCTCCCTGGGAGAGAGGAAGGGCCGGTCGGGGCAGAGGTGGTGCAGGAAGCCCCTGGAAGGCGCAACACGGAGGCGAGCTCGCGTGCTTGGGGGCAGCGCCTGGTCCAGCGTGGGCGGGCGTGCCGGGGCAGGCGACAGCTCTGCTGAGCTGTGGAGCATCAGTTGAGTTGAGAGGAGGACAGACAAGCGTGGAGGAGGAGAGGGTTTAAGGCTTGGCAACCGTGAGGGTGAAGAGGGTGCGCCTGTGTCCCTGGCATGTGGGGCCGGGGCCTGGGGGTCCCCTCTGCAGGACACTCCTACCAGGCCCCAGGTCCACGGGTGCACTGGGAGGACGTGGCGGGAGCCGGCACCGTCCTCGGCAGCAGGAAGCGAGCAGAGAACGGAGCCAGGTGGACGCCAGCGAGGACTGCGTGGAAGGAGAGCTCAGCACGTCGTTTTGTTTGTTTGAAGAGCTTGTCTAAGGAAGACTTAGTTACGTGGGTTGTCCTTCGAGGTTCCAGGGGAGTTTCTGAATCACTCATCCTGCTTTTAGGCCTACACAGGTGTAGGTAGAGTCACAGATTACGCTCACAGGCGGGCAGATCCTGGTGGGATTTTTAGGATCTGCAATATTGTGTCCTTGGATTAAGTGTATGTTGGGTGTGTTTATGTGTGCTCCCCTCATTAATTGGGTCCTGAAATACAGTGATGGTGAAGCAGGACAGAAGCAGAAAGCATTTTCAAAGGACCACTAAGATTGAGGTGGTGGGTAGTAATTTCTGTGTCCTGATTTTCCCCTGGAGATTAAAATAAAACAGATCCAGAAGAATCAGTGGTGCAGCTTCTCCAGTCCTCTGTCTTTCCGTGATGTGTTACGAATATCGTTAAAAAATAGCCTTTCTGGGAAAACCTTTTCCTGGTAAATCTCAAGTAGAGAAATCCTCTCGGTTCACCCGGTAAATACAGAATTGCAGACACGAGCAGAGTAACTGCAACTACTAAATACATTTTTATGGAAAAAATAGGCACGCATCTTACGCCTCATTTATGCAAACTGTGCTCAGAAGTAGAGGAAAGGGCCTTTTGAATCGTGTCTCTCTGAATACTACTCCGGACAGACTTATACTTTCACACCCCTAAAGACGTCTGGTGGAGATGGGGAAACGGATCATCTCTGAAGAAAACCCAGTTTGGACCTAAGTGGCTCCCAGGGGCTGTGGTGAGTGTGCCCACGTTCCGGGACAGGCACCCGTGGTTAGACCTGCTTGGAGCAGCTGCCCTGCAGCACTGTTAGGGGGAGCCCTGCTCTCCCACATGCCGGCCTTCAGGACATCGTGGGTTAAGGCCGCCTGCCCCTCCCCGATTGCTCTCGACTTCCCTGGTCCATGAGGCGCTCCCAGAGCCTCCTGTTGTTCACGAAGACTGAAGATGTCTCTTCTGACCACCTCTGTTCGTATATGTTACCGCTCAGTGAGCACTGCCCGGCATTTCCCTCGAGCATAGCTGGTTTATCCAGAGGGCAGCGTTTCGGTGGGTTAAAATGGAAAACGCCAAGTGTAGACTTAGAGCAAAGAAAAGCAGTCTACTCCATCCGTCCTTTCACCCCACAGTCTGAAAGCATGAAATGAGCCGAATACTAAATGTTAGCCTTGCGTCTTAGTGGCTTTTATTTTGTAAAAGGGTATTGCTTCCTGTGACTGTCAAAAAATGTTGTAGGTAATAAGAAGTTCGTTTTTAAATTTACTTTCTAAGCCTGCATGTTAACCATCTGCTAGGTGTCCCAAGTAGCCAGTGGGTTTTCTTAACTTTTAAGAAGCCACTTTTAGATACTGCTTTTTAATCTTGTAACTTGGTTGCCTTCATTCGGCTCCATTAAAGAAACATTTATCGAGTGCCTGTTATGTGCTGTGCACTGTGTTAAGGACAGAGATTGGCGGTGTGCTGGAAGCTGGGGAGGAGGTCAAGGCCTTCACTGAGATGGACAGGGAATTTTGTTATTTAGGTATGACCTGACCTTCATTTCTTTGTGTACCTACTATGTTGTAGACCAGTGCTGTCCAACTGAAATATGATGGGAGCAGTGAATGCAAGGCACATGTGTTACTTTAAATTTTCTAGTAGCCACATTAAAAAAAAAGAAACCACGCGTTAGTATTGTATATTTAATTAACCAAATATATCCAGGATAGTCCACCACATACTCAGAATAAAAAGACATTTTACACAGCTGTTTGAGATCCGATGTGTACTTACAGGCAGAGCCCTTCTGCATTTGTATCTGCATAAGGCAAGCCAGTAGCCCCATGTGGCTGGTGGCTGCCATATTGGACAGTGCAGAGCTACACTCTTTCCATAGCCGTTGCTTCTAATTCTTTTGGAAAACAAGTCAGAGTGTAAGCAAGGCTAATGCACATATAAATAAATTTAAAATTGTTTAATGGCAACAGTCAACCTCCAGCACAGGTGTTAGCACCCTCATTGTAAGGTTGGAAACTTAGTAGCATTGTTTAATATATGAACAATGCAGGTATTGTTGGAGGGGTGTGTGTGTGTGTGTGTGTGTGTGTGTGTGTGTGTGTGTGTGTGTATAGTATCAGTATCAGTTCCTGAAAAGATAGATTTTCAAAGTGAAATTTCATTTGTTTAGATTTCAAAGAAGGCTGTCTTTCTATTTTCTTGTGGGGAAAAAAATAACATTTTTCTCAGAAAGGTGGATTACAGCCATTTAGTTTCAAGTGGTTTTTGGATACTTTTAGTAGTTATTCACACACACACACACACACACACACACACACACACACACACCAGCTCAACCTTTCTTTGCCCCTCTGTCTCTGATGCTTGTTTCTTTATGAGACTGGTCCTCCAAGGATGAGGGAGAAAGCCTTCATTTTCACTCTTACACATGCACTGCCACGTGCCCCTGCCGGCCCCCTCCACTCTTTTTCCTTTCACCTGTTTATTCTCTGCTGCTTTTTCTTCTTCGTTTTATCAGTTGTTCAGAAAGGCAGTCTCTGGCACTGCAGAGCGATAATTGGCTGGGAGAGGAGAATTGGGAAAAGGCTCAGGGGGACAGTTAAGGGAAAAGCATCGCTGGACCTAACTTGGAGAATTTATCTTAATCTTGCTATCTAATAGTAGTCTCCGTTCTCTGTAGTTACAGCTGTCAGTCTGTAGCTAATCTCTAAGTAACCACGGGGAGATGGCCTTCATTCTTCCTTTGTTACTGAATACAGCTCTTTATCAGCGAAGGAAGTCAGTAGCAAACTTTTACTTGTGCTTTTTTTTTTTTTTTTTTTTTTTTTTTTTTTTTTTTTTTGCAGTGCGCAGGCCTCTCACTGTTGTGGCCTCTCCCGTTGTGGAGCACAGGCTCCGGACGTGCAGCCTCAGCGGCCATGGCTGACGGGCCCAGCTGCTCCGCGGCATGTGGGATCTTCCCAGACCGGGGCACGAACCCGTGTCCCCTGCATCGGCAGGCGGACTCTCAATCACTGCGCCACCAGGGAAGCCCTACTTGTGCTTTTGCCTTGCAAAACCTTAGTAGGTGATGATGTGTCACCACGAGTGAGGTTTCGATTTTTCTTCACTTAGTGTAAAAAACATAGACCTTCTAGGGGCTGGGCCATGGCACTGGGTCAGGGTACTAGTGGAGAACTTAAACGAAGTTGGCAAAAGGCCAAGAAATTGGCACCATTTTAAAAAGTCAACATAGATACAGAGGCGCTTGTGATTCTGCTTGCTTGTGTCCTGGTCTGGATTGAATGATGAGAGAGATGGTCTGGGAAGACTGGGTGGGATTTCCTTAATTCTTCATTTAATGATTGAATCAAAATCAGCACCCAGGAAGTTATTTGAAGGAAACACGCCATTTTGATGCCCATTCGTGAAGAGCATGGTATTTCTCATCTGCTTTATATAGCGTTTCTGGTCTGTTCTCTGCTGCCTTCTGTGTTTAGTTTAACTCCAGATAATTCTGTACCACAGATCTCAGGAGAATTCTTAGACTTGAACGCTAACTGGGTGAAAGTAAAAACAGTTGTTTTAAGTTGTAAGTAAAGAGGTCTTAATCTCAAGAGCATTTTTGCTTTGTTTGTTTGCTTTGGCTGTGGGCGTAAAGAGTTGGAGAATGTCGAAGGCAGTGCAAGTGGTGACGTTGGAAAAACCTGGTTAAGAGTTTCTCCAATGATGTTAACTTGGGCTCTCCTGCCTTGTCATGGGCTGGCTGGACAGGTGTGCAGCCTTAGCATAAGAATCCCACCCTCGCCCTTTGGTGGGCTGTGAAGTCCCTGCCTCTTGTTTATCGTAGGGGGTCAGGAGCATCTCAGGGTGGATTTCCCTGAGATGCTAGTGAATAGGCAAGGACTTTCAGATCATCCTTTTTCCAAAACTTTAATAAAGTTATATTTCTGGATGTACTTTTAAATGAAGGGACATGGGAACCCTCTTGCACTGTTGGTGGGAATGTAAATTGATACAGCCACTATGGAGAACAGTATGGAGGTTACTTACAAAACGAAAAATAGAATTACCATCTGACCCAGCAGTCCCACTACTGGGCATATACCCAGAGAAAACCATAATTCAGAAAGACACATGCACCCCAATGTTCATTGCAGCACTATTTACAATAGCCAGGTCATGGAAGCAACCTAAATGCCCATCGACAGACGAATGGGTAAAGAAGATGTGGTACATATATACAATGGAATATTACTCAGCCATAAAAAGGAACAAAATTGGGTCATTTGTAGAGATGTGGTTGGATCTAAAGACTGTTGTACAGAGTGAAGTAACTCAGAAAAAGAAAAACAAATACCATATATTAATGCATATATGTGGAATCCAGAAAAATGGTACAGATAACTGGTTTGCAGGGCAGAAATAGAGACACAGACGTAGAGAACAAACATATGGACACTAAGGCGGGAGAGCCGGGGGGGCAGGGTGGTGGTGGGATGAATTGGGAGATTGGGATTGACATATGTACACTAATATGTATAAAGTAGATGACTAATAAGAACCTGCTACATAAATAAATAAAATAAAATAAATGAAGGGGCAGTATATAGACTTAAAGTTCTCTTTTTTTAAATATTTATTTTATTTTACTTATTTATTTGGTTGCAACGGATCTTAATTGCGGCAGGTGGGCTCCTTAGTTGTGGCACGTGAACTCTTAGTTGCGGCATGCATGTGAGACCTAGTTCCCTGACCAGGGATTGAACCCAGGCCCCCTGCATTGGGAGTGTGGAGTCTTAGCCACTGTGCCACCGGGGAAGTCCTAGACTTAGAGTTCTTACTGAATATGGTAATACTTGAAATTAGGGTTCAATTTTTAGGTTACGCCTCTAGATAGACTCTTATAGTCTGAACATTCTCTTTAACTTAGAAAAACATCATATACAATTGTGGGATTATTCAGAGTTGTGATGTGTTTGTTTTCACTGTTAATGTTGGAAACACCTCAAAATGTCAGCATGAAGCGATGGTCGAACTTTAATACCACCACGGAGGTGGCTAGAAATAGACAGTGGGGACTTATGGAGAATTTACCTTAACCTTGACATTTCGCTGTTACTCTCCCTTCTCTGGAGTTGCAGCTGTAGATCTCCAGGTGATCTGTGAGTAGCCATGGAACGCCGTGGCACTGGGGCAGTGACCTAGCGTGATGCGCTAGCGTTGCTTTAACTCGGCCCACTCACTACTAAGCTAACTCCGCTTCTGGCGGCTCTAACACTGCAAGGACATTTTCACAAAGGAAAGCTGATGAAACACATGGAGGCACACCATGGATTAAAGGAGATAAGTGAGAGTTCTTCAGGGAAAAAGTTGATGATTTGGTGAAAAGTTAGGTAGTATTTTATTTTTACAGTTCTCTGAATATCTGATATCCTTTTCACTTTAACCGTTGTCCCCCAAACTCTGGGGATGTTAACGGAGCATCCCCATCCTTCACGCTGGGGTCAGAGGCCACAGTGGCTCGTGTGCTCAGTGCCTTCAATCACTCAACTTCTGACTCAGCCAGGCGTCCCTCTTACTTTGAAACTTAGCTTAAGGCAGGAAATATTCCAGGGTCTGATTTTGGAAAAGGTCTAGTCCTTAGAGCCGAGTTTAAAGCTCACAGCTTTAGTTTTTGCAAGGAAGTTAAAAAATCAATATTTTCATATAAGGTCTCTAAGCTAGGGTGTCATTGGTGAAGGGAAAAAAAAAGGAAGAAACTAGTCACTTATAGAGTAAAAATGAGCCAGATTATAAGATCGGTTTTAACGTTTCCCTCGTTGCAGACTTGAGTGGAAATCCTTTCAATGCTGTGCTGCGTTAGATGCTAGCATAATAATTCATATTAAATATAAATATAGTTCCAAGAATAAGGTAATGGGAAGAGGTGTCCACTTACTTGTTTTATTTAGAGTTTCTCTCCTCATAGTTTAGACGCCTCACGCCTGCTCTTGGGTCCAGTGGCCTCACTGGGCTCTGTGTGTCCCTGCTGGCAGGAGGTAGCTGAGGGGACACGGGCGCGTGCAGAGCCGTGGAGACCATGGGTTTTAGGGCACAGGAACTGCATTGGAGTCTCGCTCTTCCAGTGTTTTGCTTGGCAAAAATTTTGACTTGGTAAAAAAACTGGATACGTCCCTAAACCTTAGTTTGCCGAGGATAATAGTTGTACCAATTGCACAAGGTTCTTGCAAGGATTAAAGGAGGTGAAGTTTGGCTGTGAAGTTTTAGCACAGTGCAGGACACTCAGTGAGTCCTCAGGGAGTCTTAACTGTTCTATTATAACTTTTGTAAATGTGGTTGTTGAAATGAGCTCTTGGAATTTTTCTCCCCTTTTCTACTCTTCATCATAAAATAGAAAAACTTTCCCTTGTTGTGTAAAATAGAACATCATTATCTCAGCGCCCTAAAAACCGATGTGTCAGATTCTCCATTGGGCAAACACAAATTCATAATAGTTTTAAGGGGGGAGGGCAAAAATTGCTATCATGCTGCTGTATTTCTTTTTAATTGAATCTCTAGGAAATGGGATACTATAGATAAAATACTAATTTCTTTCTCAGTGTTTATAATTTCTTCCCAATTTTGACCAAGGCGAAAACCATCTCTTCAGCGTTCAGCAACTTGAGGCTGCAGGGGTGAAGCCAGCATCCTGTTTTGTATTGCGAGGGAAGTTGGCTGGCGTTCCCCCCAGCATCCAAGAGGTTAACCCGCGAACTCCGTTTACACCTATATATAGTCAGTCTTGACTTGGTTAAATATAAATCTAAAGTTACAGCTGGTAACCACAAATGCAGCGATCCACTTCATCCGGTCGTCCTGGCTGGCATCTTGCTGTGTCTTCACCGTGGGTTCTCACACACCTTGAGCTGAAACTGCAATGTTGGATTTGTTTGGTGAGCGGGTTCCTGGGGAAGTAGCACTGCCCGCAGTTCTGAACTCACTTGGTTTGTGAGGGTCGTACCACTTTATTGTTTCCTTTCCTAATCTTTTTTTTTTTTTTCTTTAAAAAGTGACTTCATGTTTTAAAGTGAGACAGTCAAGAAAGAAAATAGTTTGTTGTAGTTTGATTCAGTAGCTAAATTTTAAAACCATTGCCAAAGAAAAGGTGATTGACATTTTTGAGTATGTGAGGTCTACAGCTTTGGAAACGATTTTTATGCAACTCATAGCACTGTTGCCCCTCTTTGAAGTTTGCTGCTTGGAGCTCTGGCGCTTTAGAGCTGGCAGAGGCTGGAGCCCAAGTGTTGTTCTGTAGGAAAGGTCACAGTTGCGTCTTTGCTCCTGTTTGCAGATGAGGGACGGGGCCCGTTGGCTTATCATCTTCAAACTTTATGTACCGTGGGTTTTTGCGTTTTATAACAATATTGGTTGAAAAGCAAGATCAGAAAAAAGTAAGTGGAAAACCTCTTATTTGTTGTCTAATGTCCAGATATAATGTGTTTCTCAAATACCATGTGTGGGGTTTGTACATACTACTTTTTTGAACCGCAGTCTACAATCTGTGTGTAAAATGAAGCGCTCCTTTCACATTATGGAAATACTAGAGAGTGGCTGCAATCCAGGCCTGTCATATACTTTCATTTAATTCAGTGTTTAGGGGGAAGAAAACGCCTCTAAATATACTTAGCTGTGTACTGAAGTTTGTCAGAAAGTATCTAGTGTTTTCCAAATTATTTTTTTAAAGAAAGTTTGCCATGTTTTTGGATGTCACACGGTAATGTGCTTGTAGGAAATGTATAGCCTAGTGCTGTCTGTGAACTTGCTGTGATGGTGAGAATGGCCCTTGTTTGCTCTGTCTGGTATGGAAGCCACCAGCCACATGGGGCTCCTGAGCATCTGAAATGAGGCGAGTGAAACTGAGGAATTGAAATTTTAATTTAATTTAATTGTAGTTAATTTAAGTTTAAATAGCCATATGTGGCTAGTGACATACATGTTGGACAGCTCAGTGTGTATAACCAAATAAGACAAATTATTTAAATCACAGGAATATAAGATGTAACGAGTAGACCTAGAAAAAGACAGTGTTTTGTTGAGTGCGTAGCCAGTGTAAGCTTTGTATTTCTGCCGTTATTCGCTCACCTCTTAACCGCATGGGCCCTGCTAGATAGTGAGAGGATATAGTGAATGATCCACACGTGGTAATGCCGACACAGTCCACCTCATTATTTCTGGAGTAAATCTTTGCTGGGTACCAGCCAGTTGTCGCTTAACGCAGCGCACTCTCTTTAGTAATGTGAAGAGAGTGTCTTGTTTGAAAATATAAGTGATCTTTCAGAAAGTCGTTGTTTAAATTTCTTTCCCAAAGTCATCCTGGTCACACATACTTCATATAAAATGTTTGATAGTACTTGGTTTCGTAAGTTGAAAAGCTGTTATTACAGGTGGTAAAATCGATTTTTTTCTCCTCGAAAAAGATTTTTCACAATTTGATATTAAATTCGGTCTCCTCGTTCCTGGAAGAAAAAATTTCAAAACGCTTTCTCCAGTGGGTGCCAGCCGTGTCCTGCCCAATGGCCTCCCAGGCTGTACTTTGCACGTCTCCAGGTCGGCGTGGGTACCTGTGTGGATCTCTCGATCAGAAGGTGCTTGGCCTTCATTTGGCATTAAAGACCAGCAGAGAAACTTCAGTTGTTGTAAGATGTTATTTTAGGGTGAATTAGTCCTGTATTAAGATTGATATTGTTGTTCCTAAATTTTCTAATGTATGATTAGTGGCAGAGGGTAAATGGAATTAATAGAAATTTAGGTTATAGTCCTTAGCCAATATTTGTCCAAAAAGGATTTGAGACATTTTGACAAAAGTGTGTGCGTGCGTGCGTGTGTGTGTGTGTGTGTGTGTGTGAGTGAAATAGAAACAGGAAATCAGGTTCTGAAATGGAGAGCGAGGAAATATGCTAATTGCGGCCCTGGCTGCTGGGCTGAGTGCCCTGGTGAGTTTGCAGAGGGAAGCAGGGAGGATATATCTTTCTCTTCATCAGAAAGAAGGAAACTTTTTTTTCTCCCCCTCAGAGATATTTTTTTTTTTCCTGGCATGAAATCCTAAGAGAAATTGTGCTTGGTGTATTTTATATGTAGGAGGTGTCGACAGGCATCACAAATTCTTTTCTTGACAAGAGTAGTTTTACAGCACATGTAGAAGTAGTTTTGGGTTTTTTGTTTGTTTTTCATCTGCTAGTTCCTTCCTTGACCCTGGATGATACTGTCCGAGGGAGTGTAGCACTCAGGGCTACGAGGCGAAAGCTGTCCTGTGAGGGCTGCCTTGACCTGGCCCAGGTGATATATCCCAGAGAGCCTGCTCGGTGAAGTCTGTGGGCTGAGGACGTCCGAGGTGACGGGTTGCACGTCGTAGGCAATCTCCCCGAGACTTCTGGTCTATTAATTAGGTCATGGATAGGCTCTTGACAGAAGATAATTTGACAGTTCTTTAGGTCATCAAGAGTCTAAATTATTGTGAGTATATTTAAAGCCACTGAATTATTCACTTTAAAATGGTTAATTTTATATCTGTGAATCTCAACTCAATTAAAAAAAAAGAGTCTAAAATACTAATTTTGTATATTACTGGTGGAGAGCCAGAGCCCTGTTCTTTGGCAACTAGATTATCGGGTTATCGGGTGAACATTCCGTTTTGAAAGTTGGGTTCCCAGTAGGCATGGTCACGTGGATGGCAATCTCTCACCTGCTGTTGGCATTTGGGGCCGTAAAAATGCTTGTGGGTAAAATCCAGGATTTCCTCTAGAAACAAAGTCAGTCCTTTATTAAGCAGTTGATCAAGACCCCAGAGCCGGCCCTGCCTTGTGAATTTTCTGGAGGATGGAAGTGTCTTCTGCACTGTCCATTCCGGTAGCCTGTAGCCACGTGTGGTTATGAACATTTGAACTGTGGCTGGTGAGACTGAGCAACTAAATTTTAAATTTTATTGAATTTTAAGCAATTTAAATGCCACATGTGGCTGGTGACTCCTGTATCCAACAGCACAATTCTAGAGTCATAATCGATAGAGCAGAGGTATTCAATGTTTTTTGGTCCCCTAAAAGAATTTTGAAACAAAAAAACTTTAAAATTTTTATTTTTCAGTTCAAACAAATACGTTAACTTGTGTCGGTCTGCATGACCGTCACCACTAAACAGGCATTTGCCCCCTGGCGCTGCCCCCTTTTGATGTTTCTTACTTAAACTCTTTGCTGCTGAGGAGACGTCTCCTTGGGAGCTGACACTGAGCAGAAAACCTGAATAAAGTGAAGGGAGCAAGTCTTGTGAACATCTGGCGGAAGAGGGTATAGCCTGTGCAAAGGCCCTGAGGCAAGAATGTGCTTGGGATGTTTGAGGGGCACAAAGAGACCAGTGTGTTTGGAGTGGAGGGAGGGAGAGAGTGAGGGAGTGATAGGCGCTTCGGTTAGGAGCGTGAAAGGGGGTCAGATCAGGTAGGGTGTTGTGGGCTCTGGTAAGGAGTTTGCATTTTACTGTGAGTGAGATGGAAGGCTATCGCAGGGTTTTGAGCATGCGAGTGGAGCCATGTGTTGTGTATTTTAGCAGGCTCACTCTGCTCTATGAGGACTAGATAGGAGGGCATGTGTGGTCCCACAAGGGGACTGTTGATCAGGCAGGATGCAGTGGTGGCCTGGACTAGGGGCTGGTAGTAGAAAGTGACAGTTTTGCTGACAGATTGGAAATGGGGTTTGAGAGAGAGAGAGCCCTCGAGGTTTTGACTCGAGCAGTCGGGAGATCTGGAGATGGCTTTGGTTTGGACATGTTAATGTGGAGATGCTTCTAGACTCCAGTGGAGGTTTCAGATAGGTAGTCGGATATGGAAATCTGGGGAGGAGTTTAAGAGTTACCATTGCATAGGTGGTATATGCTGCCATAGGCCTCGACGAGGTCATTTAGAGCAGATGGTTAGAAGAGAAGAGTGAGGCTAGGGCTCTTGTGCAGCCCATTGTTAATACTCTAGACTAGAGCAGAGGATCCGGGAAGGTACAATGAGGAGGAGAGACCACCGCCAGGTGCACGTCCTGGATTCCAGGCGGGGAGAGGGCTGCCAGGAGGGAGCCATGCGTGGTGTCAAATGCGCTTCACTGTGAGGTCCAGTGAGACGAGGACTGAATCTTACCAGTTTTCAGTCTTAAAGGTCAACCCTTTTCATTACCCTTATATGCTTCTCGCCAACATCACTCTTTTTTTAGTTGTTAAATCTTAGCAGAATTCTGAATTTGAGGTAGCAGTTCACCTAGAGATGGTTGTAAGAACACTTGGCAGCTACCATGTACCAGCTTGCGTTGGCTCCTGAGGTGCAAAGGTGAATAAGAGAGGCCCTTGTAAACTTCCCAGACTTGTAATCTTAAGAGAGAAGGTATGTAAAAATTTTAGTTCAACGCTTGCCATGATAAATAGGTGGAGATCGATTGAGCGCCGCAGAGGAGCTAATGATAGATGACTCGCAGGGAGGTGGTGCTGAGAGCAGCATCAGAACCAGGACTCACCTGACATTCAGTCGCTACTCACCTTCCTCCAGCCGGTGCCATCTTTACACCGTAAAAAATAACCAGTCTTAAAGTTCATGAAGATGTTTACGGGAGGACGTCCACTTGAAAAACAAAATCACTGTACTTCCCAGGTGCCAGTAGAAATCTTTGCGTGTTGCTTGTCCCACTTTCCTACCATGTGCTGTCACTAAAATAAAAGAAAGAATGAACCTGTGTGTGTGTGTGTGTGTGTGTGTGTGTTGGGGGCTAGGGGGTGTCCTGTGGTGTTGCTTGAATTGACTGACAAGATAAGCATTTCTTCTAAATCTCACGTTTCATCTTTACAATGAAAGTGAAGTTTGCAGTCCACTCAGATGTGTCATGTTTGCTTAGCTATTTGATCATTTAACTCCCCCTTCACCCCAAGGCCTTAAGCAAAAATTCTGATGCTTAAGGAAGATGTGCTTTGGGGGTTACTTTGAATCCCTGTTGGCTGCTTTGGGGGAAATGCTTAAGCTGGTGGTTTTGTAACATTTCTACTCTGTAACCTTGTGGTCAGAAATTTCCGTAATGTCTAGGTGTATGTCTCCGTTGGATAAAATTAGTACAATCTTCAGAAGCCCTTAGGCAGGGCCACTAGAATTCCTCACGAGGACTGGGTTTCCCACTGGTCAAGACGGGAGGTTCTGGCTCGCGCATCGGACAGGGAGTGAGCGCTGCAGGGCCCCCTCCTCTTACATCAGGGAGCCATGCGAGGGGCCCATCTCCCCGGTTTTTGGTTTGTCCTTCGCCAGGCTTCTGGGTCGGCCTGTCTCATGGCTTCACAGACCCTGCAGGCTCTTTAGAAAAGCTCCTTCTGCAACCACAGATGAGCAAAGCCCTGTCTTCCTCTACCTGCTGCCCTTTTTCTCCCCCTCAGACACAGTGAACTGATTCTAGTTCCTCCAGACCTTGTCACCCCAGGACTTCTGGTTCAGAACATTCACCTGTAGTGTAGAGATCGCTTGCTCTGTAATGTCTTTTCTCACCCCACCTATTGTGGGGTCCGGGCTGCCCCTCTGTGTCCATAGCAGCTGTGCGATCACTCATCTTGGGAGTGGGCGCAGCGTGGAAGAGCAGTGTCCCGGTTCCATCACTTAGGAGCTGTGTGACCTCGGGCGAACTGCGTAGCTTCTCTGGGCCTCCGTTTTCTCACCTCTACAGTAGGAATCATACGAGTACCTGTCTGATACTGTCGTTAGGAGGATTAAGTGAGACCATACACGTGGTTTGCTTAGACTTGTGCCCGGCGCATGGTCTGGTGTCTGTAAGTGACTACTGCTGTTAATGCCTCATTATTATGTCATAACTACTCCTGTGACTCTATTTTTGCTAGAGTATTTGACAGGGTATTTTCTCTGTCGCCCCCGCTGTGTTCTAAGTTAGGTGAGGGCTCCTGTCCATCACCTTCTGTGTCGTATTCCCAGTGCAGGGCATGTCCAATGTGCGACACCGCACGGCAGAGCCTGGGAGAGAGGAGGCCCTGTAGGGGGGGAAGGGGATGTGGGGAGAATGGTATTGAGGGACCCCCCTGCTGGAGGAGGTGCCTTCTGGGCTGAGTTGCCCCTGCTGGTGGAAGGCAGGCAGATCGGAGGGTCACGGGGCAGCCGCCTGGAGGACTCTGGGGAGGGTGGGCGGGGAAGACAGACGACAGGGGGAGGCCGGCAAAGAAACTGAGGGCTGCCCTGGGCAGCGCTGTCCCCTGGGAACCGGATGTGAGCCCCAGGTGTGGAGTAAAATCGCCTCATTGTCACATTAAAAAAGCAAAAAGAAGCAGTGGAGTTCATTTAGATATATTTAATGTAATGTACTATATCCAAAGTATGGTTTCAGCATATAATAATTGAATATCCTTTCAACAAACAGTATCTAATACAAAAACATTAACGGGGTAGTTCACACGTTTTCCCCTAATTCTTTGAGCTCTAATGTGATTTACACTTGGAGCCCCTCTTAGGTCAGGCCTGCCACATTTCCAGTGCCCTGAGGCCACACGTGTCTGGTGGCCGCCGCCTTGGACGTCACAGGCCTTGGGAAAAGGTGGGCGGGAGGTATCGGGTCTGGAAGAAGGCAGCGGCGGTGTGTCTACGTAGGGGTCGGGGAGGGAGAATCGGGCCACCACGTTGCTCGCTTGCTTAACCAGGTGAGTGGTGGCCTCACAGGTAGGTGGAAGACATCAGCAAAAAGAGCACAAGGTCTTCGGGTGTTTGTTTCAGCAGTAGAGGGGCAGGAGGTAAGACGGTGAGTGAGGTTCTGGAGTTTGAGGTCCACGTAGGTCATCGGGCTTCATGGTGATGGAGCCTAGTCTAGGGTCTTTATGACCTTGGGGCCTAGGAACTGGGACTAGAGCTCCTTAAACCCAGCGCAGACCCCTGGGCCATCCATCCCTCCAGCAGGCTCCAGGCCTCTCTTCTTGGGCTTCAGCGGAAGACAGATGATCTTCCCCCCACCCACTCGAGAGATGGGCTGTGGTCAGAGCCAAAAAGAGAAGCAAGCGGGGCTTCCCTGGCGGCACAGTGGTTGAGAGTCCGCCTGCCGATGCAGGGGACACGGGTTCGTGCCCCAGTCTGGGAAGATCCCATATGCCGCGGAGCGGCTGGGCCCATGAGCTATGGCCTCTGAGCCTGCGCGTCCAGAGCCTGTGCTCCGCAACTGGAGAGGCCACAGCAGTGAGAGGCCCGCGTACCGCAAAAAAAAAAAAAAAAGAAGCAAGCGTGTGGCAGAATTCGCAAACGTGCCTTAACCTTCCATCTAAAGCAGCTGAAATATTTCACAGTTCAAAGTCATTCGAATTTTAATAATTTACATACAGAGAAATTAAAAGCCATCTTAGATAAAAATATATGATCACTGTAGTTTGGCAACTACAGGAAAATGTCTGTACCTTTTTATTTTTGGAGGTCAAATTCTGAGAACTCTTTCTAGATGTCTTCCCCAGGAGCGCTTTTGTTGGGAATGAGATATGGGATGGTAATCAGTTCATAGCAGAGGGACAACGTTTGGTGCCTGTCAGGCCTTATTTAAGGATATTTAAAGATGAGGTGAGAACCTCACCCATCTGTCCACCCATCCGTTCATTCTCCATTTATTCATCCGTCGGCAGTTTTGAGCATTTATAACGTGCCAGTCGCTATGTGAGGTCGTGGAGATATATAAAAGAAGCTATTCTCCCCTTTAAAAAATTCCAGTTAAACAGTGATGTAACTGCAATGAAAAGAGAGAAGTGCAGACTTGTATGGGAGTAGATACACAACTTAGCTATTTGCAGGGCCAGGAAGAAAGGTGATACTTGAGTCAGGGAAAGAGGAATAATGAAGAAGTTTGTGCAGACAAAAGGCGCAGAATATGGTTCTTTCAATGGACAGCGAATGTTTCAACATTGCCTTGGACTGGTCAGTAAAATGTGTGCCCACTTATGTATGCATTTATTAGTTCCACAACGGCTTAAGGCACCCTTCTGGGCACCTTGGGGGTACAGCTGCTGCAAGGTTGCAAGGAGCTCCCAAAGGGTGTGCACGTGATCAGGACAGAGGCTGGAGGTGTGACATCTGTTTTAACGTTTGAAGGAGACTTGGGGAGGGTTTGATATTCAGTCGGTAAACACTAGGCCTACGGTATGTATCAGCTCTTGCTTTAGGTGTTGGAGAGATAAGACAGACAGACACATATTCTTGTGTCTATATGCTCCCGTATACAGTTGACCCTTGAACAACTCGGGGGTTTGGGGCACCGACCTTCTGCAGGTCGAAAATCGGAGTATGAGTTGCAGTTGGTCCTCCGTGTGTCCATGGTTCCTCTGTATCCACAGTCCTGCATCTGTAGGCTCAGCCAGCCTCGACTGTGTAGTATCATCGCATTTGCTGTTGGAAAAAAGTCCTTGTTCAAGGGTCACCTGTACATACGAAAACAGTCTCTCAGAGGCTTACAAGTCCCGGGGTCTAGAAGGATCTAATGGTAAAGAGCCAAGTGATGTGGTGTTACTAGCCTGGTGAGACTGTTTGACTCTACCTGGAGGGATCAGGGAAGGCCTCAGGAAGAGGTTACGTTTGGGTTGAGTTTTGAGGATGGAGTAGGATTTAACTGGGAGGAGAGAGTAGCAACAGGCATTCCAGGCGGGGGAGTGACTTGTCCACAGGCCCAAGTTGGGAAAGAGCAAAGTACATGGGTGTGACCGCAGCTGTTGGCCTGGGGGGGCGGTGTGTGTGGTGGGGAGAGGTGGACCCAGGGCCGGGAGGGGGTGGGGGGAGGACCCTGACCAGCTATCCCCAGCGGCTCCGTTTTAGATGTAATTGATGGGGAATTGCCGACAAATGGTACAAAGAAAAGCAGCAGAGGCGCTTTGCGTTTTAGAATGGTCTCCACTATGATTCAGGTAGTCCAGTGAAGAAGGCGAGCCCAGCGGGAGAAGGATGGGCACGGAGAGGAGAATGGGGCCGGAGGAGAGGCAGGTCTTATCCACCGGTGGGCTGGGGCCAGTGAGGGTGAGGGGGAAACAAGAGTGGGTGACCGGGAATCATGGCGACTTTAACCAAGGTGGGGGAGCAAGGCTGTTGGCAGGGGAGAGTGATTCTGGTTTCGGCTGACCCTGTGGTGCTGGGGCAACATCCAGGCTCAGCGCACTGAGCAGCCGGGCCTGCTGGACTGTGTCACGTGGAGACTGGAGTCCTGGGGACGCCCAGACCTGGGGGAAACCACAGAGGAAGGAGGAGGGTCAGGAAAGGGCAGATGAGGGAAGAATGGTCAGAAACAAGGTACAAGAGGGAGTAATTATGTGGAAGCAAGGAGGTTTTCCCCCTCCAAGTTTGAGTTTTGAAAATTTTTGAATCTACAGAAAACTTCAAGGATTAATGCAATGAATACTTGTTTATCCTTTACCTGAAATCACCAGTTAACATTTTGTTATATTTGTGTTAATCTGTTGCTGCCTCAGCCCTTTTGACGGAAGCAAGGGAGGTAGCCATGGAGAAGCTTGGGTGAAGAGCTCTGAGGACAGAGACAACCTGTGCAAAGGTCCTGAGGTGGAAGGGCTTTTGGCCTTTGTTGTTTGACAATAAGCAAGTGGTCAAAACAGTTGGAGTGGAAGGCCTCAATTTTTTTTTTTTTGGTAGGATAATGCTGTTTATTAAAAATATATTCAGGGAGAAGGAAGTCAGTGCATTTATGCAATTTTACATACACATCTGTAGTTTGAGGCCAGGGTGGGGCTGGGGGAGGATTGTAGGAGATGAGGTTAGGGAGGTGGCCAGAGTCCATGCCATTTGAGGCCTTGTAGGCCATGCTGAGGACTTTTTTTTTTTTTTTTTTTTTTTGTAGTACGCGGGCCTCTCACTGTTGTGGCCTCTCCCGTTGCGGAGCACAGGCTCCGGACGCGCAGGCTCAGGACTTTTGATTTTACCGTGAATGAAATGAGAAGGTACTAGAGGTTTCGAATAGAGGTGTGACATGGTCTGATTTGCCTGTTTGAAGGATCACTCGGCCTGTGTAGCACACAGACTGGGGCCGAGGGCAGACCTGGGAACCAGGGGTCAGCTATCGAGGCTGTGGCAGCGGTCCAGGCAGGCCTCCTGGTGTGTGGAGAGGGCATCAGAGGCCATTTCCTGTCTGCTGAAGGCGGAGCCAACAGGACTCCCATAGTGGATAGAAAGCGTTAGGTGAGACCAAGTGGAGAGTTGGGGTGACTCCACGCATCTGGCTTCTGCTGCTGGCGGAGTGACAGTTCATGGGGCTGGAGTTTGGTAGAGAAATCAAGAGTTTGGTTTGGAATTCATTAAGTGTGAGATGCCTCTTGGGGCGTGCAGGTTGCCCTGTCAGGTAGACAGTCGCATAGGGAAGCATGGAGCTCAGGGGAGGGGTCTGGGCTCCAGGAGGGACCCTGGGAGCCATCATCCGTGGGTGGGCGGTATTTAGAGCAGTGGCACCCCCGGAGGGAGGAAGCGTAGATCTGAGATCCAAACGTGAAGGCGCAGGGCACCTCGGGGGATGTAGTGGAGAGGTTGAGGTCGGAGTGGGCAGGGCTGTGTCAGCTCCTGCGGACAGAGGGGCCAGGAGCAGCGAGGGAGGGAGGGGCCTGGGGTCCCCGCAAGGGGGAGGGCCGGCCGCCCGGGTGGAGTGTGAGTGTGAACTCTGTCTACCGGGAGGAGGGCAGCAAACGCTCACTCTCTGGAGGATTCTGTTCTAAAGGAGTGCAGAGACAGGTGACCGGCTGCAGGAGGATGTGGGCTCAGGAAAGGCCCCATTCGTCGCTGAGAATCCGAGCGAGGGGCGGAGGGGGTTGAAGGTGGAGAGAAATGAGGTACCTTTGGAGGCTGTCGCTATTTACATCATCCCGAGGCCGACTTCTGTAAATGACCGTTCTTAAAGCCTGTTGCTACCAGGCTGTCCCGTGGGGAGCCTGCGCACGGCTGCGGGACTGGTGTTGCGTGGCCCCCGGGTGATGGGCGTCTGCTGCTGCGGCCCACACTGAGCTGTGTCGTGAGGAATTTGGGGCCCCCAGGAATTCCCTGTGCCTGCCTGCCTGCCTGAAGTCAACCGTGCCTCGCTCCAAAGGTCTCAGCACACCTTTCAGGGCTGGGAGACGGCCCCTGTGCAGTGGCCCTCGTGTGCGCCTTCTCGCTGCTTCCTGTCCCTCCTGCCCCACCTTTGTCCTTCCCCTTCCCTGTCACCTCCCCATGGTTTATGTGGTGTGGATCCAGGACTTCAGGGGTTCACAGACATGAGTGGATTTTTATACCTTAGTAGTATTTGGCGTGTACTGCGATGTTTGATAAATATTGTGACACATTATATTGAGCAGAGACTAAACTTACTGGGAGAAAACCTTGTAGAGGTTAGGTATCGATGAAATGAGATTATGAATTATTGCAATGCAGTTATAAAAGTTCTCCTTTTTATAAATGGGAAAAGTAAATTGTATATTTTAAGATTTCATTTATATTTCTAATTCTGGTGTATCTCATTTAATTTGGGCTTTCTTTTGTAGATTTTCAAATCAGTTTTATTTATTTTCTTGTGTTTAAGAAACTTCCTTAATAGTTCCCTCTGAAATTATCTTCACTTCCCATTTCACTTTACAAATGCTCATTTCTTTTTGGACGTGTGGGCCAGTTATTTAAGCAGGGCTGAAGCCAGATCTATCCATCTATCTATCTATCTATCTATTTTTGGCTGTGTTGGGTCTTCGTTGCTGCGCGCGGGCTTTCTCTAGTTGCGGCGAGCGGGGGGCTACTCTTCGTTGTGGTGCGCGGGCTTCTCATTGCAGTGGCTTCTCTTGTTGCGGAGCACGGGGTCTAGGCGTGCGGGCTTCAGTAGTTGAGGCTCGTGGGCTCAGTAGTTGTGGCTCGCAGGCTGTAGAGCACAGGCTCAGTAGTTTTGGCGCACGGGCTTAGTTGCTCCGCGGCATGTGGGATCTTCCCAGACCAGGGCTCGAACCCGTGTCCCCTGCATCGGCAGACGGATTCTTAACCACTGTGCCACCAGGGAAGCCCTGAAGCCAGATCTTAGCAGTAGAGAATATCCAACTGTAGAGTCTTAGAGTTAGAAGGCTTTACAGATCAGCTCATCCACTTCTTCATCTTTCAGACAGGAAGTTGAGGCATCCTGAGAAGAGTGTCTTCACACTTGATTGTTAAAGCCCCCCAGAGAAAATCCCCAAAGCCAGACCTAATAGCGAATCCTCTAGTCCATCCTCCTGTTCTTCCTTCAGCTGACTTACATCGCAAGAGCTGCCAGGGGCTTCCCTGGTGGCGCGGTGCTTGAGAGTCCGCCTGCCGATGCAGGGGACACGGGTTCGTGCCCCGGTCCGGGAAGATCCCACATGCCGCGGAGCAGCTGGGCCCGTGAGCCATGGCCACTGAGCCTGTGCGTCTGGAGCCTGTGCTCCGCAACGGGAGAGGCCGCAACAGTGAGAGGCCCGCATATAGCAAAAAAAAAAAGAGCTGCCAGCACACAGAGGAACGTGCCCAGGTGAGTGCCCGGCTGGTGCTGGGTGTGGGTGCAGACCCACTGCAGCCGCGAGAGACCTCGACTGCCGTCAGGCGCCCTGGGCCAGGGCCGCTCCGTGGTGGCCTCATCCCTGTTGGCTGGGTCCTTCCTGGTTGGAGGTAAATCCTTTCTGCATGTTGTTTCCTGTTTGTCAGCTCTTCCTGGGGTCGGGATGGTAACAGAAACAGTTGTGAGATTGTCCCCAAGATAATTTCTGTTTCTAGTTCTGATTTGCTGTAATAGAAGCAAAGGAGAAAACCTTTAGGGTTCCTGAATTAGAAAAGTGTTTAATGTTGGACTGGATGTTAGATGATTATTAAATTTTGCAACTGGAGAGTTGATCATCCTAATACTTTTGAATAACTATGTTAAACGGCCATTGAAAACCTCCGCTCCTTTGTTTGCTGATGTCCATAGGTAAATATTGCTCAAACACACCATCTCACTGTGAATAAATACATTCTTATTCGTCCCCCTAAATTACATTTTAAAAGGGAATATCAAAATACAAATATTTGGGCTCCCCTGGTGGCGCAGTGGTTGAGAGTCCGGCTGCCGATGCAGAGGACACGGGTTCGTGCCCCGGTCCGGGAAGATCCCACATGCCGCGGAGAGGCTGGGCCCCTGAGCCATGGCCGCTGAGCCTGCGCGTCGGGAGCCCGTGCTCCGCAACGGGAGAGGCCACAACAGTGAGAGGCCCGCGTACCGCAAAAAAAAAAAACAAACAAAAAATACAAATATTATTTTAGGCATAAGTGATATTGTCAGGAGTCATCTGAAGTTACACATTTTCAAAAAAGTGATGAATTTTTAAATATAAATAAGTTAAAATAGAAACAGATTACTCAAAATATACATCATTACATAACAGCGTCTTCAGATTGTTCCAGTAGTTTCAGATAGACACAGGTATCTGAGGACCATGAAGAAGGCTGCTTGAACGGAGGGTGACATTAGGCGCGGGGTAAGTCACGCAGCGGTTTAAACTAAAACAGCTTAGTTCAGAGGGCACTGCTGTTTTATCACCATATTTAAAAATCTGTTCCTCCTTTACTCCCTCAAACTGAGCTCAGGGATATAATGGATCCCATTATAGGTAAAAGGTCTGTGACTCAGCCATCGAGCTACTCAAACTCTTGGCTGTTTTAATTGCCGCCATTAAAGCTTTAGTACTTTTATCTCATAAAAATAGATATCATTGATGTAAAATGTGTGCCTGTCGAAGATACATTGGTACTTCTGCCCTGATGGTTAGCTAATCATCCTTTCGTGTTTGAAGTTAGGTTTTAGGCAGACGGGAACTTGACATGGATCACAAATTTGTTCGGATTTAGTCACTTAATTAAGAAGAGAATTCATGGAGTCATAAGGATAATATCCAGCTAGAATATCATATGAAAAGAAACTTGTTTTGGTTTGTATTTTAACTACATTTAATGGACGGAAGGACGGTGGATTTTTACCAAGCTCGTTCGTGAGCCCCAGAGAATAACGATGTCTCTCTGATTCTAATGCCGCAACTTCAGCAGTTCAAGGGAAATATACTAGTCACTCTTCCGTCCCTGTCAGGCACATCTGTGTAAACTTACATGTGGTAATTGGCGGTGTTTCTCTGCCTATCTTCTGCAAAGGGGAAAATACCAAGGTGGGAAGGAAACTCCAAGAACACAGTGGGAGCTGAATGTTAAAATGTGAAAAGCAACTTTGTTCTGGGCTCTCCCTCCAGTATGTGCCCCAGTCATGGTCATTCATTATTCATATCACCGTGCACAAACAAGATAAAATGTCTCTGGAAGAGATCTGAAATGAGTGCATCGCAAGGAAGTTTCACCTCCTCACCGCTCTGTACACACTTATTCTTCCGTAGGACAAATGACAGCAAATAATTGGTGGGGCAGTTCATTAAGTTTTCTCTTCTGCAGTTGTAATTGTGGAATTGTATTCGGTTGAGAGAAAAAAAATCTGACTGTTAAAGGGTCTCAAATCTGAACCAGTGCTAAAACGAAAACCTACCCACACAAAGCATTTGTGAGCTGATAGACATAACCAGGCTTCTATTCTTGCCCAGCTGTGTAGATTCAATTATAATAATTTTCTCAGTTGCATAACATTGCTGTTTGTTTATTACTGCATTATTAGTCAGTGAATGAACCTCCCTCTTTTTGACCCCTCAGCAGTGTTTATACAATACTTAATTGCTTTGGTATCTTCTGTTTCATGTGTAATTCCAGCTGGAAGGAGTCATGGGGACACAGTCCCCTTTAAGTGTTAAACTGACTGTTTCAAAGGTGCAGTACATTTTCTGTTAAAGTACATTATCAGGGACCTTTGATGTCGCTTGTAGCGCAGTTTCTTTTCCTTTTCTTCTTTGTCCCTTCCTTCCTTCCTTCCTCCCTTCCTTCCTTTACTGGAAGGAAGCGATTTTCTTTTAAAATCTTCTGCCTGTGATGGTTTCAATGTTAGTTAACTGTCTCACGGTGTCAGGCTCCAGCCTGCCTGTAACAGCTACACACCCTTTATGTCATCCGGGTTCTTCCTGTCAGAGAGGGTCCCACCTCTGTCCAGCTGTTACCTCGCACCCAGCTCTCGGTGTCATCACGTCTTCCTCCTCTTTGAAGACACGGCGGCAGGAATGGGTGAGCTGTGTAACAGCTGAGATGTGGGCTCTGCAGACAGGTGGCCTGGGTTGAGTCCTGACTCTTACAACCAGCTTTTTGTGACTTTGGACAGATGCGTAACCTCTTTGTGAGCCTGGAACAGTGCCTGGCACAGAAGGGCTCAGTGTGACCCTCAGCAGAGCAGCGTCGCAAAGGGATAAGGAAGTCCTGCTGTGCTGTCCGTCCTCCTGCGGACAGAGACATGTCTAGCATGGAAGGGGGATCCTGGATGGAAAAAAAAGACTGAAAAAAATTCCTTTTTGAGTGGCAGAGGATTTTAAGGTATGCATTGTTTATCACTGCATAACGAATTGCCACAGATTTCGTGGCTTGAAACAACATTGCCTTCTTATCCCTCACATCCGGCAGTCAGGATTTGAGCGCAGCTTAGCTGGCCCCTCCGCTTGGGGTCTCTCCAGGCTACAGTCAGGTGTCAGGACTGCGTTCACATCTGGAGCCTTGGCTGGGCAACGATCAGCTTCCGGGTCCACTGAGGTTGTGGGCAGAATTCATCCCGGGCAGCTGTGAGACTTGGGACCTCAGCTTGCGCTGCCTGTTGCCTGGGGCTGCCCTTGACCCTTGGAGGCTGCCCTTGGCTCCTGACCATGGGGGCTGCCTCCTAGCAGGCAACAGGGAGTGTCTGGCCCTCAAGGGGGGCCCACACCCTCTTCACAAGCCCCCTGATTAAGTCAGGCCCACCGACGGTAATCTCCCCTTTGAGTAACTCAGAACCAACTGACTTGGGCCCCTTAATCACACCTGCGAGACCCTCTCAGCTTTGCCATGTTCCGCTGGCTTGCAGCACAGGTGCCTCCACAGCCAGGATGCGGAGGTCATGGGGTCACCTTAGAATTCGGCCTCCTACAAGATGTGAACGAGTTTTTTTTTATAGGACCAAAGTAGTCCATCATTAAGCATTTATTGCCAACTAGATTTGCTGTACTCAAAGGCTGTGAATCCCGGAGAACTTGCCGAGTGTAAATTAGCTTTATCGTCAAGCTCTTTATAAATGGATTTTTTTTTCCCCTGAAAGATTGTTCTATTCCCATTTCTACACAAACCCTTGGGATTGTTCAATGCTAGGTAAAAAGGCACATTTTCCTTTCAGTCTATTGAGGTTTGACTTTTTAAATTCATAGGAATAGCATCGTAAGTTACCTTTATTTTTATTTATTTTTAACATCTTTATTGGCGTATAATTGCTTTACAATGGTGTGTTAGTTTCTGCTTTATAGTAAATTACTTTTAACATTGACCTTTTTTTTTTTTTTTTTGTGGTACGCGGGCTTCTCACTGTTGTGGCCTCTCCCGTTGCGGAGCACAGGCTCCGGACGCGCAGGCTCAGCGGCCATGGCTCACGGGCCCAGCCGCTCCGCGGCATGTGGGATCTTCCCGGACCGGGGCACGAACCCGTGTCCCCTGCATTGGCAGGCGGACTCTCAACCCCTGCGCCACCAGGGAAGCCCAACATTGACCTTTTTTAGGCCAGTGCAAACTTGGAATAAATTGCTTCTCCAGAGTCAAACTCCATACAGTTCACCTTTCTGACTTGAGGATCAAACTTACAATTTAGGTACACCAGTGATAGCTAAAAACAATGGAAGTGTACGGTTAAAAAAAAAAAAAAAGATTGAATTGAACGAAATGATTTTTAGTACGTAAATTTGATCTTTGTCCTTAGTGCCTTGAATAGGATTTATTTATGTTAAAACATGTCGACCAGCCCAGAAGCCCTGCTGTCTTGTGTTTTTGCCGAGTTTTATCCCTGGTAAGCTGGGTGGCTTCACTTCTGGGTATCTGCTGCCAAAGTCCAGCCTCCAGACACTCCTTTGAGAACATTATGGACCTTAGAGATAACTTGAAATAAGGAAGAGACACGCCCGCGAACTGGGATTGGTTCTCTAGACCCTCATTCCCTGCTGTTTGTGGAGTGGAGCCTATTAAGGGTAGGGCACCATATGCACCGTGGTGAAGGAAGAAAAAATGAGGGACGGGAGAGACAATACCGATGACTCTGCTAAGGACTCTGAGCACATACGTTATCTTTTCTGTTTTTACTTCTAGCAGGCAATGTCTGGTAAAAGACAACACTTGATGATTTACCGCCTTTAGGAACCAAGACGTGCAGAGCAAGAGGGTGAAAGTATGACTGTGTCTCAGATTCCCCTAGTGGGCTCAGAGTTTGGTTTGCTTCTTGTAAGTCAGAGGCACCATGATGCCACAGTTGCAGGCCCTGTTTCTTCTTGGGGGGCTGCTGTTGGAGGAGAATGGGTGTCATCTTTATGGGTGGGTGGCCCTGCTGCGTGCAGGGCCTGCTCCCCTGTGTGTGGTCCAGGAGGCCTAGGAAGTTACTCATCGTTGCAGCGCGTGGCTTTGAATTGTGTCGAGTTTGTGCTGGTGTTTGTTTCTCCCCTGCCCGGAGGAGTGATGCTCCTCTCGGCCCCTCTGCGTTTCCCTTCCTTCTATTAAAAGTGCTGGGATGGGAGATTCTCAAGGTTAGGGGCTTGGTCTGATGACTCGCGTACGCTTTCTGGAAAACTAACACATGTTAAAACGACATTCAACTCTTGTCCAGACGATTAAGCTACTTTTCCCAGGCCCTTGTGGAGAAACATCAAAAAAACAAAAACAAAAAACAAATTTCAGAACTTTAACATCACTTCATTTCTATGCCCTTGGTGTGTGTGTGTGTGTGTGTGTGTGTGTGTGTGTGTGTGTGTGTGTGTGTCAGACAAACGTTATTTCACTGCATGGTTTTTAAGTGCAAGCCTGTTACTTGGCCTGGTGCTTTTTCTGAGAAGTAGAATTGACCTGTTACCCAACTGGAATGGTGGCCACAGAGCCGCACCCTTGGGCCAGCACCTCCTGAGCCTGGTGGCACAGACACAGTGGGCGGTGGCGAGAGTGAGGGGCGGCGGCCAGACGCCCTCTTCTCCTCCACTGAGAGGGAGTCCGCACCACTTAGAGCTTCTCAGACACTCAGGAAGGAGGTTTGCATTGCTGGAGCCTCACCGCTGGGCTGTTCTGGTCCAGCTGACCATAGAAACACCTCAGCACAGTGTGTCACACGTTACAGAGGCCATGGGACCCTTCCTGTGGCGTCGTTCCACCCTGAAGACTGGAAGGTGGTCAGTATTCAATATGGGATGGGAAGCTATTTAACATTAAATTTAACATGGCCAGTTGGTTCAGTATTTCTCATTATTTTGGACTCTAGTGATTCAAAATGCGTTTATAATGTAGGTGCTGTCACAGTGGCTCACGTTAATTTGTAGCTGTTAAAGATTCTGTGCATATGGCAGATCTATTCTAAGGACAAAATGTAAGCAGAAAACCAAAGGTTCAAAAATGCCTTCAGATGATTTTTAGACGAGATACTTCACAGTAATTAAAAAATTTTTTTTTCAATTCTAAAATTTAATGATTCTTCTGAGGGACCCACTAAGATAAGTTATTAAATTTCAAAGTTCATTTTATTTAACTTAGTAATTATCTTCACTGCATATATATTATAATGGAAATTGTACAAGTCAGAAGATTATATGATTATCCTAATATTCCTGTTTTATTCCTACATCTGAGCATAATTGAGTAAGCTGTTTCAGTGCATTTATATAAAATTGTATTTATTCGTAGAGTCATATACTATCTTTTGAAACATTTGATAACCACTGCTTTGAGACTGGCGCATGCCGTCTCTCTTGTTCTCTCTCACACTCTCATATCCCTGCCACAGAGGTGATGGATTAACTGTATCAGTGTAATCCAGAGTGTATTTTGAAGAGCATTTTTATTCAGGATATTCTTGGAAGAAGAATATCTTTTTCCTGTATGGCACACTGTGTCCTGTTCCCCCTCAGAGCGTAGTAAGGGCTTGGAGAGCTTTACCGTAAAGAAAAATGCTTAACTTTGTTTAACCCAGAATTCTCAAAACTCCCGTGACCCGAGTCTTCTTTTCTTGGAACACGTCTTAAAATCCTAAACTTAGAAAATGTTCTCTACTTTCTGCCTTCTCAAGTCACATGACCAACAAGCGTGATGATGTTCCATCTTTGTGTTTGTGTCCGTAAAAGTATTCACTCGATATTTTTTTCCCTAGAAATTGTCTTTAAAAATGAGCTGAATAAAACTAACTGACAGATGAAAGGCTTGAACTTGAGGCCGTGACTCTGATACCAAATTTAGTCAAGCAGAAAATATTCTAATCCTTGATTCTTTTCTTAAGATTATTTCTGTACGTATTATTTTGTATCAAAGAACCAAAGGTAAAAGTTATTTCAGTTGACCCTTCAAACTAATATCTGTTCTTCTTGATCTCCTCCCCACAAAGAAGGTTTTAAAAGCCGCTTGTGATGCATTTTTGTGCCTTCTGTCACCCCATCCTGGACGTGGTCTGTTGCTTGGGCTGGTCCATTGGGGAAGGAGCCCCTGGCCAGCACGTGTCTCCCCTTCAGTCCCAGCCTGGCTGCCTTTTTTCCAAGAACCCTCCTTGGCATCAGCCTGGGTTAGGCGCTCTGTTCTGCCCCGGCAGGTACCAGGGCTGCTTGGTTTACTGTTACGTCCTCAGCTGTCTGTTGGATGAATAAATGAATTGGGCACCGAGTATTACCGAGTGCTCTTCTTTTTATCAGTGTCACTGACGAGAAAAAGATGTGAAAATCTCAGTGGGACTTGCTGAACATTGGCTGAATGATCTTTTGAACCCTGCGTTCACTCCTTTGGCTGGAGATTGAGCTTCAGGGCTCATATTGGAATTCCTTTTGAGAAGAGTGCGGAGGGACTGAGAACCTGTGGGATCCTGGAAGAGTAAACAGAAGTGAAGAAGGCCGGTAGTAGGAATGTGTCTCCAAAGCGATTAAAAAAAAAAAATACCCCAAAACTGAATTGTACTTTTCAGTCTTAAATGACTACTTAATATTTGTATTTTTACAAGCCACTTAAATCCTAGTGTAGCGTTTTAAGATTGTACTTGTTGTCACGTGGGTCGTAGTTGGCCTGCCACTTCTCCCCCAGAACCTGCGTTTCTCTGAGCTCGCAAGTGTCTGTCTCCCTTCGGCCTGATTTGTGGGGCGGGGCGTGCGTGTCTCCTGGAAGTGCCATGTTACTCTCATCCGGTTGGTAGTATCTTCTCCTTATTATAAAAGTAGTGTTTTGATTTTAGACGTGTTCGTGTCACCCAGTAAGTAGAATGTTTGCCCAGAGACGTCCTGTATTACAGAATGGTGCGGCTTTGCAGGGATTGTCCATACTGGAGACATTGCAAACTGCTTGCTCATTCATGGTGCTTGACGCTGAAAGCACGTTGAGGCTTCAAGACTATAATTAAGACAAAATATGGTTAAATAAGGTAGCCTTTAAAGTCAGAAAATGCTGGGTGAGGTTGGAGGGAAAACACAGTGGCGATGGATGAAAAGTGTCTTCTTACACATTGTATTTACGTTGTTCTGACGAAGGCTCCCGAGCGTTTTGGGTCATGTTTGCTTAAAGGTAACGGAGGGGTTGGCCCCGCCTCCCCGGCCCCTCTCCTTTGGTTAAATTTACATCCTGCCTACTCTGCTGTTTTATGTGAGGCAACTTGTTTATGTGTTTGTCTAATTTATATGTGACGAAAAGTGAAGTTAAGGCTAAAAACGACTATCTTTAGTTTATGGTAATTTTTTGGACAACACGCACCTTGGATCGTTTTAATTTATTGTTCAACTGTCCGTCATTCTGTTTCAGTTTCAGAAGTCCACGCGTAGTCCTTATATATTCCATAATGCTCCAAAAGGCATATGGAATTATGATAGCAAATATGTCAAGCAGGAAGTCCTAAAGGGTGTATTTAAAAATACCTTTGGTATCTAACATTCTCTGCTTTTGCCCTAGTAAATGAGAGGTTTGAGGAATGCCCTATATGGTGATATCAGATGTTAATGGCATTGATTACCTGTCAGGCAGTGGGAATTGATGGGAAAATGTCCGCTGTAAAATTAAATAGCATTAGAGAAGACTGTACCATGCGCGGGGTGTTGGGAGGGAAACGGCGGGCCTGGGAGACTTTGTCAGGGTATTACTGTGAGCTCCAGGTTTTTTCCCCACATGATTAAGGCAGGCCATCTGTTCTTTGTTAAATGTTTACAAAAACAGCTTTTCTCTAAAAGATTTAAGGAGATGTGGGCCTGGTAAACACTATAATATTTCCGAGCACCTTTCCACCCTATTTCAAACAGTACCAAAACATAATTCTGCCGCGTATCAAACAGGACTACTATCTTTTTTGTATTTGGTCTTTACATTTTTTTCCTTCTTATGGAAGATTAAATTTTTAAGGGATACTAATTTATGGCTTCATGTATTACTGAAAGGAGCATCCAGAATGATTTGTGTGCTCAAGTGCAGATAAATTTTCAGTCGTCTGGTATCACGTGTTACACGCCTTTTCTGATTCACAAATGTGGACCAGGTATCTCTCATCAGAGGCTGGCATTTGGTTACCGGAGTTAATGCCATGCAGATTAAAGAAAGGTACACATGCAGAAAAATGGTACAGATGAACTGGTTTGCAGGGCAGAAGTAGAGACACAGATGTAGAGAACAAACGTATGGACACCAAGGGGGGAAAATGGCAGGTGGTGGTGGTGGTGGTGGTGGTGGTGGTGGGATGAATTGGGAGATTGGGATTGACATGTATACACTGATGTATATAAAATAGATAACTAGTGAGAACCTGCTGTATAAAAAAATAAATAAAATAAAATTCAAAAATTAAAACAAAAAAAAGAAAGGTACACATACCTGGAATTAATTCACCGTTCTAAGCTGTAAGCATTGTTTACTGGTAGACTTTCCTCTTTCCCTTTCCAGGAAATGTTTTTTCTTCCATCTCCTGAGAAATAGCTTGTCCCAAATAAGTTTGACCTCTGTGTCTCTTATGAAAATAATTGGCTTTTTCCTTTTTCCTTACATTAGGAAATAATATGTAACAATTAATTCTACTTCAGTAACTTAGGTATAGTAAAACCATTAAATCAGATCCCTTTATTTCTCAGCGAATATAATTTGGAGAGCTCCTTGGTTGATGTTTGTTAAGCGTGTTTGTGAGGGAAAAACCGGGGGCAGGTGAGTGGCTTTTCTCAGGATCTGGTCGGTTGTGTTACCCCTGGATGGACACTGCATCCATGTTGTGTTCATTCTCACTCCTCTGCCCTGGCTTCTCTCCCCTCCTGTCTGTCCTTACTCTCCTTCAGCATCTTTCTCTCTCAGCTCTGACCAAGAAAGGGCAATGTGTATTTTAAGATTTTCTCATACCGTAGGATTTTGGAAGAGACTTTGGAAATCATCTGAACCAAACGCTTCATTTTGCAGATGAAGAAGAAGTGAAATGATTTCCCCCAGATCACAAAGCTCATGGCAGGGCCCGGGCTAGAATTTTCTCTCTCAGCTCACGGTTCTGGGCTCATTCCCTCACGCTAGTGCAGGTGGAGAACTGAATGTAGGTTTTTTCAGTGACCGTAGTAGGTTGTACTGGGAACAGGAAAACCAGTTTCCTTTCTGGCAGTGATTTCGTTTTTTAAACGTTTCTTTGGGTCACTGAGCACTTTGGAAATAAAGTGAAGCCTGTGGCACCTTTCCTAGGAGGACGCCCGTGTGTGAGGTTTTCGGAGCCGGACAGAGTCAGAAGAGCACTGGATTTAGGAAACCTAGATTCAGATGTCACCTCTGTCCCCCATGGTGTGGCCTTGGGTAGCCACGTGGCCTCCTCAAATTTTACTTCTTTTCTGAAAAATGGGGGTAGATTATCACATTTTGGTGTGAGGTTCGGGTGCACAAACTCCTGCAAGCACCTTGCTTAGTGTATAACATGAAGTAGATGCTCAGTGGATGTGAGTCGTGCCGGAATCTGATTTGTAGCCCTTTGTGGGTGGTGAGTAGCAACTCCTGGGCGCCTCAGCGGACCTGGGCCTGGGCTTCCCTGTGGCTCCTCTTTTGAGGGTCATGTGTGAGGGGCCCAGTTCTCAGTTCTGTCACTTGCCTCCGTAACTCCTTGGGTGCGTTCTTCATCTTAGCAAGTCTGTGTCTCCATGGAGCTCTCCGGGCTGGCGTGGGGATCGGATGGTGTCCGGGCGTAAAGTGCTCACTGAGCACATGCCCAGCACGTGGTAAGACTGTCGCGTACACGCTTGTGGCTGTTGCTGTTTATATTACAGTTACTATTTCGTGTCTGGAGAAGCATATGAAAAAGGCAGATACAGCATTTTCAAGTCTTGCGTTCAAATGTAAAGGCTCATTAGATGTCATAGTTTACAGTGGAGACAGGTGGTCCCCTACCTCTGCCCTGATTTGTATCATGACCACTCAGCGTCCCATCCCAGGTGTTGGTATTCTCCACCATGTTTAAGACCATTTCTGGGTATGGTCTTAGTGGATGCTGAAAATCTCCTGCAAGGCATGTCAAATTGACTATGTGGGGGCGCTTTCCCTCTCTCTCTCTCTCTCGCTCTCTCGCTCTCTCTCTCTCTCTCTCTCGCTCTCTCGCTCTCTTGCTCTGTCTCTCGCTCGCTCTCTCTCTCTCTCTCTCGCTCGCTCTCTCAGTGAGATTTGGAAATGTAAAGCTTTAATAACTTAAGAAAAACATTGTCTGCGTTTTCTATCAGTATGAGAAATCTAACCAACCCAGAGTCGTTAAGCTTGTATATGTGCTTTTAATGTGACATTTGAATGTCATTTAAATCAGAAATGACCTGTACTGTGTAAGATTTATGTGTTTACACTCGGATTTCAAACTTTCATGGTATCTGATTCTTACAATGCTCAGTACACTTGTTCTTTTTAAAAGTGACTTGATTATGTATCTTTAATTGGAGCTCCCGTTCCTGCATGGGGAAAATTCCACTTGAATTCCATCTGTGTGTCTTAGCTTTTGCTGCTGTTTTGTTCTTCCCCATTTCCTACATGGGTGCTAAGGACATGGAAAGTGTCTTCAGCTGAATGAGAAATTTTCTTCCACCCGAACAGAAGATTTTCCTGTATTACTAAATTGCCCTCTTTATTTATTTAAAAGCTTTCCTGTTGAAGAAACCTGTTTTTTTTTTCTGGATGAGAGAAAATGATAGGTTTCACAAATGCGTAGTTGGTTAAGTTTGCTACCTTGAGTGTAGTGTAAGTTTCAGAAGCATCAGCCACTTAACTTTCAGTTCCTTTCTTCACTACGAAGAGCAATAAACTAACTTCAATTCCTATTTGTGTCTCTTAGCATTCTCCATCGGAGCCCTTTCTAGAGAAACCAGTGCCGGATATGACTCAGGTTAGTGGACCGAACGCTCAGCTAGTGAACAGTGATGATTACCTGCTGTCCGTAGAACAGCAGCCGCAGCAGAAGAAGAAGAAAAAGAAAAACAACCACATTGTTGCAGAGGATCCCAGTAAAAGTTTCGGTAAAGATGACTTCCCTGGTGGGGTTGATAACCAAGAACTAAACAGGAACTCGCTAGATGGGTCCCAAGAAGAGAAAAAGAAAAAGAAAAGGCCGAAGGCAAAAAAAGATCCCAAGGAACCGAAAGAACCCAAGGAGAAGAAAGAGCCCAAGGAACCCAAGACCCCGAAAGCCCCTAAGATTCCCAAAGAGCCAAAGGAAAAGAAAGCAAAAACTGCCACGCCAAAACCCAAATCCAGCAAAAAGTCAAGGTAGGCTGTGGGCAGAAACAACCACCACCAAACACAGTAGAGACAAGCACAACAGTCACAGCCTGTGGAATGGGGGTGGGGACACGGGGTGGGCGCGGGACGCTCTGACACTTGTCTTCATTGCTGAGCTGCCTTTTCTCGTACCCGAACTGAAAAGTTAAGGTGTTTATGCGTTCTAAGTAAGATTTAGGACTCAATTATTATGAACTGTTGATTCGGTTGGTAGATTCTTTAGAAACGTTACTGGATAAAAATTGTTTATTATTTTAAAATCACTTTCTTGTATTTTTGTGAAAGCCTGTCATTTTAACAAATAGAACCAAGTTACCAGCAGAATCATTTGTGAGCTTAGACCACCAACCTCATTTTCAGTGACAGTGCCATACTGGGTAAGAAGGATTCTAGAAGGCAAGGCGAGTCACTGCATTTCACTAGGCTTTTTCAGTCCTGTTTCCCAGAAGTTGAAACGGGAGAATGCATTCTCTCCACTTGGCAGGCGGAGTAAGCCTTCCAGGGGCAGCGTTGGAATCCTAGTGGGCAACGTGGGAGAAATCAAATAGCAGTTACCCATTAGATATGCACTGGAGAGTAGCATGCATTTTAGGTCCTAGGAAATAGCCGCCTCCACATCGTGCTTCCCCTCTGGTACTTCCCCACCAACTCTCTGACCCCCCAGGAGGCATATTTATTCAGTAAGAAAAGCTGAGAGGAGAAGACATTGAAGACTAATTTTTTTCATTTGTACCGAACATTTCTTACAACTGTTCTGAACCAGTTCCAAACATCTGAATCTGTTTTTCAGAATGTGGCTCATGTTAGAAAATATAGTTTCCAGATGGAAGTACGGTCAGACTTGGTTACTCTGAACCTGTTTGCGGACGCAGGAGAAAACACGCTCCACCGCTTCCCGCCACGAGCGAATGCCCGCTTGTGCAGGGCGCGTGGCATTCCACCCCGAGATTGACATGCTCCACGCGGGCTTTGCGAGCTCGCCGGCCTGGCAGCCCTGGGCTTGTGAGCTTGCTTGTGTGTCAGGAGCAGGTACACAAAGAAGGGTGGTTTCTGTAACTAGAAAGATGCCGCAAAGTGAGAGAACAAACTTGGATTTTCAGCTTCCTGCTAAAAATATCTAAACAACCCAATACATTATTCTGTAGTGTTTTGAAAGTTTGAATCATAGACATTAACAAAACTTTTGTCACCAGTACTTTTTATGGTACCCAGATAACTGAATTACAGTTGGCCCTCCACAAAGGGCTTGAGCATCTGCAGATTTGGGCATCCGCCGGGGTCCTAGAACCAATTCCTTGCAGATACTGAGGGACCACCGTATATTCAGTAACTCAGTCTTATAGGTAACTTAATATTTGCATTCACTTATGGTGTCCTTTGATGCCTCAGTATGTGGTCTCTTAATTGAAAGCCATTAGGTTTTTCTCCCTGTGAACACTCCTCTGACCTCAGAATTTATTATAAATTCTGTTTTCATTTACTTAAGCAATACTTTATTAAGGACTTATTGTTTGTAGGTACTGTGTTTGTAGGTACTGTGTAGGTACTGTCTTAGGGATGTGAGGCCAGAGGACAGTTATACTTTCAGTCTGATTTATGAGGGGGTTTTAAAAAATACATTGTTGCTTAAGTCTGAGTATTGCGCTTTTAGTAGGAGGAAGCATGTGCTTTATTTCTCCTAAGGAGAAAGAAATGAAAGCAAAATCTTAAAAGAATGTATTTTTTTAAAACAAACTTACAATGTAAGAGTGTGTGTTCTAAAGAAGTTTTCTGGAACTCAGAACATATATCACCAAAACTAACTGTAGCCTCAAAATACATCTGTCTTAAGTTTTTATCTTAAGTTTTTGAATTTATTACCAAATGGTAAAAATTGATATAAAAAACCCCACTGTATCTTGGATACTTGTCGTAAATTTCCAAATATATTCTTTCAAGCTCTCAGTCTACCTCAGACTGACCCTATCTTTATTTTTTTCTTTTCTTTTTTTATAAATTTATTTACTTTTTTATTTTTGGCTGCGTTGGGTCTTCGTTGCTGCGCATGGGCTTTTCTCTAGTTGCAGCGAGCGGGGGCTACTCTTCGTTGTGGTGCGCCGGCCTCTCATTGCGGTGGCTTCTCTTGCTGCAGAGCACGGGCTCTAGGCACGCGGGCTTCAGTAGTTGTGGCTCATGGGCTCTGGAGCACAGGCTCGGTAGTTGTGGCGCACGGGCTCAGTTGCTCCGCGGCATGTGGGATCTTCCCGGACCGGGGCTTGAACCCGTGTCCCCTGCGTCGGCAGGCGGACTCGCAACCACTGCACCACCAGGGAAGCCCGTCTAGTACTTTTTTTTTTTCTCTTTATTTTTGCTTTTGACTAGTAGTCTCAGTTGATGGCTGCTGTAGGTGACAGTCATTTTTCTCCGAGTGGTGTGAAAGTAATTGAGGGGAACCCTTCTTTAGAGCTTGGAGAAGTGCAAGTGGGAAGGGGTTGCGCCCAGGAGGGTCACTGAGGGCATTTGCAGCACCTCTGCTGGCCCTGGCGACTTGCCTTTGGAGGGCCACTTGCTGATTTAGGATGAAGTGGGGTGAGGACAATGCCTGAGAGGTTTTCCTGTCGTTGATGTTCAAATGGGGGTGGCTGTCCAAGAATATGGTAACTGAATAGAGATTGTCATTGAATTAACCAGCCAAGGCGTTATTGTGTTGAGCTACAGTGTTTCAGGTGGTCAGGGGAGTGGAGTATCTCAAGTTGTGGTCGCGTTGTTCCTCTAAGTCTGGGAAGGAAAAAGCATCCCTGAAGCAAGGACAAGTAGATTGCACACAGCTACATGTCAATTCTGAATAGCATAGCAGAATAATTATGTAAATTGAATATGCAGTCATGAAGGTAATAGGAGGTTTGGGTTATGTCAGTGCTGGGGCTGAATTGCTGGAGCAGGTTGCTTTAGGCGCTGGAATACTGCAGTGGCAATTTTGTTTTGCAAAACGTTATGTGATACCAGTTATTTCCATCCTTGAATAAGTTAACTTGATGAATTTGTTTATACAGAAAATAATTCTCCTACAGAGGGCTGAAGCAGAGGGGATAAACAGAAATGGAAGGAAACATTTACTGTAGAACTACTCACATCTTTCTTGTTTGGCCCTCTATGCCTTATCGCTGGTGAGATTCTCCTAACAGACGTGCGGCTCTTTGAGCGGCTGGTGACGGCAGTGACCCGCTGGGGGTCTGCATTATGTCCACACGGGAGAGAGCTGGTTTCGCGTCATTCACATACTGTCATAAATGACATGAGAAAGGTGGCTGTCATTGGTGGGGCTGAGTTTCTCTGTGTGCCTTCACCGTGTCCTTCTCACTGCCTGTCATCCCTGAAAGCCACCGAGGCTTGAATTTGTGGCCATTCCCAGCACACTCGCCCTTTTGGCAACCGAGATATAATTGGGTCTGTCTTGCCTCTGCAGGAGAACCTAAAAGAATCTGCCCAGAAGCTGTTATATAGAATGGTAGTGAAACAGAAAAAAAGGTGTCAGCATTTCAGAAAGAGACATTTATTTATTTGTTTGTTTGTTTATTTTTGGCTGCCTTGGGTCTTCGTTGTTGCGCGCAGGCTTTCTCTAGTTATGGCAAGCAGGGGCTACTCTTCGTTGCGGTGCGCAGGCTTCTCATTGTGGTGGCTTCTCTTGTTGCGGAGCACGGGCTCTAGGCTCATGGGCTTCAGTAGTTGCGGTGCATGGGCTCAGTAGTTGTGGCTCATGGGCTTCCGTAGTTGTGGCACGTGGGCTCTAGAGTGCAGGCTCAGTAGTTGTGGCACGCGGGCTCAGTAGTTGTGGCTCGCGGGCTCTAGAGCGCAGGGTCAGTAGTTGTGGCGCACGGGTTTAGCTGCTCTGTGGCCATGTGGGGTCTTCCTGGACCAGGGCTCGAACCCGTGTCCCTTGCGTTGGCAGGTGGATTCTTAACCACTGCACCACCAGGGAAGTCCCCAAAAAGAGACATTTAAAATCTTGGTGAAAAAAATGGACCACATGCCTCTTTTCTAATTAGGACCATATCTTTCTTCCCCTCTTCCCATTTTACATTAAATATATATTTTCCTACCTGTCTAGTGCTTTCCCCAGGTGTCTTTATAGCTTTTAAATATTGACGGTTAATATTAAAAATAAAGGCTAAGACAGTTGTGTCCTGGAGAGGATGCCATTTTGCATATGGAAGGATTCACGGAGCTGAAATATGAGGATTCGTGGTCTTCTCTTCAATGCGTTTTCTGTTGTGTATGCTTGGGCCTTGTGAAATGAGAGAGAATTTGGAGGAAGTGCTTCCTTTGAATGACTCTTGGAGGATTTAGTGGTCCATTTAGCTATATAAAGATTCTTTGAATGTACATAAAGAAGGGAACTTAGCCAAAGGTTGTGACTTGATTACTGAAGCTTCATTTAAATGAAGCCGTGGAGATTTGCTTCTAATGCAGTTTCTAGGAACTCATCTGGTCCTTGCCCCCCCTCTCCACCCCCAGTATTAAAGTTAATAGGAAGCTAAAATGCTGCTTCTCAATTAAGAGTGAAGATATATATTTTTTAAACTGTGAAAAGTAAACATACCACTCTTACTTCAAAAGACATATAAAGTACCCAAAACACGTTAAGTGTATTTTTTGCATACCACACTGTCCTTAATATTTATGTTGCTACTTTCTTCTGAGGAACTTAGTTAACTTTTCAGATATTGTTTTCTCAATCATGATCTAAAAGAGTAGCAGCATTTACCTGAGAAATATTTTTATTCAGCCAGCAAGCCCAATAGTGGTGTATTTTGAGTAACTAATACATATTTTCTAATGTGCTCTTATATATGTAAAATTTCTCGGACACAAAAGCAAACCGTTAAACTTGTTTTGCTAATGAGTGCAGAAAACCTAGATAGTCAGGTATCTCCCCATCAGGTAATAAAGTAAATGAAACCAGCAGCTTTTCTTCTTCTATTTTCTTGTTCTTTCTTTTATTCACGTGCCGTGACTTAGCTTTGACCCAAGACATTGGATAGTTGAACAGACTGAACTAGGTATTTTGGATACTGTACCAGCAGAAGAGAGTGTAGGTTTCTTTGGCATGTGGTTACAAAGGACTTTTGAGCCCTTTAGATGTTGGCGAGGAACAAGGAAGACGTGTCCGTGAGCATCAGGCGTCTGCCCACCGGCCTGCCCTGTCCGCTCCTGGTCACTACGTCCAAGCTCCGGGCCAGGGGTGCAACCAGGTGCCCCCTTTCCCTTCCGAAGATTGCCTTCTCTTTGACAAAGGTGCCGGGCCGTGAGGTCTTCTTAATCCCCGTGGGGATTCCTTTCCTTCGAGAAAGGAAGGATAACCATCTCAGAGCCTTCCTTGTACGTGTAAAAGGCCAATGACAGGCCACCTTGTGACCCTGCCTCTATCTGATTTGTCTTAAATCAGGATGAGCGGTGAGGGAGCTGTCAGCCGCCTTCAGTTCAGACCCTGCCGTCTCTGATAGCCCGTGGTTCCCTTTACGCTCCCTGGCGGGGACGCATGCCCAACGTCACTGACCCTAAACAGCAAGTTCAGCTGATTCATGCTCTGTGCCGGATGCAGGAATGGGCCGCAGTGGGCCTGGTGGGAATTTGTTCCTGCCCGTCCAGGGAGCTGCAGTAGACTTCAGAGCGGTGGCCTGCTGGCCTTGTGGTTGTGTGGCAGAGGTGAGGTAGGTCCCACTGCACCCGTCGGAGGAGAGGTGAGAGGTGAGGAGGCCCTGGGCAGCAGGAGGATGTTAAAGGGGCATTTTTCTGGAGACACCTTCCTTTGAAGTCTTCTTAAGTGGAATTTTAGGGTGTCGCACGTGTTGCCGTAGGAGATGTGTTGGGGATGTCAGAGTCGGAAGATAAAGAGCAGGAGGCGTCACAGGCTGATTTTTTTAATTATCGTTAAAAATGTCTATGGATATGAATGTGCTTTTGAAAAGTATGAAGTTCTGTGCAGATGCAAAACTTGTCACGTGGCACATAAAGATCTTTTTGCTAGTTGTCTTCTGCCCAGCCAGAGCCCCCTGTGGGGTGTTGGATGCAAAGCCACTGTGAGAGCATCAGTCACGTGAGAGGCTGGCCTCTGCTTCAGCCACCTTTCCGTGGAAGTCTGTGTGACTGAGCTCTAAAATGTTAAACAGGGAGCTGGAGCGTTTGAATTAAGAAAAACGACACTGTGGGACGTCCCCGGCGGTCCAGCGGTTAAGACTCCGCGCTTCCACTGCAGGGGGCGCGGGTTCGATCCCTAGTCGGGGAACTAAGATCCCACAAGCCGAGTGCTGTGGCGAAAGAAAGAAAAAAGACACTGTTCTCTCTCTCTCTCTTAATTTTAGAAAGGCAACACCCTTGAACTTCCATTAGATTACTAATTTTATGTGTAGCCCAATTCCTGTAGGAATGATGTAACTTCATGCTTCTTCTGTTGGGGTAGGTGGTGAGGTTTTCTCCTCGTAGGCCTTGCCATTTGCTCTGCCTGATTCTCCACCTACATACCTCATACCTCACCTGATTAAACCGAGGGTGGGCTGCACGTCTCACCGGTTGTCATAGCCACCTTGGCGGATCAGAGAAGATACTTATGAATCCAGGAAGTGGGCTTCTGGCTGCTAACGCTGTCCTCACTCTCCCCGTCCTGGGTCGTGGGAACGCTGGGCGTGAGTAAGGCTGGCGTCTTAGGACTTGGCACAGACAGCCAAGTATTGGCCCTTGGAAGAATATCCCATAGTAAAAGGGCACTGAAAGGCATGCTTTCTGCACAGGTCGTGTGATGTCTGGCTTGCCCGATCCTTTCTGCCGTGTTGCAGTGCCAGGTGGTGCTGCAGAGCTGGGGGGCTAATGTTCATGTTTGTTGAGCTTCTGGGATCGGACAACACATCAGCTCACCAGACTTTGCTTCCATCTTACTTCTGGTGGATCTTAATTCATTCCATAAAACTCAATAATAACCTTTAGATTTTCAATGATAATTCGTGGCTTTGTGATTTTTTTTTTTTTTCCCCCATCTACAGTATATTCAACATTAAAAATGGGTTTAGCTCTTTCAGGAGAACTATCTACTGTACTTTCTCTTTCATTTTTAAAAAACATTCTTCTTTATAAAATGGTCAACTGGAGCTTTCCTCAGGACAGGGTTCTGATGTTATTGGAAGGCCACCCAGGGATGAGCCGGAGTAACAGAGGCGTTCACCAGGGAAGGTTTCCAAGGCCTGGAGGGTCCCGCAAAAGGCCAGGCCAGTGCTGGACGCATAGTACGTCTCCACGAGGAGGTGAGACCTTCAGGCCGGTCCCAGGACGGAGACGGGGGCTCTGGAGCCGGGCAGGTTCTGGCCCAGTCCTGGGACGGCTGCTTCCTGGGCCGAGCGTGTAACCTCTTCGACCCTGTTTCCTTATCCTTGCACAGTTTGATTGTAAGATGGGAAGGCGAGGCCTGTTGAGTTTGAATTATACATTTTAAATGAAAGCAAGTTGGGTTTCTGTGTCTTTCCTAACTTTGCTATTCCCTTCCTAGAAATTTAGCACAGTTAATGTACCTCAGGAGTACTTGATCGTGTAAGAGCTACCTAAGGTAACAATTTAAATTATTTGTCTTTGAGGCAGAGAACTTAAAAACTCGATTGATAATTTGTCTGCAATTTGTTGTTCAGAAATAAAATAGAGCCCCCTCCCCCAACCCCCTCTCTCTTCCACTTCTCAGCTCTCCTTCTTTCTCTTTCTCAAGCAGAAGCATAGGGTGAAGAATTTGTGGGTGGCATTTAGGAGTCGGGGGCCGGCTCAGCACCCGAGGGCTGACTGCCTGGGCGGACGGGGGCTCCTGTCCCCCGATCCTGCCCAGATGCTCTCTGCCCTGCGCTGCCTTGTAGGGAGTTTCAAGCATTCGGACCGTCTGCTGACCGCTGCTGGGCCCTTGGCCTAGGGAGCTCCAAGGGCCTTCGTGTGAAGGTGGTGTTGACTTCTGCGTTTCTTGTCTGTCGTGCAGAATTTGTCTTGACTCTTATTTCATTAGTTTATTCTGTCACCTGCATTTTATCACATCCCAGTTTAGCTGTTAAATAAAACTTTGGTCTTGGGACTTTTAACATTTTATTTTGTTGGGTTATTTTACTTTATGATGTATCACATTTTATATTGCCTTCATTGATCCTTTTAGTCCTTGATCTTGTCGCTTTTTTAGTTTGCCTCTTTATCTTTTAATTTTCTTTTTCATTGTTTAAAAACTTAGAGGAAAATCTGAAGTTGAGAGGCCAGACGCTTTTCTCCTACCAGCCTTGAGACCTTGACCCTAGCGACTCATGTATTTTATCATACGTGATCTTTCTGAATCACGACAAGCCATACACTTCCTGTGCCACAGACATCCCTCACTTCTCATCCATGACATTCAGTTTTTTATTAAAAGGGCTTTATGTATGTAAAATATAAGGATATGTTTCAATACTCTCTGCTGTCCTAAAAGATGGTAGTGTGACACTTCGGCTTGATTTCCTGAAAACGGACCTGTTTGATCTTCACGAGCCTCCAGGTTGATTTTCCCCGGTGTGAGGGGGCCCATCACTGACGTGTCCTGTCTCGAGGGTCTGTGTGGTGGAGAATCCGCTGCCCCCGCTCCGCCCAACCCCGCCACTGTCCGCACAGCTTCACCCGCTGACTCGACTCCTCTCGTTATGTTTGGCTCCACGATACGGTTCCTTTTCAAACTGTCTTTCCTTCGAGAACTTAGACCCTTAGGCTGGTGCTATCCATGTTTCACGGCACTCTGTAATAAATCAGGGCAGCTAGCTGACTTTCCAGTAAGTTCTAGCCCTTTGCATAAAGTCGTGTATAAAAAACCTGTACTCGTTTCTCACCGAAAAGACTTCATTATTTACATGCTCTATCTTAGCTTGGATTTATGTGTCCAGCCCCACTTCAGGTACTGTCACTGGGCCCATCGTTGTGGACTCTTACAGCCATACACTGAATATGTCCTTCCAGAGGGATGACTCCCTCCATGTGGATTCCTCCTCTCTGAACCCAGCATTTGTTTCTTGGAGTTTTCATCAGGATGGTGTAGGTTTTGATCACTTGGGGTTGGGGGAGGCAACCACAGAACTTCAGAGCTCGGTCTGGCAGGGTGACCTAAGTGTCACTTAGCCATGGACCCTGAGAATATCCCGCTGCCCGCCACTGGGACCTCCCTCTCATGGTGAAATGTGACATGTAAGTAAAACTGGTGGAGGGATGGTGGCCCTACGGTGGTCAGCAGCATCCCCAGAAAGATATAACCCTTTCCAAGAGTACAACGGCCTGCCTAGCTTCACGAAGGGGTGGCCCTGCATCTTGGCCTCACCAGTAATGGTGGGCAATAAGGGTCAGGAAATGAAAGAACTCTGTGAGTCTGGAGGAGAGGTATACAGATGTATGGGGTTTGAAAACTTGCTAGGTTTCACTCTACTTTGATAGTAGTTTAGCCCCATTTTACTGAGCTTCGTAAAGATAGAACCTACGTGGGGTTTTCGTAAATGAATTAAGGAGAAGAGCGCTTTAGCTGCACGTAGTCAGGGCTGTGTATGTGTTTGTTGATTTCACGGTTACTTGTACTGTTTAATTGGTCAGCTAAAGTTTATAAGTAGCCCACCTGACCAGGTACAAGGAATACAGAGATAAATAAGACACATTTCCTTCTTGAGCTAACAGGATAGTTGGAGAAAGACATATACACACACACACCTGGCGCTTTGGTTTTACTGCATTGCAGTAATGTTACCACCCAGTACTGTGTGTTTTAAACATCCCTTGTGTGGGGGTACATCACGTGGCATGCAGCGTGTGTGAGATCTTGCTAATCCAGACTTTGGTGGCCAGAAAATGGTTCTCTGACTGAGTGATGTCCAGCTGAGCCTTGCAGAGGAGTGCGCAAGGGGCAGTGGAGGGAGGAGAGATGCGCGTACGCTTCTGGGAGCGGTCCTGTATATCTGCAGGGTGGAGGGTGGAGAGTTTGGGGTGTGGGAAAGGTAGAAAAATAAAGTTCATGTTGCCGATGATAAAAACCGCGCACTGAGAATCTCAGACGTCAGTACACGTGGGGCTGCGGCTTTGGGCGGAATGATTCGGTCGGGTCTGTGTGTGAGCAGGGCCGCTCTGCTGGTGCCTGGAACTGGGTTCGCAGGGCATGTTCGGGCGTCAGGACTGAGCCACAGAGCTCGGGGACGCGGCGGACAGGGCCGGTCCAGGGGGCGTGTGGAGGCAGCCGGGGCTTCTCCGGGCCACGGCCAGTCGGGGCTGGACCCCGCACAGCTGGCTCTTCTGGCCGTCCTGGCTGGCGGGGCGTCGGGCCGGGGCCAGCCCTGCAGCTGTTGGCGGCGCCCTGAGGGTCTGGATTTGCGCCAGGCAGCCCGTGGCTTCGTCCCGGGCCTCGTAGTGTCGGGTTGAGGGGTTGTCCATGTGAATAAGTACCGCTTCCTTCTCCCCAACCGGAAGAGCTGCCCTCTTCGTGCGTTCAGGCTTCCCAGATTCTAGCCGGGGAGAGGAATGTGTACGGCCGTGTTTTGGCTCAGACATTACGAAAGACCAGCCTTGAACCTTACAGATTTGGGTCGCGGCTGTGGCCGTGGGATACGTGTCCTCTCGCCAGCAGTCTGATGGCGGGTGGCCCTGCCCCTGGCTGGTGACGGGGACGAGGCGGGGAGGCCGTTGTGACGGTCGGGGTGGGACATGATACGCGTCTGAACTAAAGCAGGGGCCAGGGGTATAGAGGCGAGTGGCCTCTGGGCGGGTGTTGAGACTGTTGATAAAGGCCGTTCCTTCTCTTCACGTGGCCTAGGTGATGTGGTCACGACGCAGAGGGTCCCGTCCCTAAGTCTCCGCAGTTGATTCCGCCCGTGGGTCTGAGCCGCAGTCAGAGAACAGCTCCCAGTCGAGTGTGCCAGGTGCTTGGAAAGGTCGAAACTTGGAGCAAAATGTAATTACTCACCTCATTTTATGGATGAGAAAACTGAGACTCAGGGAAAAGAAATGACGTATCCAGAGTCACAGACAGGCAGGTTATAAATGACAGAGTTGGAACTTGAACTGAGGGCTGTCTGAAATCAGTGCTCCTCGTTGGCTAAAAAAAAAAAAAAAAAATTCTGGCTTTAGCTCTTTTGGGGCAAAGCAGTTTTAATATAACAGTTGAAAATCCAAATGAGCTTATTGCAAAATAGTGGCAAAGGCAATCTGATGTAAATAACTTCATCTTGTCTTTGATTGTAATGTCTTGGGGTGAACATTGAAGACTTTGTAGCTTTTTTGACTGCTTGGTGTGTTTTTGATTTGTACGTTGATGTCACGAGAAGATGTTAGCAAGGAAATGCTTCGATGTCTCGGGGCAGCATGAATAGCTCAAGGTCCACTGAGTTTAGAAATCCTCCAGTCATCAGAACTGGGGTGGTTGCTTCCCTTGGCTACAGGCATTTTGTCCGGGCATTTGGAGAGGTCCTGTCTGACTTTGCACGTTCTTGGAGGTTCCACAGAGTGCATCCTTGGGACAGACGGAACATCATTAGCACTTCTCTCCTCCAGCAGATTGACGTCTCCTCAGACCTGGGCTCTGGCGGGCTCCGAGGCAGTAAGCCTTTTTCTCCCGTAGGACAGTTTACCCCTGGTGCAGGAACCCCACTAAATCAAATTGTGTCCTTCACTGTGGCGTGGAGAGGGCACTGGGGAAGGACCTGCTGCCAGCTTTCTTTACCTGGCAGTGGTTCAGCTCCGTGACAGGCCTACCTCTGATTTAAACAAATTTGAGAAATATGTAAAGTTTTGGAAGCAGTTTTGCACTGATTTGATAAAAGAAACCACAAAACACTGCAGCGCAGGTGTTGAGAATGTTTGAAAGCTGATTGAGGGAAGCAGATGGCTTTAGTCAGTGGCATCCAGCCAAAAGAGCAGGTGCTGGTCATGTGACCGCTGGTTACCAGGGTAATCTGATTGCTCTTGGCGTGCAGATGAAAGGAAAGGGGCCCAGCGTTCAGCTGTAGTATTGTATAATTTGTGGCAGTTAGAGCGGAAATAAATGCTGGAAATGGAGCCTCATAGTAGGGGAGACTTCTGTCCATGTGTAGCGTAAACACTAGGACAGTTGGATGAAGAACTGTTGTATGGATTTTTTTTTTTAATTTAAAAAATATGCTTTCTGTGGATCTTTTGGGGGCTTAAAGTTTTTAGGACACTCCTTTTATTTATTTATTTGTAAATTAAAAAGAACTCTTTAAACCTAACTGCTGCTTGCTGTAATCTGAATTGTCGTAAGTTTTTTCCTTATGTGGCCATTTACTAGGCTCAGATATTAACAGAACAAAATAAAAACAAGCTCTGAGTATTTGAAAATGACTAGTTTATCAAATATTGTATTTATTCATTACAAAAATGCCTTTTAGGTGTGTAATTATACTAAGTACTTTTGAAACATTTTACATGACATGCTTTACTTAAATAAAAGCATATCGGTATCTTGGCCTCTTTTCCTTTTGTAGTTGTTGGGATTGAAAAAAAATACTGTTTAATGCATTCTGACAGCATACTTTTCTAGGAATTTACAAACTTAAATAAACTTTTCAAAGCTTTTCGAAATGTATCTTTTGTTTTCAAAATTTATTAGAATTTTAGGCTTTCTTGAAATAGTAAAAATAATTATTACTGAGGTTGGATTATTTGAAATGTTGGATAGTAAATGGTAATAATCAATATTAGAAAACCCTTGGGGCTGGGTTTTGGAAATTGGTATGGAAGGCAGCACCAAGTGTGCATTCTAAAAGAATGGCAAATAAAGGTTCTAAAGGTGATAGTAAACTTAAATTAAAAAATTTTTTTCTTACAGTTCACTTGTCTTTTGACTTACGTAACATTCAAATCCTGTTAACGTTTGATGGAAACATACTGTGGAACGCGCACTTGAATTGCTGGGGTCACTTTGCTATATTTCTGTATTTTGGAGACCCAGCTTTTGAAAAAAAGGCCATCGTGACTACCTCAAAAAAAAAAAAATGTCTAGCACCAAAATAAAGCTGATTTTTACTTAAGGATACAGCGTTAAATAAATTTATGTAGAAGAGGAATTGCTATATATCTTCTTATGTTTTGAAAGGTTATAAATTGGATAAAAATGTATCAGTGTTATAAAAGAGGACACCTGGTAGTGGTGTCAAGAAAAGGACTTAAACAGGAGTATTTAAAACTATCTGCAAGAGACAGAAGAAATGATCATTGTGTTCTAGTTTTCCTTGACAGTTTTAAAAACCATCTTCTGGTACCTTAAAAAGTTGATAGCAAAATGATTTCTTAATTCAATTTTTCATTATGGCTTGGTGTATTGGCAGGGATCGTGCGTTGTCTAGATGAACAGATGTATTCTGTGTGGTATTAGGAGTTTTTGCATGCAGTTTTTCATTAGGTCAGATATCTGCTGAAGGTCATCAGTATGGGGTTTTGCTGTAAAAACTTAATTGAGAGTACTATTTAACTCTCGATGGCCCACATGCATTGATTTATCAATTGTTATCGATACTTTAGGGATATTGACGTGGGAAATATAAGGCGTGGGGCGTACGAAAAACCTTGTTAAAAAGTGAACACTAAGTGATCCACTTTGAATTCTAGTAATAAGAAACCTGATTCAGAAGCAAGTGCTTTGAAGAAAAAGGCCAACAAGGGAAAAACAGAAGGTTCTGAGAATTCAGACTTAGACAAAACACCCCCGTCATCTCCTCCTCCTGAAGAAGACGAGGACCCAGGTGTTCAGGTAATACCATTATTCTGATCCCGAGCTGTGGTTGTTTAGCGTGGGTAACTTTAGCTGCATATCGAGTGCACTGGACCTCCCTGGCTTTGTTATAGAGCTGCCGTAGAGATGGCTTTATTGTCGCCTGGAACATTATATCCATAGTGATGAGAGCTGGGGGGCCAACCCAGAATTAAATAAACTCCTGACTTCTTGGTTTTGCCATCTTTGACTCTGTGATAAATAAAACTGAGACTCTTCATTTATTTCTGTACATGTATCTTTTGATGTTTATGTTAGTGTTAACATAGCCTTAATATGTTGGTCCATTTAAAGCTTCACCCACATTTCTGATTTTCTGCTAAGTTTGGTTCCTTGTCAGTTCTTTTATTTTGCAGAACAGAAAGTCCCAGTGTAATCTGTAGCTCGTCTTCATGTTTCTGACATCTGACGGTCAGAGTCGAGATGTATTTGTGTAACACTAAAGTTTCTGAACAAGTTAGTGACTTTCTGGACAGCAGCCCCGCACAAATTTCCAGTGTTAGAGTCTCCTGGCTTTCGGAGACTTTTATAGGAATCAGTCAAAAAAACTGGCCCTGAAATAAACATCAGGAATTTAGGTTCTTGTGCGTAAAGCACACTGCCTTCGCTGATTGGACAGTAAGTAAGGGACCCCTACACGTGACCGTTAAACATTATTTCCTTGTTACGTTCCCTGGAAGCATGCCAGCTTGGTCCTCTGGGATGGCTGGGAATGTGGCTTCTGTGAATGACATCTAAGTTATCAAGGAGCAGTTACTGAGGATCCTGCTAGAAAAGCAAGCAGCCCCTGGAAGCGGGCTTGACCTTTTCTAATAGTTTGGTGCACTCTCAGTACTTCTCCCTGTACCTACTGATTTGCTTAAAAGTTAGAAACAAAGTACTTGCAATATACAGCTCTGTGCTAAAGAATTTCAGATAGATTTTGTGTGCGTGCGTGCGTGTGTGTGTGTGTGTGTGTGTGTGTGTGTGTTTAACGAGAACTCCCTGATATCTATAACTTCACAGAACGACGTAACCTTAGAGGACCTGAAAGGGCGGAGAGAGAGAGAGAGAGAGAGAGAGAGAGAGAGAGTGTGTGTGTGTGTGTGTGTGTGTGTGTGTGTGTGTGTGTGTGTAAATGAATGTGTTTCAGTTTGGTTCTATAACTAACATAGTGATAAACTCTGGCAGTTAGAGTTAATCTTGTAATTTCCTCTAACTTTCCATATCAGTGAAAAGATATTGGGAAGGTAAGTAGCTATCTTTTAAAAAATTGTTCAGGGGGTTTTAAACTGAAGTATTTTTAATTATTTTGAATTTATTCCTTATGCCCACAGGTGTTTTTTTTTTCCCCGGAATTGCTTTTGCTTAAACTAAGACCTTTGTGCAGTAGTATTTGGACAATACTAAGAAGACTGTCACACAAGTCAAGAAAATTCTGTTGTTCTTTCACAAACACTGCTGTTTTTTACAAGTCTGTTTGCATTAACACAGACTCAAATGGACTTTATGAAATACTAGTGGTGTTTTTTTTTCCTTCTGCATTTCAGTTATAGAAAAATGCTAATCAATGCAAATGAACATCCGTGCATCCTTTCTAATTGGCTGGTGCCGAACTGTCACGGGTCAGACAGCTAATATCAGTGAACACACAGGTCCATGTTTCTCAGTGTCTCTTCTGTATCACAGCAACACAGGAAGTGACGCTGACTGCTTGTTTGTTGTATTTCTTCCTGTAGCACACGTGTAAAGGGCTTAAAGTTCTTGAGTTTTATGATCAACTTGTTTAAACTTTAGTAAATGCCATGTCTTTTTTTTTTCTTTTTTCTTTTAACAAACTGAAAAGTTTGTGTCACAAAGTACTACAACAGTGAGATTGTGGTAACGCATTTAAATTTGTTCTTCAGCCTACCTGTTTTAACTATATGAAACTTTTCGAAAACAATCCAAGTTTAACAAGTTGACCTGTTATTGTAGTGTTAATTCAAAAGTTTTGAGCTTTCAATGCAGTTGGTTTCAGTACAGTTCTTATATTTTATTTTGATTCCCCCAAATGTTTCAAATAACAATAGTTTTAACAGACCATAAAGAAGCCTATTATGTGATAAATAATTTTATCTTATGTTGGGAAATTGGGAAAGGAACCTTGATATCCAAAATAAATGAACTTAAGATCAATTATTATTTAGAAGGCAGAGAAGCCATATAACATGTAAAACTTTCAGCAAGTTGAGTTCTAATTGTATTTTGGGGTTTCTTTTACTCTTATGAAGTGACCTTGTATCCACTATTACTAACCCTATCACTGTTGCATAGATTTATAACACAAAGTTGATATGAGGGGAAACTTCCGTTATAAACATTATATTCACCAATATGCACATTTCTATTAGAAAAATAAACAGAAGTCTCTGCTTTTATTGTACTGGAACATTTCTTTAATATCAGAGTGGGATTTAGTGTAAAGTAGATTTGTCTTAGACTCTGTCCAAGGATGTTTAGTTACTTGTGCTGGAAGAATACTAGGGCATTGTGGCCCCAACCATGGAAACCTGATGAAACATCACAGATGTGTCATTAGTAGCACATTCTCCTTACAGTAATGACAGAAAGGTGAAACTGTAGATTCATCCATTTCCATTTAGCTAAATTGATATATCAAAAGAAATACAGAGGACTTCCCTGGTGGTGCAGTGGTTGAGAGTCCGCCTGCCGATGCAGGGAACACGGGTTCGTGCCCCGGTCCGGGAAGATCCCACATGCCGTGG